>NC_065451.1:110670625-111010091 GCF_917563875.1 Diabrotica virgifera virgifera | reverse complement strand
CTATATGACCTTACATCTTGTACTATTTGTGTCCACTTTTTCGAAATTAGAGTATGATTTATTTGGTTTCCATCCATTCTTCCTGGTATCATCCATGTTATTTTGTTTTCTTTTTTATGTTTATGCCCAGTACTAACTATATATGTATTTGTTGCTGCTGCTAGGTTGCAGATTTCTCCTCCATTATCATTCGTAGTTTCATGAATGGTTTCTTTGCCAGCTACATTACGATTATAGTCCTCCTTTCCGATCTTTGCATTGAAATCACCCAATATTATTAATATGTCATTCCTCGGAATATTTTCATAGGTTTCTTACAGGATGTCTTAGAATTCTGTTTTATCTTCTTGGTTTGCTTCTTCGGTGCATAGCAATTGACTATCGAGATGTTGGCTTGTTTATTTTCTTATGTAAGATATCCTTTCATTAACTGCTTTGAATTGTATCAGTTTTTCCCTCATTTTTTTGTTCACCATAAATGCCGTACCGTTCGTTCCCTGTTTGTTTTCTCCCGAATAATACATGCTAAAGTTTTTCTTCTCAATTTTTCCTTCTTTCTTCCATCGTATTTCCTGTAGGGCTAGGATTTCTAGTTGGTATTTTTTCATTTCAAGAGCTATTTCTTGCATCTTACCTGCTGCCAGCATGGTTCTAATATTCCAAGAGCCCATTCTAATGGGTTTTGTTCTTTTCTTCTTATTGAGATTCTTTCTTTATTTTGTGTGCGTTATTTTGTTTTCGTTAACCGTTTGCATTTCCGAGTCTTTTTTGCCATGTCAATATCAAATTTCAGCCGCTGTTCTTCGTTTATTAGTTTTTTTAATTTTCTATCAGCTGTTCTCTCTCTTCGTCCCATATCTAGATTTTGCCATTCACTATTAATTTCTTGTAGCCGATTTTCGTTTGCTTACCTTTGCTTCTTTCGTCCTTTGCTATTTTAGTTATTTCTTTTTGTATTTCTTTTTCTTTCGATGTCCAATCGTTGTTTATATAGATACGATCTTTATGCTGTTTTAGTTTACGTTTCTTGTTTAGGATTTCCATTTTATCCGTGAGGGCTTCTGTTTCTATTGCGCATACTGTTTCTCCTATTTTTTTGCACTTCTTAGTTTTATTTGTATTTGCAACTCTTGGGCTCTGAAATTTTCCATTTCTTCTTTTAATTTCTTATAATCATTTGTTTCTACTTTCAACCCAGTTACGATCAAGCTTTTCTTTTTGCTAAATTTCTCCAGTTGCTCCATTCATTCATGTAGCTGTTTTACTTCTTTTTTTAGTTTTTGTTTCTCTGCTTTTACACCCATTAACTCTTTATTGGTTTGTTGTTATTCTTTCCTTATTTGTTTTATTTCCTGAAGCATTTCATCGTTTTTATTCATTAGCTCTTTCATTATTGTAATCATAATATTTTCCATGTCTTTCTTGTTTTCGTTGCCTGCTTTGCTTGGTGACCGTTTTTTAATTTTACTTCTATTAAAACAATCATCCAAGTTTTCTCTTTTGCGTTTCGTTTCATCATCGGTTTCACTTCCTGTGACATTTTTTCCATTTTCTAGGAGTGCAGCGCTAAATACCTGGAATACCGATATTAGATTATCAACAATACTTAAAAAATGAAAGTTACCAATTCACCGGTAGTGAATGGGTTATTTAAAAATTACCTGCGCACCAGAGTTGCCAGTTGGTGTGTAATTAGGATGGGGATTAAAATAGATACGAATTCACCGGGACCCGGAAATATGCACACCCTGATATTCTAGTTACGTAAGCTCGTCCGATTGGTGCATGACGTTAACAACAGAGTAAAGCATAGTCCCGTCTATGCGTTCGTAATACGAACGCGAATGAAATTTGAGAATAGTACAAATGAATGAATTATGACTAAAAGAAACTAAGTGATTTTTATAGTTTAGAGGAAAATTATTAAACTATTTACTTTTATTTAAATTGATTTTCAGTTATTTGTAAAGTACCCAGTTTCTTGATTATATTGGTATCCGGAAAATAAAAATATTCATATAATCGATATCTACTAAAATTATTATATTTCGTTAGTTGACAAAAATTGATTAGTGGCCTACACATTAGTAAATATAATTTTTACCAAGGGGAAGAAAAGCCCCAAAATAAAACCATAAATTTAATAGATTGATAAAAAAACAAAATTTTTTACTTTTTAAATAATGTATTTCATCAGATTTAAGTAAGAGGCTTGGAAAAGACAAAAATAAGTTTTACAGTTTTCATGCCATGCACTTTATTTAAATTTTGTGCATGTGAAATAGACGTACATACAGCAACTATGTAGCAGTTTTCATAATTTTTCTTTTACGCAATGTCAGGTTGTTAAGAGACTTGTTTAATTCTTTAATTCGGAAGTACATCCGAGACCTAAAAAATAACTTGTTCGCTTTGTTAGAACAGTCTACAGTTACACTTTTGGACATAAGGTTTTCTAAATAATTTTTAGTTACCAAAATGGAATCACCATTCATGTGGAAGGAAAAATTTATGACAAGAGAGTGTCTGATGGTTTACATAAACCACACTTACTCAAATGATCAACCCACGTGTACGTTGAAACATCTACGGATTGAATACTGGAGTCCTTCAATTTATGGCAGATATAACCAGCCAAATTCTCCAAACTATCATACTCGAGGTCACTAATGTTTTTTCATTCTAACTCTCATTGAAAACTTGAAAATCCACAACTGTTTCGTTGTTAGAATCCAGCCTTTGGATCAATTGTCCAGAAATTGGTAAATCTGGGATGTCGTCTGTTTAAACGTTCGAAAATTCGTTCCGTTGTCTCTCCTACCCGTATATAACTTTTATAAAATAAAATAAAGCTTTCTGTTAACACTTTAAAAAAATTTTTAATGGGTTTTCCCCGAAAAGAGCTTCATTTTTTGGTACTATGTATCACGTTAAAATATTTGATTTGGAATTTGAAGGATAATATCGTCTTTTTTATGAGCTACAAATTTACTTTTACTGGTTCTATAGACTAAAAATATACTAAAAATATAAAAATTTTTCGTTTTTTTTATATGCTACATTTTTTCCAAGAATATTTTTTCGATATAATACTTACTTTTTGAGTATTTGCGAAAAACCGCCGAAAAACGTGTTTTTTTTTTTGTTGAAAAGTAAATATTTTTAGTCGCAAGTGACTCTAGTACCTACTACTAAATTAACCTAGTACCTAAGTTAAAAAAACTCTATAGAACAAAAGTTGCTTAAACTTAGTCAGATCTGTTTCCGAACTTATTTTAAACGTATATTTTTTCACCCTCCAAGTAAAAGCAATCAACGGCACAAATTCAACTTTGAAGTGGGGGATGGGTAGAATCTAAATCCAAATTTTCATGAAATTAGGAGTTGACCCTTAAAATTATGTGTGTTTCTTTTTATCTTTTAAATCATTTTACTTAAAATCATTTTCTAACTATCAAATAATAATTTCTACATATTGAGTTATTTTATTTTTTAAACTTTAATAATATTTATAAAAAATTTTACTTTCTTGTAATGTATTTTTAAAACAAGCAATCATTTAAATAATTATTTTGTAACAATTTGTATTATTTAAGAATATAATAATTACATTTTGGTTTCGTAGTAAGTGTTTTTTAAGAATATTAATGTATAGTTTTAAAATATTGTATTGCAAATAATTATCATTATTAAATGGTTATTATTTGTCAAGTATTCTTTTTTCTTTTTTCACACCCTTATGTATGTAATAAAACTAAGGGACTTTCTGAAAGGTCAATCGTAGACGTTAAAGACACAAAAGAAGCGATACTTAAAAGTTACGCCCATTATATATCTTTATATCGTGGGAAATATACAATACAACACGAGCTCCAACCGCTCGACTAATACTCTTTAGAGCTGGCATCAGTGTGTGATCTCGCGTTGAACGGTAAATATCTAAAATTTCGTTTATAAGTCCTCCCCTTTACTTTTCAGCTACGGATCTCGTTTCGCTGTAAATTTATCAGAAAAATTTAAGTACAAAAATCTTTTCCCCTCTAAGTGTGCCATGATTAATATGTTAATTATAAAGATAGTTATGAACAATATACTCCAATAATTAATTTCCTATTGGTGGATCTCGGGTTGTCCTCGATTTAGTCGGATCTCGCCTTGATATGAAGACGTATATATATATATATATATATATATATATATATATATATATATATATATATATATATATATATATATATATATATATATATATATATATATATATATATATGTCTTCATATCAAGGCGAGATCCGTTTGTATCATAAGCTATACAAGATGAGATCCGTTTTGCAAGGCGAGATCCGATTTTGGATCTCACCTTGTATTCACGTGTATATAGTGACATCTCGATGTAACAATGGTTAGGCTACAAGGAAATCGATTTTTATCTGGACCTCATTTTGCACCCCTTTTGGTGAATTTTATATTGCAGTGGTTCCACTAAATCCGCTGTAGAGGGCAGCGCGCGCGATCCGTTGTGTATATGGTAAATATATATTTTGCAGACAACCCGAGATCCGGTAAATTTGGAAACATCGCAAATGAATTTCACGGTCAGCTCTCTCACTCGGCTTATGTCTAGCTTGAATAAGAATGTTTACATTATTTAAGGGCTCTGTCCAGAAAGGCGATTGTCAAATATTTCGAGAACTAGACGGCATATCGAAAAAACTTTGGAATGCTTTTTGAATGGTTTTTCAAAATCTATATACTTATGCAATAGCAGGGTTCTTATTCTGCCTGCGAAAGCGGTGGGTGTAGTAACTTTGAATTTTCAACTGAAACACTTTATTTTTAATTAAATAGTTGAAATTTAGAATTAAAAATACACAACTTTTGTTTGAATCGATAATAGCTTCTTTAATCCAGTCGGAAGAGCTTCAAAATCGTCGTTTTTATGACATTTTTAGGGTTTAGGGGTACCTCAGGTAGTTAGCTTAAAACGTAAGAAATAAATTTGAATAGTTAATGTTTATTGATAAACAAAGCTCCAATTCTATTTTACTTCAACTCATTTTAAGGCTATTTCAATAAACTAATCGGTTCTTTTTTTAGTTTTTTGGTAAAACATTGTAACATAGACGAAAATTCTTAAAATCGGCTATTTTTCATTTAAATTGTCAATAAATAATTAAATTGAGAAAAAATTGGTCAGATTTACATAAATTTTGTTATTCCGTCCATATAGAAACTAAAACAATTGTTACGTAGTTACACTGAGGGTCATAAAAACCGTGTATTTTTACTCATTTCTTTGAGCTATTTCACGTAATATCGAGATATAAGTTGTATTTTTTACATAAGTTATATTAACGTTAAACTGACTTAATTTATAGTTTTATAAGCAACAATTAAGTATAGCGAAATTTATAAAACCTTGTTTAAATTGTTTTACATGCTCTATAATGCGGTTATCTTAAATTTTGTTTTGAATGTTTTTCTTCTTACTGGTAGACAAAAAATGGCAAAATGTGCATTTTTGACATCAAATTGTTGATAACCAACATAGTTACTACTCAAAATATTAAAAAAACTAACCGTCGGTATAACAGGTTGCCTGGAAACCAGATGCAGAACAGTACCATAAATGTTTTAGACTTTTTAGCACTTTCTTTAAGTGAAATTTAAAATCATTTACCACCCATGTACACTCATTACGGAATCTGTTACAAGAATTTCAGCGATTTCAGCCATTTTTTCAAAATTTATTTGGATTTTCTCTAGTAATCCTTCCAAAAGACAATACATAAATGGTGAATACATTTTACACCAACTTCAAGGAGGGTAATTTATACAGGTACATACCTGGAATTATTATATGGACAGTTCACTCTTGTTAGAGTATAGTTCGCTCAAATATGAGCTCTTTTAATCCATTTCACGCGGTAAATTAGTCCGCTTTTCCTTTAGGTCTTAGTTCATAGGTTGTGATGTTTTTTTGCCCTCTCTACTATCTTCTTCCACTCTCTCCGGTCCTGAATCTTTTCTCTCCAGTTTGCAATTTCCATCTTTGATATATCGTCTAGCAGTTGATCTTCCCATCTAATTTTTGGTCTTCCTCTTGGTCTATTTTTTACTGGTTTCCAGTTCATTATCTTCCTGATCAGTTCTTCTACCCCTCTTCTTTGTGTGTGCCCAAACCATCTGAGGCTTTGTGCTTTAATGGATTTTACTATATCTTCTCTTTAATTTATATTTATTATTTCATGGTTCATCAGCTTTCAATATTCCCCTGTTTCTGTCTTTACTGGGCCATGTATCCTTATAATTTTTCTCTTAATTATTTTTAACTTTTCTTCGCCTGCTGCCTGCCGACCTGTCTACAGGACTCAGATAAGTTTTAGCTTTTAAGGACATATACACACCAATAAGTACTCTCATTGTCAAAAAAAACTAAATTTAAATTTAGCTAGTTCTTTAAAGGAGATCACTCACTGGAGTGATACTCTACATGTCAATCTCACATTTGTCAAAGCAAACGCTTATTGCCTTCCGGCAGATTGCAGAATCCATTAGGGGTTATATAAAAAAAAACTTTTCTTCGTCTTTTTTCGTAAGGCACATTATTTCTGCTCCATAGGCTATCACTGATCTGATTGCTGCTGTGTATATTTTTGATTTTGTTTTTTTTTGCTCAGGTTTTTGTCCTTGAGTAGTTGGTGATATTTCCAATATACTCTATTACCTGCTTTAATTCTGTCGTTTATCTCTATACTCCTTCCGTTTTTGCCGTCCACCATCACCCCCAGGTATTTGAAGCAATCTACTCTCTGGAATGTATTTTCACCTATCTTTATTTCTGCTATTCTGTTTACATTGTCTCGTGTGCTTATAAGATATTTTGTTTTATTCTGATTGATTATTAGTCCTCTCGTCTTTGCTTCTCTTACCAGGGTTAAAAGTGCCTCTTCTAGTCTTTTTTTATCTCGTGCTACCAGTCCCAGTTCATCTGCATATCCTATGATCTGTGATGAGCTTTGAATAATTGTCTTTTTCAGCCCTGTGTCCCTAATTACTCCTTCTAGAGCGATATTAAATAGTGTCGTTTGTCGTTGACAGACTGTCTCCTTGTCTTACTTCAAGTTCTATTTTGATGTCATTTGTATCGCCCTCATTTGTTTTAACTTTTGCTGTTGAGTCTTTTATTGTCATTCTAGTTAGTCTTATTAATTTTGCCGGTATCTCCATTTTTTTCATTTCTTTTAATAATTGTTGTCTGTATATGCTGTTGAATGCCTGTTGGAAGTCGATGAATAGTATGTGTAATTCTATGTCATGTTCATAGCTTTTTTCAATTGTTTGTGTCAGTACGTGTATTGCATTTATTGTTGATCTTCCTTTGATCTATTGTTCTAAAACCCTGTTGATATGGTCCTATAATTTTTTCTGTGTATTGATTTAGTCGGTTTCTTATAATTGTGGTCAATATCTTATACGTTGTATTTAGTAGCATAATTGGTTTTTTTGGAATCCTATTATTTGTTCTGCTGTCTCTATTATGCTGTTCTTTATGTTTTTCCATTATCCTTCTATTTCTATGTGCTCGTACTGACCCAATTTCTGTTCCAGTTGTTCTGTATATTGTTGCTTTGTTTCTTGCGTTTTCAGATTGGCTATATTCCATTTCCTCCTTTTTCCTTCCTTATGATTATTTGCTTTGATTATTTTCATCTTAAGTTTTGCTATCAACAATATGTGGTCAGTGCCTCCATTTGCCCCTCTATATGACCTTACGTCTTGTACTATTTGTGTCCACTCGAAATTAGAGTATGATTTATTTGGTTTCCATCCATTCTTCCTGCTATCATCCATGGTATTTTGTTTTCTTTTTTATGTTTATGCCCAGTACTAACTATATATGTATTTGTTGCTGCTGCTAGGTTGCAGATTTCTCCTCCATTATCATTCGTTGTTTCATGAATGGTTTCTTTGCCAGCTACATTACGATTATAGTCCTCCTTTCCGATCTTTGCATTGAAATCACCCAATATTATTAATATGTCATTCCTCGGAATATTTTCACAGGTTTCTTCCAGGATGTCTTAGAATTCTGTTTTATCTTCTTGGTTTGCTTCTTCGGTGGGTGCATAGCAATTGACTATCGAGATGTGGGCTTGTTTATTTTCTTATGTAAGATATCCTTTCATTAACTGCTTTGAATTGTATCAGTTTTTCCCTCATTTTTTTGTTCACCATAAATGCCGTACCATTCGTTCCCTGTTTGTTTTCTCCCGAATAATACATGCTAAAGTTTTTCTTCTCAATTTTTCCTTCTTTCTTCCATCGTATTTCCTGTACGGCTAGGATTTCTAGTTGGTATTTTTTCATTTCAAGAGCTATTTCTTGCATCTGACCTGCTGCCAGCATGGTTCTAATATTCCAAGAGCCCATTCTAATGGGTTTTGTTCTTTTCTTCTTATTGAGATTCTTTCTTTATTTTGTGTGCGTTATTTTGTTTTCGTTAACCGTTTGCATTTCCGAGCCTTTTTTTGCCATGTCAATATCATATTTCAGCCGCTTTTCTTCGTTTATTAGTTTTTTGAATTTTCTATCAGCTGTTCTCTCTCTTCGTCCCATATCTAGATTTTGCCATTCACTATTAATTTCTTGTAGCCGATTTTCGTTTGCTTACCTTTGCTTCTTTCCTCCTTTGCTATTTTAGTTATTTCCTTTTGTATTTCTTTTTCTTTCGATGTCCAATCGTTGTTTATATAGATACGATCTTTATGCTGTTTTAGTTTACGTTTCTTGTTTAGGATTTCCATTTTATCCGTGAGGGCTTCTGTTTCTATTGCGCATACTGTTTCTCCTATTTTTTTTGCACTTCTTAGTTTTATTTGTATTGCAACTCTTGGGCTCTGAAATTTTCCATTTCTTCTTTTAATTTCTTATAATCATTTGTTTCTATTTTCAACCCAGTCACGATCAAGCTTTTCTTTTTGCTAAATTTCTCCAGTTGCTCCATTCATTCATGTAGCTGTTTTACTTCTTTTTTTAGTTTTTGTTTCTCTGCTTTTACACCCATTAACTCTTTATTGGTTTGTTGTTATTCTTTCCTTATTTGTTTTATTTCCTGAAGCATTTTATCGTTTTTATTCATTAGCTCTTTCATTATTGTAATCATAACATTTTCCATGTCTTCCTTGTTTTCGTTGCCTGCTTTGCTTGGTGACCGTTTTTTAATTTTACTTCTATTAAAACAATCATCCAAGTTTTCTCTTTTGCGTTTCGTTTCATCATCGGTTTCACTTCCTCTGGCATTTTTTCCATTTTCTAGGAGTGCAGCGCTAAATACCTGGAATACCGATATTAGATTATCAACAATACTTAAAAAATGAAAGTTACCAATTCACCGGTAGTTAATGCGTTATTTAAAAATTACCTGCGCACCAGAGTTGCCAGTTGGTCTGTAATTAGGATGGGGATTAAAATAGATACGAATTCACCGGGACCCGGAAATATGCACACCCTGATATTCTAGTTACGTAAGCTCGTCCGATTGGCGCATAACGTTAACAACAGAGTAAAGCATAGTCCCGTCTATGCGTTCGTAATACGAACGCGAATGAAATTTGAGAATAGTGCAAATGAATGAATTATGACTAAAAGAAACTAAGTGATTTTTATAGTTTAGAGGAAAATTATTAAACTATTTACTTTTATTTAAATTGATTTTCAGTTATTTGTAAACTTCCCAGTTTCTTGATTATATTGGTATCCGGAAAATAAAAATATTCATATAATCGATATCTACTAAAATTATTATATTTCGTTAGTTGGCAAAAATTGATTAGTGGCCTACACATTAGTAAATATAATTTTTACCAAGGGGAAGAAAAGCCCCAAAATAAAATCATAAATTTAATGGATTGATAAAAAAACAAAATTTTTTACTTTTTAAATAATGTATTTCATCAGATTTAAGTAAGAGGCTTGGAAAAGACAAAAATAAGTTTTACAGTTTTCATGCCATGCACTTTATTTAAATTTTGTGCATGTGAAATAGACGTACATACAGCAACTATGTAGCAGTTTTCATAATTTTTCTTTTACGCAATGTCAGGTTGTTAAGAGACTTGTTTAATTCTTTAATTCGGAAGTATATCCGAGACCTAAAAAATAACTTGTTCGCTTTGTTAGAACAGTCTACAGTTACACTTTTGGACATAAGGTTTTCTAAATAATTTTTAGTTACCAAAATGGAATCACCATTCATGTGGAAGGAAAAATTGTCTCCAGTTACTTAATATATGACAAGAGAGTGTCTGATGGTTTACATAAACCACACTTACTCAAATGATCAACCCACGTGTACGTTGAAACATCTTCGGATTGAATACTGGAGTCCTTCAATTTATGGCAGATATAACCAGCCAAATTCTCCAAACCATCATACTCGAGGTCACTAATGTTTTTTCATTATAACTCTCATTAAAAACTTGAAAATCCACAACTGTTTCGTTGTTAGAATCCAGCCTTTGGATCAATTGTCCAGAAATTGGTAAATCTGGGATGTCGTCTGTTTAAACGTTCGAAAATTCGTTCCGTTGTCTCTCCTACCCGTATATAACTTTTATAAAATAAAATAAAGCTTTTTGTTAACACTTTAAAAAAATTTTAATTGGTTTTCCCCGAAAAGAGCTTCATTTTTTGGTGCTATGTATCACGTTAAAATATTTGATTTGGAATTTGAAGGATAAGATCGTCTTTTTTATGAGCTACAAATTTACTTTTACTGGTTCTATAGACTAAGAATATACCATTTTTTCGTTTTTTTTATATGCTACATTTTTTCCAAGAATATTTTTTCGATATAATACTTACTTTTTGAGTATTTGCGAAAAACCGCCGAAAAACGTGTTTTTTTTTTGTTGAAAAGTAAATATTTTTAGTCGCAAGTGACTCTAGTACCTACTACTAAATTAACCTAGTACCTAAGTTAAAAAAACTCTATAGAACAAAAGTTGCTTAAACTTAGTCAGATCTGTTTCCGGACTTATTTTAAACGTATATTTTTTCACCCTCCAAGTAAAAGCAATCAACGGCACAAATTCAACTTTGAAGTGGGGGATGGGTAGAATCTAAATCCAAATTTTCATGCAATTAGGAGTTGACCCTGAAAATTATGTGTGTTTCTTTTTATCTTTTAAATCATTTTATTTAAATCATTTTTTAACTATCAAATAATTATTACATATTGCGTTATTTTATTTTTTAAACTTTAATAATATTTATAAAAAATTTTACTTTCTTGTAATGTATTTTTAAAACAAGCAATCATTTAAATAATTATTTTGTAACAATTTGTATTATTTAAGAATATAATAATTACATTTTGGTTTCGTAGTAAGTGTTTTTTAAGAATATTAATGTATAGTTTTTAAATATTGTATTGCAAATAATTATCATTATTAAATGGTTATTATTTGCCAAGTATTCTTTTTCTTTTTTCACACCCTTATGTATGTAATAAAACTAAGGGACTTTCTGAAAGGTCAATCGTAGACTTTAAAGACACAAAAGAAACGATACTTAAAAGTTACGCCCATTATATATCTTTATATCGTGGGAAATATACAATACAACACGAGCTCCAACCGCTCGACTTATACTCTTTAGAGCTGGCATCAGTGTGTGATCTCGCGTTGAACGGTAAATATCTAAAATTTCGTATATAAGTCCCCCCCTTTACTTTTCAGCGACGGATCTCGTTTCGCTGTAAATTTATCAGAAAAATTTAAGTACAAAAATCTTTTCCCCTCTAAGTGTGCCATGATTAATATGTTAATTATAAAGATACTTATGAACAATATACTCCAATAATTAATTTCCTATTGGTGGATCTCGGGTTGTCCTCGATTTAGTCGGATCTCGCCTTGATATGAAGACGTATATATATATATATATATATATATATATATATATATATATATATATATATATATATATATATATATATATATATATATATATATATGTATATATATATATATATATATATATATATATATATATATATATAATAAGCGAGTCTTCTACAGCTGTCGCCGCTTCTCGCATCCTAATCTCCAGCGATTTCTGTCGAAGCAATCTTCAGTTTTTAAGTCTCTGGCGGTCATTGCATCTTCGACATCTTCTCTCCAGGATCGTCTTGGTCTACCTCGTTTTCTTCTTGTGGGTGGAGTCCATTTTTCTATTTTTTTCGGCCATCTATTTTCAGGCATTCTCTGAAGGTGTCCATACCAGTTAAGTCTTTTGGCTTCGATTGTGTCTATTATATCTAGATCGATTTCCATTTGTCTCCTAATATCTTCGTTTCTCACCCTATCAAGTCTAGTGAGTCGGCAACATCGTCTCCAATAGTTCATTTCCATCGCCTTGATTTTTGACTTGTTTCTTTGGTTGATTTCCCAGAGTTCAGCGCCGTACAACCCAATACTTTGTTAAATTTTAAAGAAAGTATTGGGTTAAATTTTAATATTTTGAATAATATGTACACGGCATTTAATAAAAACAATAGATTACATTTATATAAATTAGAGTGTTGTCAATTTCCCTGTTTCTACCCTGGAAAAAGTAAGCAATTAGAAATACTAGAAGCCACAGATTACAGGTATTGTATCAAATACAAAATTAGCCCTGATAGTATAGTATAGTTGATCCAAAAGATGGCATAACCCAGACATCCAAAAAAACGTCAAAATAACTTTCAAAGTCGTGTTCGTTTTTTGGAGTTCGTCCCAAAGAATTATTGATTTTGGCAGTGTTTTGGTATATCCCGGCCTTGTTTCCATGTGCAGAGTGTTATCAATAGTTTCTGTTTTGTGGTACTTTGTGGAAAACTAGAAGACAGCTTTGTTTTACAGAAAATGTCAGGTAACGGGGGCGGTCCCGGCCCGCCCTCGGTTAATTTAAATAATAATAATCAAATGAATAATAATGATAGTCAAATTAATGTTTCTTCAATGGATACAGTATCCTTAAATTTCGAAAAAATGACTTTGACAATAAATATCAACCGACGGATGCAGGTCCGTATCAGGTATTTTTGGAACATACCGATAAGAATCTTGGTCGTCTTTTTCCTGTCAGAATTGGCTTTTATTTACAACAAGTAATTGAATTTAGAAATGATGTTATTGATATTCATTCTGTAGGTTTAAAACGTGTTAAGGTAATTTTTAGAACATACAAAATCGCTAATTTATTAATTAATCACGAAATATTAACAAAAAATAAGTTGATTGCTTATATTCCAAAATTTTTCACGCATAAACGAGGCATAATACGCGGCGTTGATACCTTTTTTACTGAAGAATACTTGAAAAAAGCAATTAATTCCATAGTTCCAGTGGCGGAAGTGAGAAGAATGAAACGAAAAATTATAAACGCTGAAACCAAAAAAGAAGAATTTGTCAATAGACAATTGGTAGTAATAAATTTTAAAGGTAATAAAATTCCGTCCTTTATTAATATAAATATGGTTAATTTTCCTGTAGAACCATACATCCATCCCGTTGTTCAATGTGTAAAATGTTTACGTTACGGTCACAATATCGTTCAATGTAAAGGCAAATCACGTTGTTCTCGATGTGCAAATGAGCATTCTTCCGCTGAATGTAATTCCGAGTTGCAAATGTGCGTTCACTGTAAATCTTCTGATCATCCTTCAATTTCAAGAGACTGCCCAATGTATAAAAAACAACAAGACATAAAAAACGTAATGGCTTTCGAAAATAAAAGTTTTAAGGATGCCGAATTATCGATGAACAATCCAGCTTATGCCAAAATTAATACCAACAATAGGTTTGATATATTAAATAATCTTGAAAACTTTCCCGATTTAGCACCAGCAAACAAAACAATTTATTATGCTCCTTTAAATAAACCAAAATCAAATTCAACCGCATTAGAATCAAAAACAATTAAAAGGCGAAGAACTGAGACGTCTTCTCAGACTCCAAGCACTAGTAATTCAGATTTAGAGAATTCCCATCAAAAAAGACAAATTTCTCTTCCCCCATATACACCCGCTCCACAACAGAATAATTTCATGTTTTGTCGAGATAAACTTATCTCACAGATATATTCATTAATTACAAATATAATTAATAATCAAGGAAAATTTGAATTAAATAAGATCAGGGACAATATCATTACAATATTCGATAATAATGAAGATAGTTTAGAATCCATTCTCACAGATAGTGAAAATGGCTATTAAAAATATTACAGAAAAACTAACCATATTACAATGGAATTGTAGATCCATTTATAGTAACAAAGGCAGTCTTATGCATCATATTAACAACTACCATACAGATATAATAGTTCTATCAGAAATATGGCTCACATCCGGTCATCATTTTAGACTTAAAGGATATAACTTTATCAATAAATTTCGTGAAGATGGTTACGGTGGCGTAGGTATTTTCATCAGACAGGGAATATATTAGCAAGAATCCGAAATTAATAATAATTTCGATGACAGTATAGAAGCATGCGCAGTTTTTTTGAACAAAATTAATCTCTCATTAGTATCAATCTATAGATCATCAGATGTTAGAATAGAAATAAATGACTGGATCAACCTATTCCTTCAGTTTAATGTTGCAAAAACTATTTTTCTGGGAGATTTTAATGCTCACCACGGCATGTGGGGGCCAATTCCAGACGACAGAAATGGTAGAATATTAGTGGAGGCAATGGATTATTGTGAAATAATTACATTAAATGACGGAACACCAACAAGAATATCCCCAACTAGTAATCATTCAGCCGTTGACTTAACTCTAACATCTCCCTTCTTAGCCGACCGTATAGCTTGGTCAGTAGATTCAGATTCATTAGGTTCAGATCACTACCCAATCAATATAGAAATTCAAATCAATCCCTCCTCCTTTGTCATCAACCCATCAACAGAATGGAATGACTCTCGTGCTGACTGGTCTGTTTTTGGAAATATTTTTGAATTAGAAATTAGTGAGCTCAATAATTTAGATCGGAATTCAAATTCTGTAGACAAATTCGAATTTTTCCTCAATGCAATCACAATCGCAGCATCGAAATCTATGCCTATTAAGAAATCTTTCACACCTTCTGTACCTTGGTGGGATGAGGAATGTCCTGCGATTGTTAAAAAACGAAAAGAAGATCTCAGCGAGTTTAAAAAACAAGGTAATTTTATCAATTATCTACAATATCAAAACATTTCTGCTAATGTCAAACGTACGTTTAAACTTAAACAAAAAACAGTTGTAAAATGTTTTTGAATAAACTGAATAAAAACACTCCTCTGACTGAGATATGGAACACTGTAAGATCTATTTGCAATAAACACCATCAAAAAAGAAAACCACAATTAGACGAAAGCCTTATTCAAAAAGTTCTTGATACATTGGCTCCTTCATCTGCTGCAGGTCCAATTTTTAACGACAACATTAATCAATTTCACTTCCATCAAGACTCAGACACCCTTTCAAAAAATTTTAGCTTTTCGGAATTAGAATTTGCCTTAAAAAAATCAAAAAATTCTGCACCTGGGCTTGACGGGTTCACTTATACGATAATAAATAAATTGCCTGAAAGTGGTAAACTTTTTCTATTAGAAATTTTTAATGATTGGTGGTTGAAACAAAAGTATTCAGATAGTCTTAAAAATATAATTGTGTGTCTTCTAGCGAAAACTAAGAAACCACCTGACTTACCTTCGTCCTACCGACCTATTTCATTGTTATCGTGTATTACAAAAACTTTCGAAAGGCTTATAAAATTTAGGCTCGAACATTTTGTCGAAAACAGATCAATTTTACCAAAAAATCAGTATGGATTTCGTAGAGGTATAGGTACAATTGATGCAATCTCCCATTTAGTTACAGATGCTCAATTGTGTCTATCAAAAAATAATTACATGTTGTGTCTTTTTGTGGACCTTAAAGGGGCTTATGATGTGGTAGATTTGGAAATATTATATTCAAAAATGGTAACGTTTGGTATCAATAAAAGAGTCTCTATAAATATTTTAAATTTGTTTGCTAATAGAAAAATATTTTTGCGAGATAGTCATAACGTTTTACATGGTCCAAGAGTACTTTACAACGGGCTTCCACAAGGCTCTATTTTAAGTCCCCTTTTGTTTAACTTATACACTGCAGACTTGCATGATTTGATGAGCGATGACATACAAATTATTCAATACGCGGACGATTTATGCATTTACGTCACCCATAATACCTACGATCGCTGCATGATAGACTTAAGACGTACTTTTGACAGGTTACAAAACTGGTTCGACGATATGGGTTTTAGTGTTTCACCTGAAAAGACAGCTGTGATGTGTTTCACAAGGCACAGATATCAGTTAGTCGATAATTTCTCTATAGGTAAATACACTATTCCTATCGTAAAAGAATATAAATATTTAGGTATAATTATAGATAGTAAACTTCTATGGACCAGTCACATTAAGTATGTCAAACAAAGATGTGAAAAGGGAATTAATCTTCTGCGCTTCCTCTCCAAACAGAGCTGGGGCGCGGATCAACAAATTTCCTTAATGTTCTACAAGTCTTATATTCGCTCGATTTTGGATTATGGGTGTACTCTCTATGGTTCTACCTCCAATACGAACCAACTTACTCTTGATCGAATACAATATAGAGCTCTGAAAATATGTTTGGGAGCCATGGCATCTTCACCAAATCATGCCATTCTGGCAGAGTCTCAAGAACTTCCTCTTAGTTTTCGAAGACAGTTTTTAGCAAATAAAAGTCTATTAAAATATAGATGTTACAACAGTGATTTGATCGCAAAAATTAACTTTCTTGTAATTGACAATTTGACAAATCATTATTGGAAAAAGAAAAACTCTCCTCCTTTGGCAGATGCATTTATTGATACAAACTTATTTCAAAATGATATTGTTAAACTTAATAAAATACCATTGTATGCACACAGTTTCGATTCTATAATTGACAAACCTATCACCATATTCCCTCGGTATTCAGATTGTAATATCTTAAACCAAGCCATGATAAAATCCATTGTGAATGGTCTCGGGCCGAACTTAACTAAAATATATACAGATGGGTCAAAAACGGAGCTAAATACAGGTTCGGCATTTTTTGTTTCAAACATAAATCATATTGAAAAGTACAGAATCTCAAATTATTGTTCCATTTTTACCGCCGAGTCCTTTGCTATTGAAAAAGCACTAAAATGGTGTGCAACTCAAACATGCACGAATGTGGCAATAATTTCAGACTCAAAATCAGCATTACAAGCTATTAGCGGTCACCCAATAAACCAATTCCGAAATGCCTTAATTTTGAACATTAAAAAATAAATTATGGATCTTAAACAAAATAATGTAACTGTTTCGTTTATTTGGACGAAAGGACATTGCGGAGTCGAAGGTAATGAAATTGCGGATATAGCCGCAAAAAGTAGTCACAGTTGCCACCATATTGACAAAGTATTTAATTTAAAAGATTTGAATAATGCTCTCAAACCTAATATCAGAAGGAAATGGGAAACTGATTACAAAAGAATTGCAAGTAAATCTACAAACCATTATTTCAGAATTCACCCTACACTTCCAAAAAACATTCCTCATTTCACCTTTAATTATAATAGAGCACACATGTCAGTATTGACTCGTTTAAAATTGAACCATGCTCGCTTTCCATCTCACTTATATAAAATTGGAATACTTAACTCCCCTGTCTGTAGTTGTGACAATATATCCATTGGTGATCTAAATCATATATTTCTAGAATGATCTCTGAACTCTCAATCTTCTTCAATTCTGTATCAAGAACTAATTGATCACGAGTATCCATTGCCACTAAATATTACAGCTCTCTTTTCTTCCTCAGATAAAGCGGTACTAGATTCCATCATTAATTTTATCAGAAATTCAAAAATAGCGGTATAGTTTAGAAATAGACAATATGAAATCATTTAATGTAATTAAGAATTTACATGTTTTGTGGCAAATAGATTTTGTCTGATGCCAGGATCTCACACACACACACACACACAACCCAGACATCCAAAGTGAAAGTTATCCTTCAACACCAAATTGTTCTATATGGTCCACACAATGTCCAGAAAAAAGTCACACCATTTTGAGCGTCGGGTTTGGGGGGGAGAGGGGGGAGAAATCGGTAAATTCGTAGTTTTTTAAGTTTTTCGCCAATATTTCTAAAACTATGCGGTTTAGCATGAACAACATTCTACACAAAATTGTTCTACATTAAATTTGAAATAAAAAAGGCCCTATGCATAATCTTTCTAAAATGAATGGTTCCAAAGTTACGGAGGTATTATAGTATAACTGGTCCAAAAAAAGGCCTAACCCAAACATACAAAGTAAAAGTTTTCCTCCAACACCAATATGTTCTATATGGTCCACATATTGTTCAGTAAAAAGTTACACAATTTTGAGCGTCCGATTTGGGAGGGAGATGGGAGAGAAGCCGGTAAATTAGTAGTTTTTTTACGTTTTTCGTCAATATTTCTAAAACTATGCTTTAGCGTAAACAATGTTATATACAAAAATGTTCTACATGATATTTAAAACAAAAAATGTTCTATACATAATTGTTATAAAATCAACGGTTCCAGAGTTACGGAGGGTAATGTTTTCGATACTTTTTATATTTTTTGGGCAATATTTATGATATAACTATACCAAAAACCCAGACATCCAAAGTGAAAGTTATCCTCCAACACCAAATTGTTCTATATGGTCCACATAATGTTCAGAAAAAAGTCACACCATTTTGAGCGTCGGGTTTGGGGGGGGAGAGGGGGGAGAATTCGGTAAATATAAAAAGTATCGAGAACCTCCACTTTTCACCCTCCGTAACTCTGGAACCGTTGATTTTATAACAATTATGTATAGAACCTTTTTTGTTTTAAATTTTATGTAGAATACTTTTCTATAGAACATTCCTTACACTAAAGCAAAGTTTTAGAAATATTGACGAAAAACATAAAAAACTACTAATTTACCGATTTCTCCCCCATCTCCCCCCCAAACCGGACGCTCAAAATGGTGTAACTTTTTACTGAACAATATGTGGACCATATAGAACAATTTGGTGTTGAAAGAAAACTTTTACTTTGGATGTCTGGGTTAGGCCTTTTTTTGGACCAATTATATTATACTACCTCCGTAACTTTGGAAACGTTCATTTTAGAAGGGTTATGCATAGAGCCTTTTTTATTTCAAATTTAATTTAGAACAATTTTGTGTAGAAGGTTGTTCATGCTAAACCGCTTAGTTTTAGAAATATTGACGAAAAACGTAAAAAACTACGAATTTGCAGATTTCTCCCCCCTCTCCCCCCAAACCCGACGCTCAAAATGGTGTGACTTTTTTCTGAACATTATGTGGACCATATAGAACAATTTGGTGTTGCAGGAAAACTTTCACTTTGGATGTCTGGGTTTGGGTCTAACTATACCATACTATGATAATAAAATTGATTGGAAAATTTAATGGGAATTTAGTTATGTCTTTACATAGGCAATAAATAAAATAATTGGATAATCAATCAAATTAAGAATTTGCTAATTAATTAAAATAAATAGAAAAGGTAGAGCATAACAATATATCAAAGAAAAAAAAGTTGTTTTTGTCTTTCGTTTGGCCCCTAAAGACGATTAAAATCGAGAGAAAATTCAAATTATAGCGGCCAGTCAAAAACGCGCCCTCATTGGTCGTGACTTCATATATCATTGTAAGTTTAAACTCAGCGCCATTAATTCATTATGTTTTATATTCATTTACTTGTTGTAATCATTTTATGGTGTATTTCAGTTTTATAAATCTTTAGATATTTTCTGTGAACTATATATTTCATAATGTTTGAGTGTTTTGGTTAAGACAATTTTTTTAAATGACCGAAAAGGGTTTTTCTCAAAAAGGGTTTTTCTTTGCTAAAAAAATGGAAAAGACTTGGCCTAACGATGGCCATTTTTTATATCGTTATGTGATATTATTTTCTAGGTCTAAAGTAGGTTAAGACATAGGTGTATATGTATTTTAAACTGGCAGAGATTTTCGATGTTAGTTGCATTGTTGCATATTGTAGCGAAACAGCTATACTTTTAATTATGTCATATGCGTTTCGCATATATATGTACAATGTAGAGGTAGCAATACAGTCAAATTCACGTTTTATATTTTCTACAACCCATTGGACTACCCCTGTCCGGATTTGGTCTTAATAAATTATGGTAACCCTAGGTATACATATATTAAATTATTATATTTATCTTTTACATATATATTGTTATATTTCTATTTGATATGAAAATTAGATTTTGATAATTATAAACAAAATTCAATTTAATATAAAATATTTTCAATTTTCTCAACCACGGGCATATAAATTTAGAACAACCTGTATACAACAAATTGTTATATTTAATTTTAAGAAGTGATTAAACGAAACTCGGGACAATGCGCTTAGAATAAACAAAGTGAATGGCGCGTACCATTATCGTTGTTCGCGGAAGGTTCGATCATTAGCCTATGCTAAATAAAACTCAAGTGAAATCGATAATAGGTCATTATCGTTGTTCGCGGAAGGTTCGATCATTAGCCTATGCTAAAAATGACTCAGTTGAAGTAGATAATAGGTCATTAAATACTGCGAATGAGAGTTGGTGGTGGAAGGTTGATTTGTGAATCTGGAAGGGATATTTAGAAAGTAGGGGAATGAATGACAAATAGAGATCAGAATGTTTTGAGCTGTCGAGAAGTGAGGTCCAGTAGTAGACGGTAGTGTACGGAGAGTGAGAAAGCCGGTGTAGTTCCGTGAGTGTGGAGTATCTATCGTGGAACGAGAGGTAGGCCAGGTTGAGAGTAAAAGAACCTCCTTGAGCCAAGAGTGTCCCGGTAGCTGATTGCAGTTTCGAAAAAGGTAGAATACAGCATCACGACAGAAGCAGGTACGAGAGCTATACGAGCTAGTTTTCGAAGGAGAACATTACTGAAAGCCAGGAGGAGGTTTTGATCGCAGCCAAGGATAGCAGGAAACGGGTCTTGTGTGAAGACATTCTCAGTTCACCAGAAAAAGGTCAGTCTCATTTGTTTGGACATGAATGTATGGGCTTTTCGTATTAAATACCACATTATAAATTGAAGAACATAATAAATAATATCAGAAAAGCTTCATCAAACTTAAATATAATTGTTGCTAATAAATTCTAATAGTTAAATGTTAATAAAAACTTTCAATTGGAAACCAAAAGGAAATAAGATTCCCATGTGTAAATGTTATGTTTAAGAAAAATAAGATATAGCAAATATTAAGCAGTGATTGCCATTTAAATAAAATAAACAATATTTTGATTATAATTGTAACCCATATGTGTGTATTATTTTACTCTTTTCTTTCCTATCCCGATTAGGAACCATTGGGAAATACTTAGAAGCCACGAGAGTAAGTAATTAATTTTATAATTCGCCCTGAGATTGAAAATATATTGATATGTGATCTGGTAAATTAATTAGATTATGATTAATGCATTGATTAAATTAAATGACATATAAGAATATTATCTCATATCAATAATAAAGATCACAACAACTGTCGTCCAACGTGGAGGGCATTGAAAAGTATTTCTAGTGGCAAATTTGAAGGATAGAAAGAGTAAAGCCGGTATTTGAAGATTTATATGCCTGTGGTAAAAAGTGAGATACTTACATTTGATAACATAAAATTTTAGATCTCTTTAGGTACAAATTTTACATAACTGATTTAATAATTAACTTTTACGATATTTACATTTGATATATTTATTGACAATTTATAATATTTGGGTGAGAAAAAGTCGTCTTGGTAACATACTACAAAAATTTCATATTTGGCGGGGATAGTACTTCTTGAAAACAAATGTCTGTGACAAGAAGCCAAAGCAAAGACAACAAAAAACAAAAAGAACATTCAGACCAAGAAGATATTTTAGACACGACAATCATGGCATCAGAACAGCAAGAATTATCAGGAATAGATAAACTATTACAAATGATGCAACTCCAGTCACAAAGAATGGAACAGAAAATGGATGAAACACAACAAAAACTGGATGACAATCAAAGAGAAACAAAACAAGCAATGGAGAAAAATCAGGAAGTAACATCAAAGAAAATGGATAAAGTGGAGAAAAAAATGGATGACAATCAACAGAAAACAAAACAAGCAATAGAAGAGAACAATAAGAAAATAGAGGAACGCATAGAAAAGTATGAAAAGGAAATAAAAGGATGTTTGACAACAATGAAAAACGAGATAGAACAGCAAGAAATGAAAATTAAAGATCACATGCAAGAACAAGAAATTAGAATGAAGGACCACATGAAAGAACAAGAAATGAAAATTCAAAACAAAATGGAGGAGTTAACGAATGGCCAGAAAAAGGAACTAGAAAATTTGGAAAATAAGTTGGAAAATGCTATTCAAGTAGACAGAGAAGAAGTGGAAAAAAGAATCACAGAAATAGAAAAAAAAGTCACCGAAAACAGGACGCAACAGAATGTCGGAGAAAGAAGAGAAATGGTTATACACAGCACAGATGACGTGAAGATAAGGTTTGGCGGGGATGTAAGAAGATTACACCCAGTGCCGTTCATAAATAGCCTGAAAAAGAAAATACAGCACATCGGAAATTTCGAAACAGCAAAAGAAACTATCAGAAACCATCTCAAATATGAAGCAAGCCTATGGTTCGATTGCAAAGAAGAAGAATTTGACAGTTGGCAACAATTTGAACAAAAATTTTTGAATTATTTCTGGGGAAAAGTCCAACAATTGGAAATTAACAAGGAATTGCAAAATGGGAAATACAATGATAGGATGGGTATATCAGAAAGGACATATGCATTACAAATTTACTATAACGCAAAACATTTACAATATAATTACTCATCGGAACAATTAGTCGAACTGATTGCAAGACATTTCGAAGAAACGCTGGAAGACCATATCACATTGCAAAACTACAAAGACATAGATAGTTTGTGCCAATTCCTACAAATAAGAGAATCACGTTTAAGAGAAAGAAAATCAAGAAGGTCACGAGAAGATTACAGGCCCCGAGAAACACAGGATTACAGAGATAAAAACCAAAATAGGAGGGACTATACAAGACGAGATTTTAATCCCAGAAGGGAAAACGAAAATAGAGACAACGGAAGAGGAAATTATGAACAAAGAAATAGACAATGGAATGAGGACAGAAATCGAGAATACCAGAGTAGAAACATCACACGCTCAAATCAAGAAAACAGAAATAATGGTAGACAAAATGAACAGGGATATCGAGAAAACCGAAACAGATCCGACAGACCAAGAGAAAATAGAAGAGAAGTAAATAATACCCAGACAGATGAATATGACGGAGAGAGACATTATGACGAAAATATAAACAACGATGAGCAACCGGCGTCTTTTCACGACGGCGCTCACTAAAAACCAGAAATCAAACAGGAATCTTTTGTCAACCCAAGGAGTTTATTAAATTGGCAGGAAACAACGAAAAGAAAAAAGGAGTTAATTTAAAATTTGTGGATGGATTTATCAACGAGAAACCAATTAAAATTATGATAGACACTGGATCTGAAATAACATTGGTCAACAGAAAACTAATAGAAGAAGTTAACTTAACAAATTTAATTTACAAAATACCTAGGGTAAATTTAGTGGGCGCAAACAAACGGACATTGGCAACTATAAATGAAGGCATACGAGTAATGGTACGACTGGGTACGAAGATGTATGCACTACAATGTGTAATAATGCCAAACATGTCACATGACATGATAGTAGGAGTTGACGAATTGGCAGAAAAACATGTAGTGATAGATTTGAAAAATAATACGATGAATCTAACAGAAGAAAAAGAAGAAGAACAGGACAAGGAACAGAAGAAACAAAATACGGACGAATCAGGTAAAGAACAAACAGTGGAAATGAATTTGGCAACGAAGCAAGGACAAAGAAGAAAAGGGAGAAAAAGTCAGAAAAAGACAAAAGAAAATGAAACCTGTGGCTCCTCAAAAGAAGAGTTGAGCCCAGAAGAAGAAAAATTGAGAGTATCAAAAGCAAAAAACAACTGGGATTCCTCAAAAGAAGAGATGAGCTCAGGAGAAGAAGAAATAAAGCTAACAAATGAAAGCGAAAAAGATGTGATCGAAACAGTGGCATTTGAAGAGGAGGCATATGAAAACGAGGATGCAGAATGCACGGTAAAAGTATGTGAAAAATCTGAGGGAAAAGACAGAAGATTGATATGGGAAAAAGGGAAAGACAACATAATAGCCGACACTCTAACACAGGATGAGGACACTGATAATAAGGAAACAATTACTCTACAGGTGGGACTAATTAGAGTAATACAAGAAGAAGGGGTATAAGACGTAGATTAAAGTAAGGAAATATACAGGGAGTTGGTTTTGCCTCGAGAAAATTTATTTAAAAATGCAGATAAATTTTATCGAATACAAGGCGGGGATTTGTTATATTTCTATTTGATATGAAAATTAGATTTTGAATTTAATATAAAATACTTTCAATTTTCTCAACCACGGGCATATAAATTTGGAACAACCTGTATACAACAAATTGTTATATTTAATTTTAAGAAGTGATTAAACGAAACTCGGGACAATGCGCTTAGAATAAACAAAGTGAAGGGCGCGTACCATTATCGTTGTTCGCGGAAGGTTCCATCATTAGCCTATGCTAAATAAAACTCAAGTGAAATCGATAATAGGTCATTATCGTTGTTCGCGGAAGGTTCGATCATTAGCCTATGCTAAAAATGACTCAGTTGAAGTAGATAATAGGTCATTAAATTTTGTAAATAGTAGAAAGTAATTTTAGAATGGGAATTAACTATTTTTTTTTTGAAATCCATTAAGCATATTTAGAAAGATTAAAAATTGGTTTTGGGGAATACTGCGAATGAGAGTTGGTGGTGGAAGGTTGATTTGTGAATCTGGAAAGGATATTTAGAAAGT
This sequence comes from Diabrotica virgifera virgifera, assembly GCF_917563875.1. Lineage (NCBI taxonomy): Eukaryota > Metazoa > Arthropoda > Insecta > Coleoptera > Chrysomelidae > Diabrotica > Diabrotica virgifera. The sequence goes on along the minus strand of NC_065451.1, from coordinate 110,985,014 downwards.
AGGGGAATGAATGACAAATAGAGATCAGAATGTTTTGAGCTGTCGAGAAGTGAAGTCCAGTAGTAGACGGTAGTGTACGGAGAGTGAGAAAGCCGGTGTAGTTCCGTGAGTGTGGAGTATCTATCGTGGAACGAGAGGTAGGCCAGGTTGAGAGTAAAAGAACCTCCTTGAGCCAAGAGTGTCCCGGTAGCTGATTGCAGTTTCGAAAAAGGTAGAATACAGCATCACGACAGAAGCAGGTACGAGAGCTATACGGGCTAGTTTTCGAAGGAGAACATTACTGAAAGCCAGGACGAGGTTTTGATCGCAGCCAAGGATAGCGGGAAACGGGTCTTGTGTGAAGACATTCTCAGTTCACCAGAAAAAGGTCAGTCTCATTTGTTTGGACATGAATGTATGGGCTTTTCGTATTAAATACCACATTATAAATTGAAGAACATAATAAATAATATCAGAAAAGCTTCATCAAACTTAAATAGAATTGTTGCTAATAAATTCTAATAGTTAAATGTTAATAAAAACTTTCAATTGGAAACCAAAAGGAAATAAGATTCCCATGTGTAAATGTTATGTTTAAGAAAAATAAGATATAGCAAATATTAAACAGTGATTGCCATTTAAATAAAATAAACAATATTTTGATTATAATTGTAACCCATATGTGTGTATTATTTTACTCTTTTCTTTCCTATCCCGATTAGGAACCATTGAGAAATACTTAGAAGCCACGAGAGTAAGTAATTAATTTTATAATTCGCCCTGAGATTGAAAACATATTGATATGTGATCTGGTAAATTAATTAGATTATGATTAATGCATTGATTAAATTAAATGACATATAAGAATATTATCTCATATCAATAATAAAGATCACAACAATATAAATTCTCTATTCAAAAGTTATATGTTCTTTTTGTTCAAAATACACTTGATTTATTTTAAAAGATGTTAAAACTTAATTTATTTATGTATTTAAAAAACTATTAAGCAGACAACAGATATTACATTAAAACAACAGCTACTTACATTAGAATTAGCTTCGCATCCATGAAGATGAAGACCTTGAGAATGAACTAAAATGTTTTAATGTCCTTTGTAACCACTTTATTAAACTCCGTTTCTTATCGTATTGTAATCTAATAAATATTTTATTGGGGGTTTCAATGGTGTTATTTCATAGTATTTACTTTTATTTTCCATAGTAAAAACACACACAATTCAATACTATCTCTTCAAAAACTGTGTTAGACTCCAAAGTAAACAGAATTGTATGTAATTTTAAATGAGACGTTAGAAATGTCATACAAAATATGAAAATATGACGTCACAAGGGTTCGCGCGTTTTTTTTAGATCGTTTGAAATGATTTAAATACATTAAAGATTTAAAATTAGTACGTCTAAGTTATTATGAGGTTTTGAGGCGTACAATTTTGAAAATTTTATTTTTAAACGAAACTGAACATTATTATGTAATAAAACAAAAATGTGCACGTTGCTTACTTACCTTTGTAGCAATCCCCGTCGATTATTATAGTGTCTCCATTCAATTATTTTTAGTTGACTTGTGATACTTCTTCTTCTAAATATAATTGTAGTACTTATTTTCTACTCATTCTATTTCAGTTTTTTCTCCATTTCCACAGCTTATGTTCTCTTGGTAAGAGTTTTCCACTATATTAATGTCCTATGTATGTACTTGTACCTTGTTCTCTATCAAGGATTTCCAAAGCTTATCTACCGGAAGACTTTCCTTAAATCCATAAATACTAGAAGTAGTTGACTGCCCTACGCTATTCATCTCTCCATCAGTTGTTTTGTAAAAACAAATTATCAGTAGGTACATAATCTTCTTGCTCTGAAACTTTTCTTGAGTCATATAAAACACCGTCATATGGAGTTCCCTTATACGTCACTTATCCAAAGTCATGATCTTTATGAATATAAAACCTAGACAATAAAAGTAAAAAAATTAAATAGATAGGGAGCGTTCGATGGTGTTACCATCGCATGCTCAAAATCAGCACATATAGCCAATGGACGTGTGCTAGGACCATGCACAAAGAGCGAGAATTTATCAACACCATCAAAATTTAAATGGTCATATAATGATAACACCTAAATATCACTTACTACAGTTAATCACTCAGAAAACAACTATCCTGGCTACATACATTTATCCTGGCAGGTAGAACGGTCCAGGAATTGTCTCATGTAGCTACCGTCCAAGAATCATTCCAGCAGCTTGTTAACATGATGAGAGCTGACGCATGAAAACAGTCATGGTACACAAAGAAGAAAAACCCGATTGAAAATCTGTGGGCTATTGTAAAAACTATACGTTTTAAAATAGATTATGGAACGAAATTAAATTAATAGAGTTCCTAATTCAGATATGGTTTCGAATGTCAAAAAATACCATAAAATATCAGAAAACTACAAAAATGTATTCTTCTTGTTCTTCTCGTAGCACTACAAACCGGGGTGGGTCTTGGCTGACTGCACAACTTGCTTCCATATTCAACGGTCGTCCATGATAGTTGGGTCAGTGGAAAGTCCAGTGTTCTTTAATCTGACCATATATTGTCTCTACATTGCATTCGTGGGCATCCTAAGGGCCTTCTTCATGTGGGAGCTTTCTCCCAAATTCACTTGGCAAGGCGATTATTAGGAAGTCTATGGACATGGCCAGTCCATCTTAGACGTTGAGATTTAATTTCTTGAACTACGTCGCTCGCCCAATGCATTTGTTATGATTCGGTATTGGTTGCTATTAGGATCGTGATAATGTCCAAAGATTTTTCTGAGGATTTTTCTCTCAAAACATCTAAGTTTTCTTTGAATTGCTTTGGTGAGAGTCCAGGTCTCACACCCATATATGAGTACCGGTCTAATCACCGTCTTATACAGGGTGTCCCGAAAAGATTGGTCATAAATTATAGCACAGATTCTGGGGTCAAAAATAGGTTGATTGAACCTCACTTACCTATATACAATAGTGCACACAAAAAAAGTTACAGCCCTTTGACGTTACAAAATAAAAATCGATTTTTTTTCATATATCGAAAACTCTTAGAGATTTTTTATTGAAAATGGACATGTGGCATTTTTATGGCAGCATCATCTTACAAAAAAATTAAAGTGACATTTGTGCACCCCATAAAAATTTTATGGGGGTTTTGTTCCCTTAAAGCCCCCCAAACTTTTGTGTACGTTACAATTAAATTATTATTGTGGCACCATTAGTTAAACACAATATTTTTAAAACTTTTTTTGCCTCTTATTACTTTTTCGATAAGCCAGTGTTTATCGAGATATTTTGAATATTTGTCGAATCCACCACATATTTGTATATGGTTAAGTACAATTATATAGGTTAATAATCTGAAAATTTATTTATAATTTACATTTTTAGGTATATTTTGAAAAGAAGCTACATCTCGATAAAAGGTGACTTATGAAAAAAAGACTAAGAGGCAAAAGTTTTAAAAACACTGTTTTTAACTAAAGGTACCACAATAATAGTTTAATTGGAACGTACACAAACATTTGGGGGGTTTAAAAGAACAAAACCCCCATTAAATTTTTACGTAAATATATTGAAAAAGAAGCCGCATCTCGATAAAAAATGGCTTATCGGAAAAATACTAGGAGGCAAGAAAGTTTTAAAAACATTGTGTTTAACTAATGGTACCACAATAATGAATTAATTGGTACGTACACAAAAGTTTGGGGGGGTGGTTTAAGGGAACAAAATCCCCATAAATTTTTTATGGCGTGGACAAATTTCACTATAATTTTGTTTTAAGATGTTCCTGCCATAATAACAATACATGTCCATTTTCAATAAAAAATCTCTAATAGTTTTCGATATATTGAAAAAAATCGATTTTCATTTTGTAACTTCAAAGGGCTGTAACTTTTTTATGAGCACATTTGTACTAAGGTAAGTTAGGTTCAGTCGAACTATTTTTGACCCCAGAATGTGTGGTATAATTTATGACCAATCTTTTCGGGACACCCTGTATATACTGATCTTTAATGTTCTTGTTACGCTATTAAGATACATATCCACTACGTTGGTGCTCCGTGTAACTGCTCGAATGGATACAGCATGCTCTCCTCTACATATAAACCGTCACTGATTGGATCGCCGAGGGTGAGCGCCGAGCGGGAGCACCAACGTATCCACTATGTGGAGTAGCTACACGGAGCACCAATGTAATGGATACGTGCCTTCAGATTTATTAATATTGTGGAGAATATGCATATATCTGTTTGATGTCGAAATTCTACCTTTAATCTCTTGCGTGATATCGTTATCTGCAGTGATTGTTGCTCCGAGATATTTAAAACTCTCCACCCTTTCAAAGTTATATGGGTCTATTGTAACATTTTGCCCTATTCTATCTCGTCCCTTTTGTCTGTTGATGCACGTTTTGGTTTACAAAAAATTGATGCTATGCAAAAATGGTTTGAAGAAGTTATATAATCAAGAAAGAGGAAGAGTGTATTTTTTATTAAACAACGTAAATTCTAGTCTCTTTTTCTTCGACTTTAACTAATAAATGTTATTTATTTCGAGTACAATAATTTTATATTTATTTATCAATATTCTTTATTTTCCTCATATTTCTAGTAGTAAGTACGCTAGAATCATAAATATCTTCTTCTACGTATGTACTAGTTCGAGAACTATTTTAAAGCTTCACTAAAACTTCTTAATAATAATTACTCTTCGGTCTTCGAAGCTTACCACAACAGTATGCATATTTTGGCCACTAATCTTAATTTACCGGAGGTGTACAGAACAATATAAAATTATATAAAGGATTAATTAAAAGTTTGGGTAAACTTCCGCAGCCCGAAACTTACAATCTACTCTAGACCGAAAGGCGAACATTAGTGTTAATGCGAAAACAGGGAATAGCAGACAATAGATAAAACACTATTTATTTAGTAAAATAAGCTAATATTAGAGTTGAATAATAAAGATGGCGTATAATATCAAAAATTTCGTTTCATCCTTTTTCGCTGATTTGATATTGAAAACCACAGAAGTAATAAGAAAGTGTCAATCAAATTACCATTGGCGTAGAGAAACATATTTTCTATAGCGAACTCTCCCTTGAACGGACAGTAGTCGTTCCGCATAAAGTGTCCGTTTAAGGGAGGTGTCCGTTGAAGAGATAAAAATATGTTAATTTAGAATTTTTAAAAATAAGTGTAGGTATGTATGTATAATATATACCTAAATAGAAATATTAGTTTAACATTACCTAAAGCAAATTGTGGATGAGACAACATTGTCTGGAACAAAAAAACTTTTCGATTTTCTCTCTGCATTTTATGTAAAATTTATTTTAGTTGAGTCTGTCATAATTGTTCTACGTGTAAACCGTTGAATCAACGGGGGTTTTTACTTTTACTGATTGCCAGTGGCCTTTCTTTGGCCCCTATCCTATTGGTGCAAAATAGATTTGTGATTCTATCTTTGGAAGCCTTACCTCCAGTGCACCTTTCTCCTTTTAGAGTATTATTGGCAATGCTCTAAACTCTAAAAGTAATCCCGTCTCATCTGCGTTAAAAATGTCTCGTGTAGAGCATACTTTCATTAAAGTGAGCAGTTTTTCCTTCCAGTTAGAAACTACTAATAAATCTACAGCAGCTCTTTCGCCACATATGTAGGTACAGCTTTGAAGGAAATATTGTGGCGCTTATCAAATTTATCGAGACATCCACCAGAAGCTTTCATATTAACACTTAGTTCCCTTGCAACTTCTTATGCCTTTCTTAAATAGTTTTACCAGAAGCAGAAATATTTTTAGATCCACTTTACGAAACCAATCGAAAACAATTAGGTCTAATGCAGCACCCTTGGTTTTCAAAAATTTTCTTTTCGCTTCCACTCTTATGTTTCAAAATTTCACTGGCTTGAGTTTGTATAATTTAAAATATTTCTGCTAAATCTTCAACACAAAACATATCTGCACAATGAAACACATCGACTTTTTATTTCAAACTTAAAAATTTCCTTTTGGGGGACGCCATATTATTCACGTTACAAAACTTTCAATACATACTTTCAATACCTACTGAAAATTATTTCAAATTCAGATAGACACAAAATTTATTGTGAAATTTAATCCAAAAATAATTTTTTTACGAAAACCCTCATAAAATACAACGACGTCTATTGAATATGTTTAATCAGATATTTCGGTTAAAATTCTAAATTCCAGTCAAGACAATTTAACAACGTTATTAAAACTAATGTTCTAGGGGAGTGCAATTAGAACGAAAATATTCAATGTTTGGGAAAAAATCAAACAAGGTTATATTTTCCTAAAACTTTTTTTGTTAGTTTATAAATATGTTAAAGTAAAAAGTTCTACTCACAAATTTCGCCGCTAATTGTTTATTAATTGTTTAAACAATAACAATTTTTTTGTATAAATAATGTTAAGAATATGGGTGAATTCAACATTTTATTTTGATAAAAAATGTTTTTATTTTAGTTTTGATTATGCTGAACCCGAATCTGACATTACAATTTGCAAATTCAAAATGGCGGATTCAAAATGGCGGATTTTTTCCTAAAAATCCTTAAAAAGTAGTTGTAAAATCCGAATTTTTTTATAAAACGTGTTTGTTTGCATATATGTGGATATTTTTGAGAGGTTGCTGAACCTGAATCAAATTTTGATAATTTAAATTATAAAATGGCAGATCCAAAATGGCGAATAACTTAAAAAGTAGTTGTAAAATCGTAATTTCTTTACAAAATGTATTTATTTCTACATATATTTATTTTTGAGTGCTTTGATAAACCTAACTTAAATGTTAACATTATAAACTATAAAATGGCGGATCCAATGTTGAATCTGAATTAAAGATTAAAAATTTAAATTTCAAAATTCCGGATCCAAAATGGCGGATATTTAAATGAAAAACAAATAGAATACAATCAAACAAATATGGAATTTCATTCTTAAAAAAAAAGATAAACAAAATTTTTCACAATAATATTAGAAATTAAAATTTATTAGAAAGAATATTTAAAAAAAAAAACAAATTTTCGATTAGAAGGATATAATTACATATTGGAACATAGTTTTTAATTCGAAAGAACTTTTCTTTATAAAAATTTTCGATATTGTGAAATATAAAGGTACTTTATTCTTGAGTGAAATTCATATTTTTTTACATACCTCGTAAAAAATTAACAAAATTTGATATTTGATGATTGCATCTTATGTTATATACGATGCAGAGTATTTTATAAAGAATAACTTTTTTTAGTAAAACTGATATTAAAAAAGTTATCACAAGGTTCCAAGTTACGCAGACACACTGTATAAGAGCTAAAAAAAATTTTTTTTGTTGAACATTTATTATTGTTGAAGCTTATTGTTAAATGTATTTTAGGTAAGTTTTACAGAAAAAAGTTTTGATCACTCTGTATATACATTTTTTCAGCTGGTAATTTTCGGTTTTTGTATTACATTTTTGTTATCTTTCTTAGTTTTCTCAAAAATAAATTGTTTATTTCATTTTTAAACTAAAATAATTCAGTGTTTTTTCAAGATTACATCCCAGGCTTTAAAAAATAGCAAAAGAATTGTATTAGATTTATTCAAACTTGAGTAATACCGTCTTAAATTGGTGGAAATTCTGTAAAACTACGAAGTTTTCAAAAATTACATTTTTTGAGACATGTATCATTTGAATTAAATTTTTGAGATTTTTTTTTAATAAAACATCGTTTAGTAAGATGATTTAGAGTTAAGTTTTGCAAATTTGAGAGTTTTATAAGTAAAATTGTATTAGTTACACATTTTTAAATCATTTTTAAACAAAATTCTTGTAAGGCTCACTTTCCGCCCACACCGTACTTATGTCCATACATTTTATTTCTTTTTATTACAACCATAAGATAGATTATTTCATCTTCTTTCATGTCATTTTGTAAAATTTCTTTTGATCCATTAGTTAAAGCATTACATTAAAAAAACTCAACCGTGCACTTCTTCCAACGCTAGTTTACAGTGCGCCAATGTGTGTGAGAAAGGTGACTTTAGCGTTATAAATAAAAAATTACAGAAGCTAGAGATTTAATTTTAGAAAAATCTTCATATAAGGTTTTTTTTGTAAAATTTTCTGAATTTTTCAACGGTCAAGTCAGTTTTTTTCTAAAAATTATATTTTCGGAGTTATTTAAAAAACATCTAACTTCGCTGTTCATTTGTTTAATAAAAAATGAAGCACCCACTTCTCGAGTAGAACTTTTTGATATGTTGTTTATTAAACATTTCTTAATGAAATTACAAAAAGTTTTATCTTGTTTGATTTTTTCCGAAGTGAAAATCTAAATGCACTCCCCTATTCCTAGAGTCGCATTTCTTTTACCCACCGACACACACATTACTAAAATTAATTTTTTTGCTATGTGAAGTAGAAAGTTCCTAATAGAAACATCAAACTTCTGAAACAGAGTTTTATTACTAGCTGATAACGTAAACAGTTAAATCAAATAACACTCGTGGAAATCTGTATTGATTTGAAATAATAAATGTAGTTTTAAGTATAAGCAGTGCTGTTTTTGTGACAGTACGCGCCGGTACGCCGTACCGGCACCTCTTGGGACAAAAAATTAAAAATACAACCAAATTAAAGACAAATTCCTGAATTTTTTCCTCGCTCCCAAATAGCTTTAAAACGCCCTTGTTAAGGGTAAATTTAAAAAGTTTTCCCGGGGGCAGACCCCCCTTATGAACTCTCCCCAGACCCCCCGGAACATTACGTACCGGAACCTCTATTGTTACAAAAACAGCACTGAGTATAAGTATTGTAAAATAATTAAATGTTAATTTTTCCATTTTACTGTCCGCATTTGCACCTCATTTACTGTCCGCCTCCGTTGTTGAGAGTGTCCGTCGAAGGGAGTTAAAGGGTACAGGTTCATATATCGCCGAATGATTTTTGTTTTAAAAACCATCCGTATAGAGGAGGTGTCCGGCGAAGAGAGGAGGTGTCCGTTAAGAGAGACTGATTATTTAATGGCAATTTATCTATAAATATGTACAAAAGTAATAGATTTTTAATATATTTTTGTAATGACATAGATATTCGATACAATTAGCGTCTCTTTGTAAAGACAATGAAGTCGACTTTACTAAGTAATAAGACATTTACTCGACACACACACACTACACATTACACTATCAGATTAAGAAATAAACTGTACCATGCCAGTGGCCATTAGTTGTCGAGGCATTAAGCTAAATAAAAAATCATTCAGCCAGTCGCAATCAGATTATAGTGTAATGTTTAGTGTGTTTGTTGAATAAATGTCTTGTTACTTAGTAAAGTCGACTTCTTTGTCTCTACAATGAGACGCTTATTATATCCGACCATCTGCGGTCTCTCAGATGAGTACCTACCGATCGCAGAAGGATAGAAATTTTTGAAGTGAATACTTCTTATCGTTCGGTATGGAATTTTGGCGGGTGTAAAATCGTATTGGGCGTCACTCAAAAATCGAGACGCCAGAGGTTACCGTACCTATACCCGTAGCGGTGTAGGTACGTTACTTAAAATTATATAGGCACTTAAACAATTTATGTAGGTACAAGATAATATTTTTAAAATTGAATAAAGGAATTATATTGTTTAAACGAACGATGTTATATAATAATTATTATTTAATAAATTAATAATAAATTTAAATTTTAACTTTCTTAGAAAACTAAGTACAGATCCCCAATTATCTATTGATTGACTGGTTTCGGTGCATTCAAGTATAAATCCCGAATTTTAAATTATGGGCTGGCTTCGGTGTGGTTTCAAACCCATAGCGGTGCTTTGTTGAATTTTCTCAAAAAATTTGATATTATTGACTGGGTTTGCGGTAGTTTCAACCCTATAGAGGTTGATATGGTCAGTTTGTCGAAAAAAAAATAGAGCGGCACATGTTTTTATACTAAAACTAATGGTAGGGGAGCAAAGTATGTTAAATGTGCAGTCACTCGAGCGTTATGGGGACCTACTGGGTTGTAAAGAGTAGAGTAGGTCCTAAAACCAAAAAAAGTTGAGTTAAGTTTTCCTTTTAGTGGGGACTTTCCATTTTTAATTTAATTTTTCCATTTCCAACAATCGTCTTTTTTTAATTATAGCGCCATCTATCCATAATTTGAAAAAATGTCTCGAATAAAAGTTACTTATTTTTACGTAAGGAATCCAAATTTGTAATAAAAAATTGGGGCCCTCATTTAAGATTTTAAAGTAACCCCCCACCCCACCTCCGTGGGGGGTCGTGTTTGATGCCGTTCGATAGTTTTTTCAAAGATATTGAATAATTGTATTTTTCAGTTTTTTGATTTGATTTCATTTCGCGAAATATTAAAATAAATATTAAATTTACCCACCCCTCTCCGTGGCGAGTCGTGTTTGGTACCATTCGATAGATTTTTGAAAAATATTGAGCACGTCTTTTTAAGTCTTTCAATCTGTCATTCGCTTTTTTCTTGTGAAACTTTGGGACTCGCCCATTTCCTTGGGCCCGCTCAAATCGTTAGATTTTTTAAATATACACTGTTTTGCATGTACTTAACTTACCTTATCTTATTCTGACGATTTCGAGTTTTTCTAAGAATTGATTTTTCTTCGCCCCCCCCCCTTAACGAACTCCATTACATTAATAGCCAATATATGGTAGAGGTACATTTTCAGGGTAAGAGATTTCTCCCCATGTAATAATCTGACGCTCTCGAGTAACTGCAAAAATCGCCGCTTGGGCTCCCCTACATTTCCGAATTTTCAATTCTTTCCTGACCTCGGGGTGGTTTTTACTCTGTTGGAGTTGATTTGTTTAGTTTTTCCAAAAAATATAATGCTTACGTTTTTCTATGGTAAAATTAGATACAGATTTAGAATTTTCTATTTTTGACTGAGTTCGTGGTGCTTTCAACCCTATAGGTGTTGATTAAATTAAATAAAAAATAAATCATAAAAATTACCACAATTTTCATAAAATTACTTAAAACTAAATAAAATTAGTTAAAACTAATAAAAATTTAATGAAATTCAATAAAATTGAAAAAGATTAAAAAATTAAATTAAAAAAATGAAAAAAGTAAATAACACTAAATAAAATTATAGAAAATTAAATAAAATTACAAATAATTAAATAAAATTGAACAAAATTAAACAAAATTAATTACAATAAACCGAATCGTTTCTAATTGAATATAATCGAATCTATAAGAAGTATTCACTTCTGTCGGCACTCGGCAAGTGCCGCGCTCTTTTTTTATCTATATTTTTAGTATTAACGTAAATTTATTGATTATTTGAAGTAATTCTGGCGTACATTTTTTTACATATTTATGAACACAGAAAATTGCTTGTTAATTAAAATTAAATTTCCCTTTTCATTAGAATTCGCGTTTTGGCCGTAACATGTACTACACGTCTCTGTTTGTCGGTACAAGTGATTCGTCATTATGAAAATTCCCCCTGACAGCGTATCCTTTCTGCATTAATTAACAGTTTTTTGTATAAGTTACGATCGCGTGACCGATAATAATTAAATCCGAAATTTCATGTTCGGCAAATATACTTAAGTAAAATTAATTGTCCCTGATGCAAATCAAACGACATGTTTTCGTATATAATGAATAAGAATTACGGATCTGACAGTTTACTAGGTATATCTCGCTCGATGTTACCGTTTAATGTGTATTTGTGATAAGACAATAGATAGGTACAACAACTATTAATATCGGATTAAAACTTCAATATTCTGCTATTTAAAGTCGCCATCTATCTTTGTCTTCACGTAGGTGAGTGGCGAATACCCAAAAAGATTATCATGACCTATAACTCGTTTTCAACTAGACAAATTTGGTAAAAGAATATTTGTAATAAAAATTTTCACAAGTTTTTTAGATAAAATTCTTTCATTGGGATTGAGGAACATCTAAGTAAATAAGGAAAAGTCAGAAAATTTAATGAAATTTTATATTTAATAATAATAGTCTCCCGTTTTATACCGCTAACTCGGTTTTGGGATTATAGCAGGGTAGTCAGCTATATCTAGGGCCTACAGTTTACCAGGAAGGTAACAGGGCTAGTGCTTCAACCACCATATTATTACCCCTGGTCATTGATTAATAACTACATAGATACCTCACCTTTAGGTAAAACCGAATTCAGTGTCAAACTCCGCCCACTTACACCTCTTTGCCCCTCAAGTCTAAGTACTAACTGGCTGGACGGTGGCGACATTTATTGAAATTTTTGCCAAGATTGAAAAATAAATTTGAATTGCTTGGCTGGCGTAATAGACAACGATATAAGGGTAGTATTCAGCATTTTAACAAATAATTTTAACGCGATTGTAATCTCTATTTTGGAATTCCGATTTTACTTCAGATAAAACGCTAAAAATTGATTAATGAAAATAGTGAAGAGGTTTCTTAAAAATTATTTAATTATTAATACACTACAAAAAAAAACAACAAAATAGAAAGTACATAATAAAATTAGCAGTGATAATTCACATGTAAATTATTTTTTGCAATTTGTAAAATAATGATATTTTCAGAACTAATGCGAAATAAACTATTTGAAGTTGATATACAGAATTTCTTTCCAGATCTAACCCATTCACCCCAGGTAAAATATTGCAGAACCTCCGAATTTGAAAGAATCCATTGGATTTGCATGAAATTTGGTATACATATATCTTGATAAACTGACAGGGAATTTCCAACATATAAATAGTTAAGGGCCATCTGCCTAGGAACAATAGGTAAAAGCTGATAAACGGACAGGATTAGAAAGTTTAAAAGATCACTAATTAGATCATATTTCAAAACAAAGTAAATAAGTATATTTGAATGTTAATTCTTTTCAAACTAAGATAGTAAAATTAAAATTTTAGGAAAAAAAGATATTTATTATTTCTTGTTCTCAAGAAGTACTTTCATTATTGATAATATCGAAACATTTTATTATTAAAAGTCGAGGACAATTAAAAACCACGTTCATATTTATATGAAAGTGCTTTAAAAATTAAGGTATATTACTCTTGAGAAGAATTAATATTTTTTAACAAACTTGGTATACGACTCATAATATTTGTAATCTGATTCTTTCATTTTGAGTTTTAGGACATGCAAGTTTTTATCAATAATAGATTTTTCCCTAAACTGAATAAAAAAGTTTCCATATGATTCCAAGGTTTTAAGACATACTGATATTGTTTTCCTGATATTATAAAATACTTGCTAATATCTACTGTATATATAAACTAAAGCTAATAGTGTAGTTTAACATTCAGTTGAGTCCACGATTATTTACCCGTGCGTCATTAATACCTGACGAGATAAAACACATACTTTTGATCTAGCATCATTCTCTTCCACGCATGAAACTAAAGACAAACCAGCTACCGCCTGTTATTAAGTAAAAACACATGTTTTTTTTATGAACGCACTAGACTAACTCTATTGCGCACAATAGAGAAAAAATTTTCTAGAGGATTTTGGTTCAGAAAAGATGTTAAAAGATATGACACATTCTATTACTTTTGAACTTCCTCCCACAAACATAAAACTGACAAAATGGTCCACTGAAAGCAGTGTAGACAGTGAATATTATTTCTCTCTTTCTGATTTTCAAAAACTTTAATATTTTTAAAATATTCTAAACCTGCTTTTAAGTTTTCAGTTGACTTGGTGTTGATATTGCTGAGGCAATTGAGTTGGAAAAAATTTGTACTGCTAATTTTACACGCATTTTTTGAAAATTGTTAGGGTTTATATGAACGTTTGTTATTTTCACCATGCATCGTGCTCTCACACTGGTTCTATCGATGTTGTATGTATATTCAATATCTCGCCCCGATATTTGTTTAGAATCGGCAAAAAACGTCAACTTTTTGTTAAGAAAATTATTTCTTAGACTTTTTAATAAGTGGGGTGCATCGAACACAGTGAAAATCCTCTGATTTCCTATTTCTATTGCAGGCTGATCCTTGCATGCGATTAACAGCTTAAATAAAGTTCTATTATTAGATGCTTGATCACACAACACTTTTGGTATATACCCAATAGTTTGTAATTTTGAAACAACTTCAACTACAATGTTTTTTAAGTTGTCGCTATGTATTGGACCACCTGTAGCAAGCCGCGTAGCCTTATGTAGCAAGCCGCGCATCATGAAAACCAGACCTGTGTTGGCAAGTTTGTTTGTTATTCCTAAAGCACCTAAATTTTGAAACCCTTCTATAATGTCATCTTATTTATTGTACTCCAATTGTTTTTTCAAAGAAATTTCATCAAACATTAACACACAAATTTTTTCCCACTCATCCATTGTCTCTGCTTTTTTCTTCAACTTGTCAATTAAGGAAATGTTTAAACCAGTTCTTAATTTTATGACACGCAACCAAGTTTGAATTGTTTTTACTAAAGGTAATATAAAGTTAAGAGATCTATTTAAAAATTTTTAACAACTAGGAGACTTATAATAAATGGCCAGAGCTAAATCCTTTTCATTGTGACTCCATTGTGAACGAGTTTTGTGTGAAAACTGCATATTAACAAAAGTGTGCACGTATATGCTTTTATTTTCTAACAGTACCTGTATCATGAATTTGGTTACCGATTTTCTGTTTTTTGTTTTTCTTCTACAACGCTGACTGTTCTTCTGAAGGCACTTCTTCTTTAAAGCATTTACTTGATACTCCAATTTTTTTACTTTCTCCGTCAATTCAGTTTTAAGTTTTGTGGGCAAATTAATATCAAAACTGGAAATATCACTGAGACTACTACTTGATCTCTTAGGCGATGGAGTTGACCTAACCATACAATCGCCACTTGTAGATCTTTTACGTTTCGTACCGCAATAAACGTATGTAGAGCATAATACTGGTGGGGTATCACCTAAAATAGGTAATCATTGAAATGTATGTGTAATTTTAATTAAAGCAAAACAAGCATCTCCGTTATTTCTGTAGTGATACTGACAACGCATTCATATTTAAAAAAAATCTCTTTTGATTTAATTGTATAAAAAATATATAAATCACTCAATATCAACTGATTTTATATAAAATATATTTTAATAGTATTATTCTCATTGACAAAGCGCATTAGGCAAACATAAAAATATTTCCAAAGTTGAGTAGGGTAAGGTGGGGTACAATGAAACAAGGGGCACACTGAAACGTTTCAAATTTCGCGGGAGTTAATTCTTAAAAATGCAAACAACTTCGTGTGGCAACAACTACCTGTGTACAAGGTCAGCCAGATGTTAAAAGATTTGCTTAGTTCAGTTGTTTAGTGATTGAAAGTTGATGGTGTTGGATTTTGGGTCAGTAAAATAAATATTATAACGAATAATTTATTATTTGCAACTTTTTTGTTTTTTTTAAACTCAAATTTCTTTCTTGGGTATATAAAACGAGTAGGTATAAGGCATGAATTGCCATATTATTCTTGTTATTAAGTCTGATGGTTGTCGAATGAGATGCATGTTAATACGTGCGTTTGTCTTGGGGTTGAGTGAAACAAATTTTATGGGGCACACTGAAACATGTTTCACTGTGCCCCAAAACACATAAATAATTCAATAGTAGGTAATATGATTAATATTTATATAAAGCAACTTATTTTGTTTTATAGAGAAAAAATGAGAAACCGTGTAAGAAAAAACAATATTGGACAGTTCTCCGACGAACAAATGGAGAGAGCTGTTAAACTTATTCTCGAAAATAAAATTAGCTTAAGAAGAGCAGCAGACGAATGTAATGTTAGTTTTGTTACATTATTTAGGTGAGTAATAATTTATATTATAAATTGATATAATTACCTTTAGTCTGGGAGTGTAAGGCGCAAGGCAAAAGAAAAACCGGCAGACCTCAGCCAACATCGAACAACACTATAGAGAAGGCGTTAATCAAAAGAAATATAGATTTCAGGCAAGCAAAAACTTTGACAAACAATAGAAGGGAATGGAGAAGAACTTATACTGCAGTCTCACTAAAAGACGATAAAAGAGTTATACTTTATTTTTAGATTTTAATTATGCCGTATGTAGATATAGGAGTTTATATTTATTTCAGAAATGTAAAATTTGTTTTTCGACACTGGCGTCAGCCGGTAAAAGAAATAAAGATTACGTATGTATGTACCTATGTATAATTACCTTTAATATGTTTTTCTTTTACAGGTATGTAAAAAAGCAAAAAGCTGCCAACGATGAAGGATCTAATATGAAAATTCGTTTTACTCATAAGTATAATTCCCGTTTAATATTCACTGCCGAACTAGAAAAACTTTTATCAGAGTATTTATTGATCTGTTCCAAAATGTGCTACGGAAAATCAACACGTGATACACGTGAGCTGGCAAATGAAATGGCTATGATAAATGAGATAAATGTACCTCCAAGCTGGCATGTTAACTCAGCTGCTGGTTTGGACTGGCTAAGAGGTTTTTTAAAAAGAAATACAACATTGTCCAAAAGACAACCTGAGAAGTGTTCTCTTTCTCGCTGCACATCATTTTATCGGCTACGATAATCTTAAAAGAAGCCTTACAACGTTCAACAAGTTTTGCAGATGGTTCAAGGATATGGAATTTAGATGAAACTGCCACCTCTACAGTAATAAATAAATCTGTCAATATTTTCCCTCTAGTCATGGAGTGGACATTTTTTTTGTATTCTTTGCGCGGATATTTTCCCTCAAGTCATTAAGCATTTTATTAAACATACATTGTCTTCAAAAGAAAACCCAACGTTACTAATAATGGATAACCATCACAGCCATATATGCATTGAAGTCATAAATCTAGCTAAAGAAAATGGTGTAACAATAGTCACACTTCCACCCCATTGCAGTGGAAAGTTACAACCACTGGATGTTTCATGTTATGCTCCATTCAAAACATATTATGCTGCTGCTGTAGATTCTTGGCAAAAACAAAATCCAGGAA
The DNA here is from genome assembly GCF_917563875.1 of Diabrotica virgifera virgifera. Classification (NCBI taxonomy): domain Eukaryota; kingdom Metazoa; phylum Arthropoda; class Insecta; order Coleoptera; family Chrysomelidae; genus Diabrotica; species Diabrotica virgifera. The sequence goes on along the minus strand of NC_065451.1, from coordinate 110,968,009 downwards.
AGGTTTTCTCAATATATAACATTGCCGGTTGTGTAAATGAAGCACATCAAAAAACTATGATACCAACAACAATTGTCAATGGATTTAGGAAAACTGGAATTTTTGCTTATAACCGCGATTTATTTACTGAAGCCGACTATATGTCTAGTTTTGTAACTGACAGACCAGATCCTGAACATTCAACCGAAATTGATCTTACCGATCCCCCACTACTCGCTGGTCCATCATCACAATCAAATGAAGAGCCTTCACTGCATAAATCCCAACATGTTTTGCAAAACACAAGTGAAATGAAAACAATTGATAATAAAACTTTTAGAAGTCTTGCGGAATTCAAAGCCTAGAAAGGCGATTGGAAATCTAATTGAGAATCTGAAAAAAATCTAATTGAGAACGCAGCATCTGAAGCTGCTGCCAAAAATTCTAAAATCAGCATTTCTAAAAGAAAAGAAGCAACAAAAAAAATATTTGTCCAAGAGTCCAGTGATGAAGACGATCCACTTGATGATTGGTCAGCTACTTCCTCAAGTGGAGGGTTATTTGACCCTGATGATGTAGAACAGGAAAATGCTGTAGAATTATCTTTTACTCCAGTAGAGTTTCTAAGAGTAAATGAATTTGTATTGGTTGAATTTACAGATAAGAAAAAGTTTTATTATGTTGGCCGAGTGACTAAAGAAAAAAATGACGAAGATGAAGTAGAAATTTCATTTTTAAGAAAAAGTGCTACAGTGGCTCGAGCTTTTTCCTATCCCCTAGTTGAAGACATTGCATTCGTTAATATTAAGGATGTTAAATTAATATTACCTAATCCAGAAAAGAAACAAGGATCCAAAAGAACACAAAGTTATCTAATTTTTGAAATGTCATTCTCAAATTTAGAAGTACGTTAATATATAGGTGGATATAGCTTTATTTGTAATCATATTATTTCTTAATAAAAATTTGTGTTTTAAAGCTCATTTTACTTTATTATTAGAAAATTTCTAATGTTTCACTGTGCCCATTGCTTTGTTTCATACTACCCCACGACTGGGGCACAGTGAAACAAAAAACACGATTTTTAAAAATAAGTATCAAAAATCAGGTTTTTACTTTTTTCCTGATTTCAAACCAGTAATATATGTCCAATAGATGCAAATACACAATCCTACTAAAAAGATATTATAAATTGTAATACATAATTTTTTAGTCTAAAAATAGTATTTTTTGTTTCAATGTGCCCCACCTTACCCTACTCAGTGAGTCCTTTTTTTTTAAATTTTGCTATAACTTGTCACAACACTTGTCACAGATAATACACCTATAGGGTAAGTTCGGCCCTGACACTACTCCTACCTCCTCGCAAGTCAGAGAGAGAATGAGAAATCTCGATACGGTTTTCGAGTAGCGCCATCTAGTTGTTGATACGTCTTTCCTTTACGAAGAGGTGAGCTATCTAGTGGAATAGTTATAATCAATGACCTGGTTCTACATAAGTACTCATTTTATTCAGGCTGAGCCTATATAGTCGGAGAGATAGAAGCGGATTTTGCTCGTGATAAGTAATATGGACAAACTATGTGGGGATATGTTGAATTAGTCGTGTACATCACTTTCCCACACGGACGGCTACCTGAGCGTGGGACGATTGTAGTTATAAGTGGTCAAGGTCGTGGTTTTTATCATTTTTTTGTGACGGTCATGATCGAGATAGTGCACCAAAATTTGGGAATAAGTAGATCATGATGTAACTAAGTAAAATCACCAGGGGCGGAACGCTGCTGGGGGACAAAGGGATGGGGGCTGGGGTGAATATCAAAAGTATTAGGGGTTTTTTGTAAAGGTTCGTGATCAAGATAGTGCACCGAAATTTGGGAATAAATAGATCATGACATAACTAAATAAAATCTCCAGGAACGGAGACCTACAATTTTAAAAAATTTTATATATTCAAATGAAAAAACGATTAATTTGTTTCTAATTTTATCACTGTTTAAAGCAATTCAGAATAAAAATTTCTAGAACAATTTGCTAAAATGCATAAATCAATGTTATAAAAAATATTTGAAAAATATAAGAAAATTTAATTTTTTCTCTGCATTTTTTATAAAAATATTGTGACCCCCTTTTTAAGAAAAATGACCCCACCTAGCTGTTCGCCTTTTTGGATTTTGATATTACACATATAAATGAGTCAACTGTAAAAGTTGCGGACATATTCTTCATGACGAGCATCACTCAAAAATTTTGCGTATTCACGCTTGTCCGCATCTGGAGATTTTATTTAGTTACGTCATGATCTACTTATTCCCAACATTTGGTGCACTATCTCGATCACTAACGTCACAGAAAACCTCTTATATTTTTTATATTCACCCGTGCCCGCCACCCCTGTGATTTTTCTTAGTTACGTCACGATCTACTTTTCCCAAATGTTGGTGCAATAACTCGATCACGAACGTCACAAAAACCTCTTAAAACTTTTATATTCACAACTGTCCCCACACCTTTGTCCCCCACGCAGCGGTCCGTCCCTGGAGATTTTACTTAGTTATGTCATGATCTACTTATTTCCAAATTTTGGTGCACAATCTCGATCACGAATGTCACAAAAAGACCCCTATACTTTTGATATTCACCCTTGCCCTCACCTCTTTGTCTCCGACGCAGCTTTCTGTCTGTGGATATTTTGCTTAGAGACGTCATGGCTTACTTATTCCCAAATTTTGGTGCACTATCTCGATCATGAGCGTCACAAAAAAAAATAATAAAAACCGCGAATTTGACCCCTTATAACTACCCTCATCCCCCGCTCAGGTGTCCGTCCATGTGGGGAAGTCTAACTACCAACACGACTAACTTAGGCCCGTATTTATAGTCGAGTCTCAAGACAGCGTCGATGCTCAAGACCGACCTTGAACCAACTTTGTGTTTTATAAACCGATCTCGAGACACGACGTTGTCTTGGGAAGTGTAAAATGACAGCCGAATCTCAAGTCATCGATCGACCTTCCTCAAGACCGCGATTCTAACCTAACTTTGTTTGTTATTGTTTGAATTTTGAATATTTTAAATTCAGTTCCAACATATATTTTTTGTTTTTCTAATTACAACAAAAATGTATGAAGAAGTAAAAGCATTTTTAGAGTTTATTGATAATATTGGAGAAGAAAATCGCCCGGGAAGTATACAAAAGCGATATATTCAAGATAAAAATATAATCTAAAATACAATGGAGTATTACAATATTGAAGTTCATCAGCGAATCAGCGCATTAACTTAAACAATAAAGGTTTTATGCTACTTATAGGAATATAACCAGTTTTTATGAGGAAGCCCACTTTCCAAAAATGTACAGGTACTGTAAAGACATACAATATATGTTATTCAGGCTCTTATTATGCAAATGAATTTGTAGGTACTAGAAGAGAAATTATGTATATTATTGTTCAACAACAAGGTTATCAAGTCATTCAATATTTGATCTAAGAGCATTAAGAGTGAAATTGTGAAATGGAAAGAAGTGAAATTCCAGGATTATTAATAGGAATAGATGACAGTAGTGGGTATGCATGCAGACACTATCTACTTACCCCAGTATTACACCCAGGTATTTATTGATAATTGCTAAATAAATAGTAGGTTATTTAATAGACATAAATATCTTTTTAGGTAATGATCAAGAAAATAAGATATTTTTATCATAGTACTCATGTGAGAACAAGAAATGTAGAAAAGCTATTTGGAACCTGGAAAAGAGAGTTTCCTTGTCTTCAACAAGGTCTACAAACCAAATTATATACATGTCTTGCAATAATATGTGCTACAGCAGTACCTTACAATCTAGGTAAATAATGATCTGGTGGTAAATAGACATGTTAATGATGTGGAACAATCTCTAAATTTTTGGTGACATTTTTTTAAACAATATTTTGCATGAGAATACATTATTGAATACCTACTCTTATTGTGTTTGATTTTTTTGTCTATTATTTCTCAAAATATCATGATCATTGTTCGACAGCCCTTTTTGTTTGAGTTTTGGTCTCTTGAGGAATACAGCTCCATTCCAATCTATTTCAGGATTTGTTCTTGCAATTTTTTATTTTTAAAATATCAATGTCTTATTCTGTTTGTTCCTTAATATCTAATCTATAGTCTTTCTCTCGTTATATGTCCAGCTGACATTTGTGTGCTTATTTTGGAAAGTATTTCATATGCTTCCATCCTTCCTCTTAGAACGTGGTCCTATTTTGATGAATGTATATGGATCGTGGTATGCCCTGTATAGTTCAAAATTATATCTTCTCTGGTCTTCATATTTTAGATGCTATTTAGCCTGATTCTAGTGCTTTATCGTTGTTTCCAGTGCTTTATCAATTTATCATCGTTTATTTTACCTACCTGTCTACTGCTACTCTACTATTGTACTTTCACCATATATTTTTGGAATATAAATATATAGTCACCTTCTGTCTTTCTCTTGTTCAACTGGAATTTGTTTATTTATTCTGAGAATACATTATTGAATCTGTATTATGTTAGATATATTATTTTTTATTTTATTTCTTAATATGTATTTTTTATATTTTATTTTAAAATAAATGAGTATGAGTTTCCCTCTTCTTAAATAAGTATTTATTTGACAAACCTTTCCTTACCAAATATAAAATTAATTACACATCTGGACCTCGGAGGTAAACTACACTATGTCATTTCGAGCAACTGTGTTTAGCGTTTGTTTGCAACAAAGTTTAGAGCACTTAGGATGTTAATAAAAATCTGATATATCCCATAATTAGTTGAAAGACAATATGACTATATTTTAATGATAATATATAACCAATGTGTATAATCCAACTAATAAAAAAACACCATGTCGACATAGTGTAGATTACCTCCGAGGTCCAGGCGTGTAAACAGCAATACTGTGATAAGCACTCTAATAACCAGCAAAATAGCGCAAAAAATGGAAAACGTATGTTGTGAAATAAATAGAGGATGTAAAATTATCTATAGGAACCTATAAATTTACATTACATAGTTTGTCACCTTTAGATGTGTGGGAGGAGTATGACAACTGTCGCAGAGGTCTAAAGGTGGGAAATTATGAAATATAATGTAAATTTATAGGTTCCTATAGATAATTGTACACCTCTACTAGTTTCATCTCCTTTTATTTCACAACGTACTATATGTTTCCGTCTTTTGCGTCATTTTGCCAGTTAATAGCACGCTCATCACTGTATACCATTATTTATGCAGATGACATAGTCCTCTTAACAAGAAAAAAAGCTGAAGTTGTTTAGAAACTTGAGAGGTGAAGCAAGAAAATTGCATGTCTATAAATGAAACAAAAATAAAATATTAAGTGTATTGAAATGTGTGGAGAGATGAAGTAGAATAAATTTTTCACACTAAAAACAGGAACAAAGGCATACAAAATTGAAAATATCAACCAATTCAAGTATTTAGGAGTGGCAATAATTGATAAATTAGAAGAAGAAAAAGAAATAGAAAAGATACTACTAAGAGTAAGCTAGTAAGCAGATCGATGGTATATGATTGAAGTCAAAAATGTATGTAGCACAACTATAACGCAAAAATGTATTATGAAGCAGTTACTTAAGTGGCATTGTATGCTTGTGGCACTTGAAACAATTAATAAGAAAGATGAAATGAAAATAGACATAGTACTGGTAGGGGCTGGCAGTTCTGAGTTAGGACTGGCAAAAAATAATAGATATGGAAAGTCAGGTGGCTAGGTCAACATTACTTGAATGTAAGAGCGACATGTAAGAGATTATTTTTGGAGGAAAAAAAAAAGAGAAAGACCATGAAAAGAGTTGTTAGAAGCAGTAAGGAGATTTGGATGATATAGAAGTGTAGAATTGGAGGAGGAGCGTTAATGTCCAGTAGAAATGGATAGGCTACTTATATTTACTTTTGTGCTGTTATTTGGGGAAGATTGTTAATATTTTATATCAATATTGTTGTTGCTTGATAAAAATTCCTCTAATAATTTAATTTTATCTGACTCATTCATATTGACAATTCAGACATATATTTATACATTTTAGAGTAGATGACTTTAAAGCAATATAGCCAATATTTATGAGTTGCGTTCCTGGGACGATTTTATTAAAATATAGTTAATTCAATTACATAAAATCAACTTTAACTCAATAATATCCGTCACAAAATTTATAGCATGTGATCTGCCTTTAAGAATTTAAACATTAAATAAATTTAATTTCAAACTTAAATTGCGGCTTATTCCCATAAAAATAGTAATTGCATTTTATACAAGTTCCACCTGTCATGGTTTCTTCTTTGTTTTAAGTCAGATGAAGAATATAAACATACAAGAAAGCTTACACCATTAATAAAAAGGCATGTAATACTAGGAAGTACCATAGTTTTATTTGCTTTCTCTCATAAGAAATAAAGGATATCTCCAACGAAGAATAAAGTAATATCACAGTATTCTGTTATATACTGGGGTAATATCAAAGAATATATTTATACTTTCCTTTAATATGCAATCCTTTACCACAAAGAAAAGAAATCCTTTACCTCATAATGGAAAGAAATGAGAGGTCATTAACCTTTGAACAAATAGCATGTAAGATTTAGAAAAAATAAAAATGTAAACTATCCACTAATAAAATAAACTTTATTTAACTGAAAACATTTTAATAATCCATTTTCAAAAAACAAAATAAATATAAAAACATTTCAAAGATATTTAACTTGACGATTGACAGTTTTTAGTTGGTGTTCTATGTCAAAATTGCTTAAAATCCATAATTTTCCAGCCTCGAGATCAATCTTGGCCGAGATCAGCCGAAGACTCGTTTATAAAACAGAACGTGGTCTTGAGCTCGACGTTGCCGTAAGATCGTCTTGGCTGAGACCGGTCTCGAGATCAGTCTTGAGTACTGACTATAAATACGGGGCTTAACCTCTCCCCGTATAGTTTGTCCCCTTATTTTTGAAAAGTGTTGACCAAGTATGTTTTAGTTTTTCGATCTGACGTTCGTTTCGCAAAATATTCGGTTTTTTGTGAAACTTTTTAACTCGCCCATTTTCTTACGCCCAGCTCAAATCGTCAAATTGTTTAAATATGTTTTGCATGTACTTATCTTAATCTGACAATTTCAAGTTTTTCTATAGATAGATTTTTTTCGGATCCCCCTTAACGAACTCTCCTGTATTATGAGCCAATATATGGTAGAGGCACATTTACAGGGTACTGATATGTATTGAATTAAATAGCGTACTATGATGAAATTGACTTTATTTTAGATTACAAGAGATACATGGTTCTTAACCTAAAAACCAAGAAGTAAGCGCGCTTTTCTGCCTTTCATCCTCGACATCTGTCATCTGTCACGACTCGCAAGGTGGGTTCCGTTATACACAACATTTCTCCCCTTCTATAAAGAAAGCTTGTTGGGTGGTTTCACAGCTCTCCCATATCTGGTAACCACTGGCAAAGGTGTCTGCTCAGATTCTAGAAGAGGGGAAACAGGGCTTCTAGATGTCGCATCAATTTGACTATGCCTAGGTGAACTACTAGTAACAGTGTCATTATTACTAGAATGTGGAATTGCAGTATTATTTTCCTCCACCTGAAGGTCCATGTCATCACTTACATCAATATTAGGCAGGCGGGTGGGTGCAGATGTGCTCTCATCAACATTTAAAGGCGCTTTTTGAATCACTGCACTCTCACTCACTTCACTTCTAGGTTTTTCCTTAGCTAGACGTATGCTGTCAGCATGCACAAATTTTATAACATTATTAACATTCACAAGGTAAGTACAATAACTTAAAACTTTAACTACATTTCCCAAGTCCCATACATGTGTACGAGTATTTTTGACATATACTTGGTCATTTGTATTATACAATTTAATATTTCGAACTGGTTGATCAGAGTTTACAAAATTACCATTTTCAGATGGTCTTAATAAATCATACCTGGTTCGAGGTCTGATTTTAAACATACACTGGGCTGGAGAAATGCCTGTTGTAGTAGAAGGAGTATTGCGGTAGGTGAAGAGGAAATTAGTTAACTTAATTTTCACAACTGCTAATGTTATATTTTCTGAACATGAAAATAAATTGCGCTCTAATGCTTTCTTTACTGTTTGGACCCCTCTCTCTGCTAGTCCATTTGATTGTGGATGATATGGTGGGGATTTAATTGGTTTTATTCCATTACTCTGACAAAAGGAAACAAACTCTGCTGAATTGAACGGAGGCCCATTATCAGAAACTAGCTCTACTGGTAATCCAAAAATGGCGAAAACATCCCTTAGTACCATTATGACCTCCCTAGCTACTGTACCATTTTCCATTAACCTGACTTCTATCCATTTAGACTTATTGTCTACTAAAATAAGGAAGGTAAAATTTTGCTTCTGGAAAAAATCAACATTTACCCTATAAAAATTATGGGGTGCTAATGCCCATGGTATGCCATTTGACCTATTAGGAAAATTCTGAGTAGACTGACAAACATTACACGATTGAACAAACTTCTCAATACTTTCATTCATTCCAGGCCACCAGCAATAGGATCGCATTAACATTTTTAGTCTTACTATGCCTGTATGTTGTTCATGGAACAAATTAAGTACTCTAACCCTGAGTGAGAATGGAATTACTACTTTAGTACCTAAAACCAAACAATCTTGTTCAACCGAAAAGTTATTTCTAAGTTTAAAATATGGTTTTAAATCATCTCCCTGTACATAGTTTGGCCAACCAGACAGGGTTAACTCAACTACTTTGGACAATAAATTATCCTGCTTGGTTGCTTTGGCTACATCTTCGAAGTCCAAAGGGACTTCACTTAACATGTTAAATGAAAATATTTCACCAGACACCTTAGTACTATCCTTACAAGGTAAACGGGAAAGGGAATCTGCATTGGAAATTGAACTTCCCTTCTTATATTCTATGGTATAATCATATGCTGACAATGTAAGGGCCCATCTAGTTATTCTTGACGCGACTGTTACTGGAATGCCTCTGTTAGCTCCAAAAATGTACTGCAAAGGCTGATGATCACTGACAAGGGTGAACTTCCGACCATATAAATATTTATGAAACTTACGAAGAGCAAACATTATAGCTAATGCTTCCCTCTCTATATTTGAATACTTTTGTTCTGCTGATGATAAGGTTCCCGAGGCAAAACAAACAGGCCTATCCTCCCCATCTACTCTGTGACTCAGTACAGCTCCTACTCCAAAACCACTACTATCACAAGTGACATATATTGGAAGTAAAGGGTTATATAAGGTGAGTACTTGGTTTGACAAAAGCAGTACCTTACTGCTGTCAAAAACCTTCTGACAATCTGTTGACCATACAAAAGAAACATTCGACCTACATAACTTGTACAACGGACCTAGTTCACAGGACAGCATAGGCAGAAATTTAGAATAATAGTTAAGAAGACCTAAATATGATTTAAGTTCCGTTAAGTTATGTGGGGGTTTAGCTTTCTTAATACACTCTACTTTTTCTTCCGTAGGGTGTACCCCTGACTCATCAATTCTATGGCCCAAAAATTCAACACTTGTTTCAAAAAATTTAAATTTTCCTTCATTAATTTTTACATTAAATTCTTCTAGACGTGAAAGAACATTAATTACATTATTATGACAATTTTCAAGAGATTTACCATAAATTAATATGTCATCGATATAGCATTTGGTGTTTGGTATACCTGCAAGAATATTTTCCATTACTGTCTGGAAAATTCCAGGTGCTGAACTAATGCCATATGTTAATCGATTAAAAGTAAACAACCCTAAATGTGTGTTGATGGTAAGTAATTCTCTTGATTTTTCACTAACTTCTAGTTGCTGATAAGCTCCCTTTAAGTCTAAGACTGTAAAAAATTTATTTCCTGACAATTCTGAAAATATGTCCTCTGGTAGAGGTAATACACAGTGATCTGACTCAATAACCTGATTTACTGTTTTCTTGAAATCTACACATATTCTAAAAGATGTTTTCTCTCTCTTTGGAACAACCACTATAGGACTGGCCCACGAACTAATTCTAGTTTTAGTTAAAATTCCTGACTCTACCATCCGATTCAACTCCTCCTCTACCTTAGACTTAAGGGCATATGGCATATCATATGCTCTATGAAAAATAGGACGTACATTATCTTTTAATTTAAATTCAACTTTAATATTTCTTATATGGGAGTTGGGGTCATCTTTAAATACATTGGAATACTGTGACTTCAACTCGGATATAAGGTGACTTTTATGCTGATTATAACTACAATCATTTACAACATAATTTAGTTTTGATTGCATGTCTGACTTTAACAAATTCTGATCTATACCCATTAAATTTAAATTATTCTTACTTCCATTATTTTCACTGCTTGATACACTATAATCAAGTGTTAACTGATTAAACAAGGCTGTCTTCCAAGAAGGATTGAAAACATTTAGCCAATTCCTTCCTATCAAAGGCAAAAACCTATTGGAGCTTTCAATAACTAATAATGGCAACAAGGTTAACTGGCTTTTATACAAGACATTTACATAAATTTGACCTACAACTGAAATGTTATTGCCAGTAACTGCTCTTAACTTAACATTAGTACTGTTCATCTTGCATTTACTAAAATATTTTGAAAAATCACTTACGTGGATGACTGACTTACATGCACCACTATCGATTTCCATAACCAAGGGCACACCTTCAACTTGCACATTCACTTTCCAGGGCTTTTCCATACCCGTTGCGAGGGCTGCAATATGGCCTAATTGCAACAATTCACTGCTCTCTTCCTCTTCGGTCACTTCTACCTGATTAACTTTTTTTCTTTTACAGACTCTACTGGTGTGTCCCACTTTTTGACAGAAAAAACATTCCCAATTAACTGCTGGGCATGTTTCTGGTTGATGTCGTCTTCCACATCGAAAGCATGGTTTCAACACTGACTGGTTCCTGGACTCTGACTGACTTTTTGACTGACTACGATATTGCTTACTAGACATTTGTAGTTTGCCTACTGATACTGCTGCCACCCCTTGAACAAGCTTGCTTTGACATTCAGCTGCTTCTTGACTTAAGGCTTTCTTACAAGCATCTTCAAACGTTAGGGTCTCAGCTTCGCTAAGTAACTTAGTCCGAATATTAGTATTACTAATACCGCAAACTAACCTGTCTCGTAGGGCTTGATCGAGGAATTTCTCAAATTTACAAGACTTTGACAGTGCTTTTACTTCTTTTACATACTGCTCTAACGATTCTTCTGCTTGTTGGTTTCTACTATGAAATCTGTATCTTTCATAGATTACACTTGTAGCTGGTGCATATCTGGCTTTAAGTATCGTTACTAACTGATCGTATGTTTTCATTGCAGGGGTATCTGGGAATAAATATGTTTTCAACGTATCATACGTTTTCGCACCCATAAATGTTATTAAATTTGCTACCTTTTTTTCATTTTCAGTGTCGTTCACTATGAAATACTGCTGCAAGCGCTCTTCCCAGGCTTCAAACGATTCCTTCACAGCATTAAACTCGTCGAACTTTGGCATATTGACTACTGCCCTGAACACAAAATTTGCAATGACTTATTGACTTATACCAACGTGGTGTTCTTTCCGATTCGTCGCCAATATGATATGTATTGAATTAAATAGCGTACTATGATGAAATTGACTTTATTTTAGATTACAAGAGATACATGGTTCTTAACCTAAAAACCAAGAAGTAAGCGCGCTTTTCTGCCTTTCATCCTCGACATCTGTCATCTGTCACGACTCGCAAGGTGGGTTCCGTTATACACAACAGGTACAAGGTTTCTCCCCATGTGATAATCTGACGTGCTCGAGTAACTGCAAAAATCCTCGCTTGTGCTCCCCTACCATTACATTTTTACACTTTTTGAAAGTAGTATGTTATTTGTTTCTGCTTTTTTGACTGGAAAACGTGTTTCTTTATTCCACATTTCACTTTACTCAGCATCAGTTTTTCAGCGAGTAGCGCGTCGTCCTGGTCCTCTAGGTATTCTAAAAGTTTATTCACGTGACACAAGACCGCTTTATGAGTCACTCGTCCACCAGATACAGTATGCGGCAAAATAAACAGTACTAAAATGAATATTGAAAGGTTTATGATTATTTATATACCAAGCATACATGATATAGCCTTGCAAACATTATCACGACGACACACGTTCCTGATAAAACAGATGTTAAAGATGCCCTCTGGCCAGTGGTGGATCTTCTTCTTCTTCAGGTGCCGTCCTCGTTCCGAAGTTTGGCTATCATCAAGGCTATGCGTATTTTTGATACCGTAGATCTAAATAATTGGCAGCTGCTGCACTTGTACCAATCTCTTAAATTCTTCAACCATGAATGTTTTCTTCTGCCAATGGATCTTTTACCTATTATTTTTCCCTGAATAATTAATTGTAGTAGCTGGTACTTTTGTCCCCTCATTATATGTCCCAAGTATTGCAGTTTGCGCTTTTTAATAGTAAGCGCAAGTTCTTTTTCTTTCTGCATCCTTCGCAACACTTCCATGTTTGTCACTCTCTCTGTCCACGATATTCTCAGTATCCTGCGGTACATCCACATCTCGAATGCTTCTATTTTCCTTGTATCGATCTTTTTCAGTGTCCAAGGTGTCCAAGTGGTGGATCTACGGGGAGGGAAAATGAAGAAATTTCCCCCTCTAACAAGGTCCAAAATAAAAGAAAAAAATTGTTCAAACATAAAAATATATTAGCTGACAGGAAACCGAAACCCCCAAAAGTCCAATTCAACCCAATAAATAGCCTATAAGTTATTATGTCTTATGTAATCTGAGTTTATGTTTTTTATGTGTCTTGGTTGGTTTTTCATTGGAAGTTTCTCCTAAGGCAAATTTCCCTTCCCAAGGCAAATTTCTAGATCCGCTACTGCCTCTGGTACGAAAAAATTTTTAATTCTAGTCCGCAACTCCGAAATGGCAAACGGTGGATCTGTCTGACTCCTTCAGCATTCCTCATATGTACTCATCTGATGGCGTTAGTTCTGGTAAGTGGCAACTGCCAAAATGATCACGCAGTATTCGAGGAGACTCCCTGGCAGTGTAACAGGTTGTCCCATATTGTTGACACCATTGTTGATTTTAAGCTTGGACCGTTTTCGTGACCTTTTCCGTATTACAAAAATAGTACTCTACCATAAAAATTTTTTCTGCAAAACTGAGAACTATTCTGAAGTACCTTAGTCTAGGCGCCAGAGGGGTCACCGTGTCCTTTTCAATTCTGATGGACAAACACAACGGTTTCTTATTGATTTTTGGCTGCTGGTTACGAATTTCGAGGGTGTATTTCGATCCGAGTGGTCAAAAAATTGTTATAAACAATTTAATTGTTTATAAATTGTTTAGAAGGCTCTGGCTCATAAACTAAAAGAGATAAAAAAATTGTTTCAAATAAAATTTGTTCCTTAATAAAAAACAAAGCAAAAAAAGGTTTACTAAAATTAGTGCACAATGCAAATTGCAACTTGCAAAATAAGTATTTTTCGAAGCTTTATCGATCGTAACTCGGCTTCTGCCCATGAAAATGAGCTTTAGAAGGTCTCGTTTTAAAGCTTAATTAATGGTCTTTTAAACAAAGTTTGTTAAATTGCTTTATCTTCATTTGTTTTAAAGTTATACCCGTTTAAACTTATAATTTTCTTTAAAAAATTGTACATTAGTTTGTTTATAAGGGTTTCAAGCAAATTTGAGCTATAAATATTTATATTTTAATTAACAATAGTGATAGAAGAACTCAAAAGGAACAATTTGAGCTTAGAAAATGTTCGTAAGTTTATTTTTGGTCAAGATATCGATAATTTAATGGCGCGCTATGAGGCGCAAGATCGGCTCATAGTCAAGCCTCGTCCAATTTACTTACCGTTGCACGTCATCCGCGCCATAGCCTGTGACACGATACCAACACGAAATATTTAGGCGGTGGGTGTGTTCTTTTTTAGAATCAAAATGATTCTAAAGGGGACCACACCTACCGCCTAGATATTTCGTGTTGGTATCGTGTCACAGGCTATGGCGCGGATGACGTGCAACGGTAAGTAAATTGGACGAGGTATAAGTATTCTTCGACGCTTTATCGATCGTAACTCAGCCTCTACGCAAGCAAATGAACCAATATGTGATATCCATATAAAAATGGATCGAGTTCTTTTGCAGCATCATCATTGCATATAAAACGAGCATTTATGATGTGGCGGCATACACACAATTGGCGGGCCTTCATGCTGCTGCAAAAGAACTAGATCCACTTTATATGGATATCATACATATAATTAGACTCTGAAGCCCCAAAAAGTTTTAGTTTTACTGCCTACAAGAACAGACTTAGTACCACCATGTAACTGTAAAAATATCTCTAAGAACTTATGCAGATGTAAAAAAGCTGAGATTCCCTGTATATCTCTATGCAGATGCATGAAAAAAAATGTTTGTAAAAATAGTATTAATAAATAATATCAACTTACTTTTTAGTTATACTTCTGAAATATTAGTTTTAATGTTTTTTTTCTCATTTAGTACAAAAAATAGAAGACAAAGTAAATATAATGAAAGGTGATACGAGGTACAGTATGATGATTTAATTATAAGAATATATGATAAAATGTTATTAGCATCTTCAAAAATAAAAAATTAAGATAACGTATGTAAACATAGAAATTATAATTTGCATCGAGAAGTTAGCGCGTGAACTTTTAGGCGGTGAGCCGATCTTGCGCCTCTTACCGCGCCATTTAAATATCGATATCTTGGCCAAAAATAAACTTACGAACATTTTCGAAGCTCAAATTGTTCCTTTTGAGTTCTTCTATCATTATTGTTAATTAAAGTATAAATTTTTATAGCTTAAATTTGCTTGAAACCCTTATAAACAAATTAATGTACAATTTTTTTAAGAAAATTATAACTTCAAACGGGTATAACTTTAAAACAAATGAAGATAAAGTAATTTAACAAACTCTGTTTGGAAACCTATTAATTAATCTTTAAAATAAGATCTTCTAAGGCTCAGTTGCATTCGTAGAAGCCGAGTTACGATCGATAAAGCTTCGAAAAATACTGCTTTTGCAATTTGCAATTTGCATTGTGCACTAATTTTACAATATCTTGAGTTCTAATTGTTAGATTTAAGTTTTGTAAACGATTTTTTCTTCGTTTTTTATTAAGGAACAAATTTTATTTGAAACATTTTTTTATCTCTTTTAGTCTATGAGCCAGAGCCTTATAAACAATGTATAAACAATTAAATTGTTTATAACAATTTTTTGATCACTCGGATCGAAATCCACCCTCGAAATTCGTAATCAGCAGCCAAAAATCCATAAGAAACCGTTAAGCTTGTCCATCAGAATTGAAAAGGACACGGTGACCTCTATTTGGCGCCTAGACTACCTAACATTATCAGGACATTCACATACGTTATCGTTCGGAAACCACTCGGTACGTTTCGGCGTCTGACACATACAAATTTGAGGCATACGAATTTCAGTACTGTTTATTTTGTCGCATACCGTACAAACTTTTCTTCTTCAGCATCACTTTCCTCGTTTTCTCCTCTAAATTTTCTTAGGATGTCTTCATCCCTTAGATACTCAAATCCCCGGTCAATAGCGTCGCAATCTAACCACTCTTGCTGGTTTGCTGCGTCCACATTCTCTCCCCCAGGAACAGAGTTCATTAAACTTGCAAGCAGAGGCAGTTCATTTTAACCTTCTCCAGCTGATAGTTCCACAAAATTTTCGATGTTTGGTAACAGTTTTCTCCATAACTTCACAATTGTTAAAGACTTTACAGACTCACACGTAGATGCGATTTCGTAAAGAGAGTCTAGAATGAAGTGAACTCCAAAACATTTTTAAGGCATATCCTTCTTCAATTTTTGGGCGAAGTAACTTTGTTCTGTAGTTTCTCTTCATAGACGCAATAAAGGATTTTTGTCCATAGGTTAACTAACATAGCCGTGTTTGTTACGCACATTTTTCCGTCAGCAGACTTAATATATTCGCTACCTATCGAAGAGGATGGAACTCGGCTAGGAACTATTTTGTTGAACGTAACCTAACTGAAGTAACCATATCACTCGCGAGCACGTGAACAGCACCTGACTGAAGTAACCATATTACACGCTAGCGCGTGATCGGCAACGAATGGGTTAAGAGTACGCGTTTCAGGATGTGAGGGGGCGTTGTCAATCAACAACACAGCTGTTTGTGGCAAATTGTTTGTTTTTAAATGTTTTTTGACTTCCGCTACAGGTTCGACTTCAAACCACTCTTGAAATATGTTTTATCCATCCACCCTTCCCTTTGGTTTGGTTGAAGTAATTAGGTAGTTTTTCTACTCTACCATTAAAATATCTAGGTTTTTTGCCTTGCCAATCACCGTCAACTTCAGTTTGTGACTTCCTGTAGCGTTGCTACCAGACATAATCGTGATCAGTTCTTTGCTGAATTTATGACCCCCTACTTTACCTTTATATGCAAAAGCTAGCGTCCGAGTTGGAAGGCATTTCCACAAGAGGCCGGATGCGTCTGCGTTATAAATTTGTTCGTAGCTAAGATCATTTGAAGGAAGAAACTCTTCGAATTCACTTTTAAATTCCTCAGCTCCCTGTTGGTCACGGCTGAGCTTCTCTCCATAAATTCATATATCCTTTATCACATGGCGTTGCTTAAAGTGGGACAACCAATCAGATGATGCATCAAAATCTCCTAAGCGCAACACGTCAAAAAACTGTTTTGCCTTTACAGCAATTACTGGACCTGATATGGGTGTACTTATATCACGTCCTGTATGGGTGTATCATGTATAAAATTATTTAAATGAATCTGAGGTTAAATTTTCAATATTCCTAAAGCGTGTGCATTTGACTTGACATTGCTCATTGCGCATGCGCCACCTTCGAGGCAGAACGTCATCTCGCGGTTCCATTAGTTAAAAAGTCAGTATCGTAATGAAAATATGTATCATAATAAAGTCCATTATGATACAGGTATTGAAATCATAATTATTGATATTTGATATATTGAGAGTATGAGAATAGAAAGAAATTAAAGTTTTGTTCGTAACATGCTAGTGTTTTTTTATTCAAAATATTTAATTCTGTTTCTACTTCTGCTTTGGTTTTATTGAACAAATTACGTCACCTAGAATAGTTTTATTCAGTATTGACTGGTGATAAAGTACTGAAAAAATTCTCAAAAATGCGTTTAAATTTAGTATTCATTACGAAAGTTTAGGTTTCATTTTGCTATATAAAGCAAAAAGCTAACAAGTAAAAAAAGCAAATGAGAACTTTTAAAAGAACATATTCGCTCGATGTACACACACGATTCCCATTCAACATTCAGCGGTACCATAGAACAGGCAGTGTCTATTAAAACGGGATGCGGCTGTTTTAAATTAATTTAAACCTAAATTGAAAAAATTTATACTGGAATTTCTCTGTAAAATGAACGTTGGAGTAACTATGAAGCGAACTAAAATAAAAAAAAATTGCTGTATGTCAGTCGAGTATTCATTTTCTGTGGCTCACTAAAATGTAATAAACTTCGAAGTATCACCGACCAACTATAAAATGTAAAACTATAAGAGAGAAAAATTTTAATTTTTAAATATTTGATCATGAATCCACGGAACACAAAAAGAAATATGGAGCATGAATAGGAGACAAAGAAAAGAGATTAACGAACTAATAAATACGAGACACATTCAGAAGGAAACATGGGCAAACTACTTGAGATCCCTATTTAACGAATAAATAAACATTTTATGATAAAGACAATAAACAGGGTAAGGAATAGAGCTAAAATGCTTGGAGCGTTATGTGGAACGTTGGGAGATAAATCAAGCAAAACTCTCATACACACATACAAAACCTACATAAGGCCAATAATCGATTGCAGAGCATATCTCTATGCGTCACTTAATAGACATCACAACTACACCATCGTGGTTACCGAACGTTAAATTCTCCAGAAAGCGCCTGACAAAGGTATGGTATCCATCGGCATTAGCACATACACTCGCAAAAATTTCCCCTATCCATGAGAGAATTCGTTCTCTTAGCAGAAAGTACGTACTATGTACGATCGAACGCTTGAACAACAGGGCCCGGATTACGTACACTCGATACGCATCGTATCCGCCATGTTTTACCGTAGCGCCTTATGGGAAAACATGGCGGATACGATTCGTATCGAGTGTTCGTAATCCGGACCCAGATCTAAAAACGCTGGACGGAAGGGTCGCCCGAGAACTTTATCGTACCGATCTATTATCGTTATGGTACTAGATACTGGCATTCTATAAAAATTACAAAGTTAGTCGTTATTTTGATATTTTAGAAACACCTTAACCTTCTGTACTTGAAAGTATTTTATGGTTCTACGCATCATTAATTCCTGCATTTGAGAAAATGTTCGATGCCATATTTCGGGGACAGACTATAGATGTATAGATTATTGCATAAATTAATAGAATATTATAGTCATACTTTCATTTCAAATTAGTTCATTTTTCTGAGAAATTAATAGTTTACAATATTTGCATTTCATTCTCTTTCGATTACGCCAGTCAATGCGCGAGATTAAGAACAAGATATTATCTCCGAATTCTATCCTACTCCATGGATTTTAATGAAATTTTGGGAGTAGCCCAATCTCATAATTCAAAGTCTATCCTATATACTATGGCGCTTTTATCATGGGGGCGGTTCCCACCACTTCTCAGGGAGGGTGAAATATTTTTATTTTCGAATTACATGGAGAAAAAGAAAGACTTTTAAGAAAATTTAAAAATTCATTCTATAATTTGATCACATTTTTTACAAAAACCATTCATTTTAAACTCGTTCAACTTTTTGAAAGTAGAAATATTACTATATTGAAAGGTATTGCAAAAGAAAAACAATGCATTTAAATTATGGTGAATGGAGAGTTAAATGTATATACTTTTCATTTTTCCTTAAAGTACATTAGTCATATATTTTTTTGCACCATATCTCGCTTAATTTGTATGTAACCGACATTTACCGGTGCTCGTTTTAAAGGCCTTTTCAAACACTACAAAAGGTGTTGGTAGTATTATACACCTAAAACCTACCGTTCCTCTGTTATTTCAAGTTGAATACACCAATTTGAGCATGCACCAAAAAACAAACTATTTTCACCTACCGTATCTCTTTTTGTATTATAAATAGAACATTTACGAAGGAACGAATCTCTTTATTATTTATAATCTAAAAAATGTTTTATATAGTGTTTTTAGTTCGATGCATAGTTTTTAAGGTATTCACAAAAAATCCGTCCGAAAAGGTGTCATTTTTCAATGAAAATGGCCAATTTTCAACTACGCATAACTCAAACAGTATTGAGTTCTCAAAAAAAGTATAAACCAGTTTTTGCTTAGAAATAGTTTCTTTAGCCACTTCCGTGCTTATTTTGACCAAAAAAATTTCCACCCCCTTGAAGAAGTGGGAACCGGCCCAAGATAAAAGCGCCATAGTATACAGGGTGTCCCAAACTAATTTAGCCACGCTATATCTCTTAAACGAATAGAGATTTTCGAATAGGACAAAAAGTGGTCTATTCTACTTGTAATACACTTTAATATGGCGTAAAAAAATCATCCCCTAAATATTCATCCCTTAGTTACAACCCCTAACTTTAATTATTTTAATAGCACCCTGCATATTTTTTTTATAGTTTTGGATGTGGTCTTCTATCGTCTATTTAACACATTTTTTGAAAATAAAATCGGTTCGTAAATAACGAAGAAAATATCAGTTTTGTTTTGTTAATTATGTGTCCCAGACTAATTTATGCAAGCTATATTTCTTGAACTAATAGGATTTTCGAATGGGACAAAAACTGATCTATTACATTTTTAATGCACATTAATATGGCGTAGAAAAAAAATTATCCCCTAATATTCATCCCTTAGTTACAACCCCTAATTTTATTTTTTTTAAATAGCTCCCTGTAAGTTAGGGATGAATACTTAGGGGATGAATTTTTTCTACGTGATATGAAAGTGTATTACAAATGAAATAGATCAGTTTTTGTCCCATTCGAAAATCTCTATTCGTTTAAGAAATATAGCCTGGATAAATTAGCCTGGGACACACAATTAACAAAAATAAACTGTTAGTTTCTTGGTTATTTACGAACCGATTTTATTTTAAAAAAATGTGTTGAATAAACGATAAAAGACCACATCCAAAACTATAAAAAATATACAGGGTGCTATTAAAAAAAATTAAAGTTAGGGGTTGTAACTAAGGGATGAATATTTAGGGGATGATTTTTTTGTACGCCATATTAAAGTGTATTACAAGTAGAATATATCACTCTTTGTCCCATTCGAAAATCTATATTCGTTTAAGAGATATAGGGTGGCTAAATTAGTCTGGGACACCCTGTATAGGGTAGATTTTGTTTCTTGAGCTATTCCCTACTTACTGTGAACATATCAAGTATATCAATGTAGTAGGATGGAATTCGGAGCCAAATACCCTCATTGGCTGCCCTACAATAATGCTCTGCTATGATCGCGTGAGAGAGGACACACATAAGATTATAACAAAATTTCTATTTACCGTAACTTTTCGAGTTTTTGAGCTATAGCAATGAATTTTATGTCATTGGAAAGGTAATTTTGCATTCTTTTAAAATATGTAAAAATATATAGGGCATATCTAAAAAAATTAAGATTTTTTATTCATTTCCGGTTCAACCGGAAGCGATATTTTTATTAAAATTTATTTTGATAATAGATAATAAAGTACCATATATGACTGCAAAATTTCAGATTTTAGTTTCTATTAAGAAGGAAGTTACTGGCACTCGAATATTTTTTTATAAAAAACTCGTAACTCATAATGAATGTCATTCAATTAACCGATAGGATATCAAAATATGTCAAAAAATAAAAAAATTCCTTGGAGCCATTTTTGAGAAAATATAGTTCAAATTTATATCAAATTTTGACCCCTTAAATATAGGCAACCCGTAACATTTTCTGAAAAACAATAACATCCTTCTTATAGCCACATCTTTAGGCTATATAACGACTTTTTCAAATTAAACTTATCTTAAACATGTTTTTAGATAGGTAGGGAAATGTGTCGGGTGGGCGGTCGGCCATGTTGGCCGCCATTATGAATTTGGAAATGTCAAATTCCGTATTTTTATTTACCTATCGATGAGCTTACTTTGAGTTGAATTTCATTCATTTCGGTCAAAATTTGCAAAAATGGGCCCTAAATAACCTCCCTATTTCGGCCCCCCTTTGAGAGGTTTTTTTTAAAAGCTTAGTTTCTGGAGAAAATTCTGTTAAACTTACTTATACCGAATTTCATCAAAATCGGTCGGGTAGTTTTTGCTGGGCGGTGGCGACATACGTACGTACATACGTACGTATATACGTACATACTTCCGACATGTTTTTTTATTTGCTTTTTAGACTCAGAGGGACTCAAAACGTCGAAAAAAAGTGAAATCTAAAAAATTTTTTTTGCACGATCCTATAACTTTATCTATTATACTATACTACGTATATAGTACGATAAAGTAAAACGTCTTATAAGTTCCATGCAATCGATTAGGTAACATACTCACCAGGAGACCCAGAAATAAAGTTCCATTCCATCCAGCCATTTGTGACGCTATTTATTATAATTTTAATGTAAACAAGACCCTTCTTTTATTATGATTTATGATGTTCGATTGTTCTAGACTTCTGAAGTAAATTCTTTTAAAGTCGTAAGTTGTTGTTTATTTCTAGAACATTGTAATAATGTATAAATAGGGGTTTTTGGAATTAGTAGTGCAGTTGTGAATTTGAAAACGTCGGTGTACTTTGATATGTAACGGGCGCGGTACATTTTTGAATTTGTAATTAGATAAATTATTAGATTTAGTGTAATAAATAAATTAGATGTCGTAGTTTGTAAAATAAAGAATATAAATTCAGTGTTTTTCATTTGTTTAGTTGTAAGTTATTAAAAATAAATAAAGTCAACTAAAATTAAACATTAGTGTCCAAAAGATCATAGAAAAGTCAGATTTTGTAACACATTCCTCTACAATTAGACAGAAACGAACTTCCTGAGGAGTATTATGACATTCTAGAGCAATTTCCCTTAATATTAGATCACGAAAACGCTAAAACCACAACTTACTGGAGACACATTGAAAAACAGACAGGCATGTCTACATAATACCGCGTCCTCACTGGTAAACATTTGCGTCGAACCAGCTGTTCGTCGCAAATATTTGCATGCTCGAAGTGTGCTAATGTGGACGTGTTCGTCGCATAAATCGGATGCAAGAATTTTCCAAGCACACAACGCACACGCTCCATCGTTTGTCGGATTTTAGCCACGTCCTCACTGGTAGAAATTTGCGACGCAAATTCTTGCGACTAACGATTAGTTCAATACGCACGAAAAATTTACCAATGACGACGCGGCTTAAGAAAAAGAGCAAGAAGACCTGTAATCAAAGTTAAAAGCTTAAGAATACTTCTCTTTAGAATAAACTGTCACAGCGATATTAAAATTAGTACATATCGATATATACAGGGTGTTTCATTAATAATTGTCCATATAGAAACTGGAGAAACCTTAGCACAGAATACGAAGATTTAACCTAAAACACTTAAATAAAATATGGTTCCTTACCGAGTTACAGGGTGTTTTATCTAAAAATTTAAAAACTATTTTTGCTCAGAATGTTCATACTATACGCCGTATCCTTTTCATACTTAGCAGAAAGTGCGACTACTAGACACCCTACTAAATAATAATAAACAAACGTTTCTAGCTACTACCAGAGGCGTACTACAGGGGTTGGTGAATGTTTCACCCTTCTCGAATTCTACGCCACTGGAGGAATTACTATTTTAGTGCCATTTTTAGATTCTCCAGTACTTTCTACGTAAATAATATACTCTTCATTGGTAACGATAAAGTCATTAGTTTTCGAGATACTTGAAGTTAAATATGAAACGGCACAGTTATTTTGATTAATTTATGATATGATTCATATGATTAAAATTTAAAAATTATTTGTACCCAGTACTTTAAAACTATTTGGAGTATCCTTATCATACTTGGCAGAAAGTGTAGGTACTGCACACCCTACTAAATTAAGATACATAAACGTTTCTAGCTACTACCAGAGGCGTACGACAGGGGATAGTGGCTGGTTGACCCTTCCCAAATTCTACGCCACTGACAAAATTGCTATTTTAGTGTAATTTTTTGATTTTGCAATAATTTTTATGTAAATAATAGGCCTTTCATTCGTAACGATAAAATGATTAGTTTTCGAGATATTTGAAATTAAAAATTAAGCGACACAATACATTAATCAAAATAACCGTGTCGTTTCATTTTTAACTTCAAATATCTCGAAAACGAATGACTTTATCGTTACGAATGAAGAGTATATATTTTCATAGAAAGTATTGGAGAATCCAAAAATTGAACTAAAATAGCAATTTCGCCAGTGGCGTAGAATTTGGAAAGGGTCAACCATTCATTTTCCCCCGTCGTACGCCTCTGGAAATAGCCAGAAACGTTTGTTTAACATAATTTAGTAGTTTGTACGGTACCTATACCTCCTGACAAGTATGAAATTGATACATCGAATAGTTTTAAAATGCTGAGCACAAAAATAGTTTCTAAATTTTTAAATAAAACACCCTGTAACTCAGTAAGGAACCACATTTTATTTAAGTGTTTTAGGTTGAATCTTCGTATTTTGTGCTAAGGTTTCTCCAGTTACTATATGGACAATTATTAATGAAACACCCTGTATGCTCGATGATCTCTTATTGTTTTAAATAAATGTTAAATAGCCTCGCCTAGAGAGTATCGATACTTGATCAAAGGAGTAGGATTTACAATTTTACTATCCAAATTAGCAGCAATCCAATTCAGTAAAAAATATGAAAAGTTTATCTTCAACCAAATTTACAAATGTATACAGCTTAATACAGGAATCCCATGGAGAAATCATATATATAAGAAGCAATAATTGAAGACTAATTATTTGAATACAATTATCATAATGACATATCTTACCCAGTACCAGTGGCGGTTATCCCTTTAGGTCAATTGGTCAATGACCTCCCTGTAATAATTGTAAAATCAAACGATTATATTGTAATTATTTCCTTAAAAAAAGAAAATTTTCTGTATTAAAAATACTGTCATTCTGTGTTCGGAATACAATAGTATCGTTCAATGTTACCGAAAAGCCAAATTTATTTACGGCATTACTACTCTTAAACAGCTAAATACGAACATTCACGATGGTCAAGAAATTTATTTGACCTCACTGTGAGAATACAGCACTTTGAATCCGAACGTTCACGAAAATACGCACTTATGTAAGTTGTAATACTAAATCGTCGTCATTGACCGTAAGACCGTAGGTAACGTTTTCGTGACTGGCTACGCAGGGAGTAAGATTAGTTCGGAATTTAGAAAGTTAAGTTAAGTGCGTTCGTGAATTAATATTATTTTATTATAGATTTTTATAAAATGTCGGTAGTGGTTAGTATAAATGAACTCCAACGCCAAATGAAATTAAATTTTAATGAACGTTTGAAGTTTAAAGATTGCGGAATTCCAAAACCGTGTCTTGAAATCAAACAGACTACAATGGACAAAAATAAACCTGTTCATCGGTATTTTCGCCAAAATATGTATGAATTGTCAGACTGGCTTTGTGGATGTCAGGTATCGAATGCATTTTATTGTTTTCCGTGTTTACTATTTTCTAACGATCCAGTGTGGTGTAAAACGGGGGTTACTGATTTAAAACACTTGAAAGATAAAATAAAAAACATTCTTTGTCTGGTAATCACATGAAAAGTGCCATGTGTTTTGCAACTCTGGGCCGTGCCGACGTCCGAATGCAATTAGATAGTGCGTATAGACAATCAATTAAAATTTTTAATGACAATGTAACAAAAAACCAATACATTTTAAATAAAATTATCGACTGTATAAAGTTCTGCGGAGCGTTTGAACTCGCGTTAAGAGGCCATGATAAACCGGAATTATCTGAAAATCCCGGTGTATTTCGCGGTTTAGTAAATTTCGTATCAGAACTGGATTCGATTTTTAAAGAACACCTAGACAAAAGTTCAATTTTTAAAGGTATATCGAAGTCAATACAAAATGATTTACTAGAGTAAATGTTGGCGGTCGTACATCATAAAATAATATCTGAAATTCAACAATCCGATTTTCTTGCCGTTCAAGCAGATGAGACTACAGGTAGTTCAAATTAAACACAGATGTTCATTATTTTTCGCTACGTATTAAATGGCAATGTGCACGAAAGGTTCTGGAAATTTATAAATCCGATAGGAACTAGAGCAGAAAATCTGGCCAACGCTATTATGGATGAATTGGACAGTTTAGAAATAAATAAAACTCCAGAAAAACTATTCGCTCAAAGTTTCGATGGAGCTTCCGTTATGAGTGGAAAATTTGGTGGTGTTCAAAACAAAGTAAGACAAAAATATCACTCAGCTACTTTCATACACTGCTATGCCCACCAGTTAAACTTAATTTTACAAAAAGCGGTTGGACAGAACAAGAGTGTAAAGGTATTCTTTGCCAGTTTACACAGCTTTTCGTCATTTTTTTGGAAAATCTCCTAAGAGGACAGCGGTTTGAAGGTCGAAGTTGTGAAGATAAGACTACCTAAAGCAGCGCCAACCAGATGGTACTTTAATACACGATGCGTAGAAACTGTACTTTTATATCAAAAAGATATTCTAGCTTGCTTGGAGAAAATTATAGAAAATGAAGACGATAATAATACTTTAAGTCAAGCCATTGGATTGAAAAATTACTTAAAAGATACTGATTTCTTATATTGGTTAGATTTTTTCCATATGATTATGCCGCATTGTGACATATTGTTTATCAACTTCAGAAACGTAATATCGATGTTTTAAATATTAAAAACTATATTGCCAAGTTTAAAGGGTGCATTGAAAAAATCAGAGCCAAAGTATTAAGCAATTCTTCACAGCCCTCATCGTTATGCACGACAGTTTCTAATAAACGGCCAAGACATGAGGACTCAAAACGTCAAACTTCACTGGAAACGTGTGATATCGTTTTATCAGAAATTCAACATCGATTCAGTTTTAGTGAACATCTTGTGATTGCTCAACTTTTGTATGCTGAAAGGTTTATAGACTACAGGAAAAAATTTCCCGAAGATACACTAAAGTTAGTCAAAGTCAACTATCCACTTATAAACTATTTCAAACTAAAAACCGAACTTGAAGTGATGTATTATCGTGAAGATTTTGATAAAAACAGCAGGATTATTTCAATTCTACAGTTATTCATAAATAACAATTTATGTGATACCTTTTCTGAATGTGTAAAATTATTGAACGTTTTATGTACTTTGCCGATGACTACAGTGGAAAGTGAACGTTGCTTTTCTACGTTAAAACGCATCAAGACGTTTTTAAGAAATACTATGTGAGAGGACAGGTTGTGTGCTTTAGCTATGTTAACTATGGAGAAATCTTTAATTCGAACGATCACAAATTTCAACGAGCAAGTGATCGATCATTTCGCAAAATCTAAGGCCAGAAGAATCGATTTATTTTTAAATCCGCATAAAAATGTAAGTTTTTATTTATTTTAGGTTTTGAGTTTAAGTAGTTTGTTGATATTCTGGCTGTTATAATTACATATTATATCATACTATTTATCTGATTTATTTGACAATTAGTAATGAAGACTTGTTCCTTTTACTTATTTCATATTTACTTGTCAAATAAAGATCCGCTTAAATTTAAACAACATATTGCAAAATAAGTTATAAGAAACCAATACAGATGATGGAATAAGAAATTATTTAAAACGGGATTTGTAGGTCTTGTTTTTCCAAAAAATCTTGAACCACCGGATATGACCTCCCCCTTCACTTACAGGCCAGCCGCCACTTCCCAGTATCATTAAGAAGATGAATAGGTAGTATTTCTTAGAATGTACCTAGCTTTTATTAGATCCAAACTATAAGTAATTAGAAAAGTATACTTTATATGTCTGTCTGCAACTCTCTCCTGGACTCATTTAAAAGCATTCAAAATACATCTTTCCGAATTTGTCTTGATGCTTTTAGATCTTGCCATTCAGAAAATCTTCACTTTGAAATCTAGGAACCTATCCGGCCTACTATAATTAATCATTAAGATACAAAGACTCTTTTATAGCTATTTTTATAATGTATCTGCTAACCCCTCAAATCCATTTGTCAATCTCGTAATTAGATACATATCATTGCTTTTTCTTCTCCACGTGCCATATTAGAATTTTGTCCAACGTTGACAATTGGGAATCGTTCTTCCACCACAGAAGAATTGTCCTGCATTTGGAATATCGGTCCATTTAAAGTTAAATTCAAACAATTAGATGTGCACGTCATATATTTAATGACATCATATCCCACTGGTACAAACTTGACGGCAAACAAATTCAACAAATTTTTCCGCATTTATTAGTTTTTCGTTACCGTCAAGTTTAGCAGGAAAGCGCTGTTGCGAAATAAAAAAACATATATCTATTTACCACAGCAGCTACCGGCTACACTAGTTACATATAAAATACAGGCTAAATAATATTAAAGGTACAATGGCGAAATTAGGTATCAAAAAAGACAACTTACTAAGATGAGTGTTTTTTTGCAAAGATGTTGATGTATTGATTGTGACAATCAATACATTGGTCAAACCACTAGATGAGTTAAAGATCGTATTACCTCTCATAAAAGTGATTGTAGATTATATCCAGACAGATGCTCTTTAGCTACAAATGTGGTGAATGAACGCCATAATATGGACTTTCTGTAAAAATTTTAGTAAATGAAAAGAACTATCACAAAAGGACTTTTCTTGAAACATTTATTTATCAAAATGAATAGACAATTAATAAAAGAAAAGATATCAAACAATTAACAGAGATCGATTCGTTCCTTCTTGATACTGACAAAAACTATAATGACAATAATTATTGTAGTCTAGATTCTACTTACAAAAATGTACCTCTTTTCTGTCAAATATTGACATAATTGTCTCTAAAACCTTTCTGTGTGAATATTTTAAAATATCTTAATGATTAGTGGTTTTTAGTATAGTTATTTATATTTAAATATTTATATTTTTTGTGTTTTTTATATTTTTGATTTAATAACATTCATTGCAATGCTCTTTTTGTAAATGGCGCTTTTATTTTGTATATATGTAGCATCTTTGACAAAAATATCAATCTGTTAAGTTTTTTATACCTAATTTCACCATTGTACCTTTAATACTAAAGCGAGATAGCTGGCAGTCAACATCACAGCTACGAATACAAGTTCAAAATCGGTTAAGAACAGGCCAAGAGGCCTAATATAAGAAGAAAAAGAAGACCTTTATTATTATTTTAGCGTCCCTGATGATGGAGTGGGATTCTTGCTAAAACAAAGCCTCACACAGTGTGTAGAAGAATTCAAGCCCATATCAGACAGAGTAGCATATATTATCATCAGAATTAATAAAAGAACCACTCTGAAAGTGATCCAAGTATACGCTCCAACCAAAATCCACGATAAAGAAGAAGTAAAAATATTTTATGATGAAATAAGAACAGCTATAGAAACAAATAAAGCAAATTACGAAATACTATTAGGAGATTTTAATGCTAAATTGGGCAAAAAAGAAGAAAATTATGAACATTTAATTGGCAATTATGGCTATGAGAAAAGAAACGATAGAGGAGAAATGCTTCTCAATTTCATGAATGAACATAACATGTACTAAATGAACTTCTTTTTCAATAAAAAAAAACAAGCAGAAAATGGACATGGATGAGCCCCGATAAAAAGACAAAGAATGAAATAGATTATATCTTAACGAAAAATAGATACCTAGTAAAAGACGTATCGGTATTAAATCAGTTTGACCTAGGAAGCGACCATAGAGTAATAAGAACAAAACTAGTAATAAACAGAAAACAAAAAAGAAGAAATAAAAAATAATGAATTTAATAAAAGATAATGCATGCATTAAATCAAGTTAACATGCAGCAGATAAATTCCAATGATATTGATGATTTTAATAACCTTATAGCCGAAACAGTGAACAAAAGCATTCTGCAACTGAAAAAACCAAAAACATCACACAATGAATTAGACAAAGAAATATTACAACAGATAGAAAAAAGGAAGATCTTAAATAAATCTAACAAAAAGGGAACCGAAGAATAACTTAATAGGCAGATTAGAAAAGGAATCAGAAAACAAAAAAGAAAAGAAGAAGAAAAATTAATAATAACAACTATTGAAAAAACTAAGAGTATGAAGTGCCTCAGACCGACACTAGGACGACGTCAGATAATATTATTAATGGGAAAAGACGAAAATGAAATCACAACTAGAGAAAACATACTGAAACGAATAGAAGAATTTTACACGAAACTCTACAGAACACATCAACAAGACGATGAAATGAGACCAGCACGGAAATTAATAACAATGAAATTTCTAAATAGGAAAAGGAAAACGGAAAAATAGGAGTCTTCTAAAATATGCTTGGCATATCACTTAAGGGGATGAAAACAAACACATGGATAAGACAGAAAACTAAAGTCACCGATGTGGTACAGAAATCATTAAAATTGAAATGGGAATACGCAGGACATGTAGCTAGGAGCAATCTAAACAAATGGCACAGAACAATTCTAACCTGGAGACCATACCAACACAAAAGACCCAGAGGCAGACCTCCTATGAGATGGACAGATGATCTGAAACGAACTGCCGAGAAAAATTGGCTACAAGTAGCGTACAACAAAAAACAATGGAAAGAAAAACTTAAAGAGGCTTATGTTCAGATCTGGACGTGAATGGCCAGAAGAAGAAGAAAAAGAAGTCCCTGATGATGAATCCCAACACAATGACCTAATTAATTGACCCACTTACCACCTGTGGGAGTCATATGTTGCCCTAAAGCCGCATCCATAGGAATTTTATCCATCCTTTGGATTTTAGGATGTTTATATTTATATAAGACTTTTAGTCTATTTGTAAAAGGTTTCAACCTTTGTATTTTTGGGTGGCTCACCATGTGTTTGTAACACTGAGGATGCTCTTGTTACAGAGCGAAAAGGTTTTGTTTATATATTTGTAGCTCTATAGGGGCTTTTTAAACTAATATACCTTTTACCAGGACAAAATTTTTTATTAAATTTTACTTGAAATTTTCTTTAACATTTTCGTTCATTATTATTAAAAAACCATCATTTTTGTTAATCGTTAAAGTACAAAGTTAAATGCAATATGAATTTAAGTACAAAAATAGAGTATGAGAGGCTAGTGACGCTATTGTGCGCATCACTACCCCATTTGAACACCTCTCAATGAAACAATCCACATAACGACAGGTTGCCTTAAACCGACATACATGGAAGAGATCTAGTATTCTAATAATAATCCATTATAACCATCATAAAAATATAATTCAAAATGCTTAGTAAATAGTCCTGTCGCCAGGGGGGGTACAACGGCCTCCTTAATTCAGATGGACTTACCCAAGTTTTTTTATGTATTTTGACCCGTAGAACACGAATTTTTTGGGTAACAGTTGATCCGGATGTCGATAAGATTGTTATAAACAAAGAACTTGAGGAATTACATAGCAGCGATTTTTCGCAAAACAAAACATTTTTTGTATTTTTTGGGTGATTCTCAGCAAAAAATGATCTTACAAGTTTTTTCGTAGGATGCATAGTTTTCGAGATAAACGCGGTTGAACTTTCAAAAAATCGAAAAAGTGCAATTTTTGAACCGGAATAACTTTTGATTAAACAATAAAATAGCAATTCTGCTTACTGCATTTGAAAGTTCAAGGCAAATTACATCGGTTTTAATTATTTGCATTGCTAAAAATGAAGTTTTTATTTGTCAAACAAAGCTATAAACACATAGTGTTTCCCGTGCCAAATGCATGCGTTTTAATATACGTAATATACGTAGAAATTC
The DNA here is from genome assembly GCF_917563875.1 of Diabrotica virgifera virgifera. Lineage (NCBI taxonomy): Eukaryota > Metazoa > Arthropoda > Insecta > Coleoptera > Chrysomelidae > Diabrotica > Diabrotica virgifera. The sequence continues at coordinate 110,936,879 of NC_065451.1, read as the reverse complement.
TGTATTCGCGCCTACTCGTTCGATTTCAAATTAGAAATGCATTGAAAACACCATTCAATCACTATGTGTTTATAGCTTTATTTAACAATAAAAAAATTATTTTTTTGTTAATTGTTTTTTTGATTAATGAAAATAATCAAAACCGATAGAATTTGACTTGAACTTTCAAATGCAGTAAGCAGAATTGCTATTTTGTTTTTCAATCAAAAGTTATTCGGGTTCAAAAATTTCAATTTTTCGATTTTTTAAAAGTTCAACCTCGTTTATGTCGAAAACTATGCATCCTACGAAAAAACTTGTAAAAACATTTTTTGCTTAGAATGACTCAAAATATACAAAAAAATGTTTTGTTTTGCGAAAAATCGCTGTTATGTGATTCCTCAAGTTCTTTGTTTATAACAATCTTATCGACATCCGGATCGACTGTTACCCAAAAAATTCGTGTTCTACGGGTCAAAATACATAAAGAAAACTTGGGTAAGTCCATCTGAATTAAGGAGGCCGTTGTACCCCTACTGGCGACAGGACTAAAAGTTGATTCGCTATTCTGAGACACAACTGTCTAGTGATGATATAGTAATTTATTTTTTGGAAAGTTAGGTTGCTATACGTCACCGGAAAATACTACAAAACCAAACATACCTGCTCATAGCCAATATTAATAATAGTAAACAGACATAAATAACATAACCCTTACGCCAATCAATAATTATTTATTTACACCATTATAATGTATTCATAACAAATGAGAAAATTATTTATTGTACAAAATAAAAATATTTTGTAGAAATAGATTCCACTAAATTTTATGAGTTTATTATACACTCACACTATTTTCAATAATTCTTCTTTTTTTTATGAAAGATTAGGCTGATTTGAGCAGTTAATACTGTGAGGTAAGAATTTTTGTGTTGTATGTTTTCTACTCTAGTATGCTAGTGACGGTAACAGGGATACAGCGTAATATTTTGCGCATCACTAACCCATTTGAATGCCTCTCAATGAAACTGTCCACCTAAAAAATAAAAAAAGAACTAACTAAGTGTAACAAACTTAACAACACATTAACACAACTTAAAAAATTCTACTCATTTTAAAAGTTGGTTTTCTCGTGAACGGATTAATGGATTGCGCTAATTTTTGTTAATGTATTAGATTTTGCTTTGGTATATACACTGTTGAGCAAATATTTACTAAAACTTATTTTTTGAACTTATACCTTGTGGAAGGAAAGAAATGTTTTTCTGATGATAAGTTTAAAACACCCTGTAAGGTGAACAAGGTGCAAGGGTGGGTATAAATCCTATGTTGTAATCTTATATATGTATTGCGAACATGCTGTTTTTTTAATTTACCTGATATCTTTAAAAGCAAAGAAAATAGAGCGTTTTATTCTTCATGTGTTTGAACTTCGTTCAATAAAATATAAAAATCGCACCACTGACCACACCAACGAATTGATAAATAATTTATTCACCCAACCACTTGCTGAAAGAATACTGAAAAGAGTATGGCCAGACGACCTACCACAATAATACTTAGAGAACCGTCACTGGACGGTACCTAACTCACCTTAATCGTTGATTGAAATACTAATATGGGCCCCAATACATCAATCAACGCCTTAATTGACTTACATCTCATTTACTTATGTCTGTTCCAACGAAAATTTGACCCCCTCAGAAACTGAGAAACCAAGAGTTTCTTCGAAATTAAAAAAAAACACGTCAATTTTTAATGGAAGGGGGATGAATTTTCATGCAAAATTCATGCCCTCAAATGTAACCCCCTACTGCCCCGCATCGACTCCACTTTTTTTTTTAATAGCAAGTGTGGTCGAGTGGTACATCATTTGAAAAGTAATTTTTTTCTCTAAACAATGCTCTATTTTCTTTTAATTTACGTAATAAGTTTGAAGATAACTTTGGACTTAACAAAATTATAAATTAGTTAAATCCAAAATAGGGAACTTGCAAATTTTTTTATTACATAATAATGTTCAGTTTTGTATAAAAATGAGATTTCCAAAATTTCACGCTTCAAAAACTCATAATAACTTAGAAGTACAAATTTAAAGTCTTCGGTATCTTAAAACAGGTCAAACGGCCCGTGACGTCACTCAGTTTAACTATATGGTTCCGTTTATGGTTATAATTAGGTATATTCTTCTTCTTCTTCTTTAGTTTATTTGCCTCCACCTATTTTGGTATACCTCGTCGCGAAATAAAGGAAAAATATTTATATTCTATTAACATTTATCGTATGTCATTGTAATAATATATATCAGTTTGTTGACAATGGAGTTTGATATAGTTATTGAAGGAAAGGAAAGAAGGTTTACTACAGAAAATAAAACCAGTTTGTAAAAATACAGTTTTCTATGAATAGTTCAAACGATCAAAACACTTGTAACGTCAAATAAATGTATTTTCTACTGACGTTTATAACGTCTAATTTAAAATTCTGTCTACTTTGTTGGAAAAATGTAAATGTACAAACGAATGACGTCACGACGCGTTTTAGGCCACCTGTTTTAATTTGAATTTTTTATCGCCTTTGGGGGCCAAACGAAAGACCTACAAAAATTTTTTATCTTTGATACATGTTTTAAATTATGTTCTGTTGTGATTTATAACATTTTTTTCGAATTTAAAAATTTATGCAAGTTCCCTATTATCTTTAAGGTTATTCCGCAAATAAAGAAAATTAGAGGGTCCTGTAGAAGTTACCTTTCAAATGATGTGCCATTCGACTACATTTGCTATTTAAAAAAAACTGTGGGATGATGCGGGGCAGGGAAAGAGGGGCGAATTTTGCATGAAAATTCGTCCCCCCTCAATACAAATTGACATGTTTTTTTAAATTGTAAAGAAACTGTTGGTTTCTGAGTTAATGGGGTGGGGGTCAAATTTTCGTTGGAACACTCTGTATTCTGTATAGAGTAGATTGTAAAAATGCAGTGTATAAAAAAAATGTGTTTGAACTGAAACAATACCAAATTAACCATAAAAAAACAACAGTTAACAAAACTTCAAAACCAGAGACACTTAATGTAAAGAGTTCTAGTTGACACTTAAGAGAGTTATTTGTCGACCAGGTGAACGGTATGCATAGCGCAACATAAGAGAGACGAGATTGTTTAATGGAGGCTCTGTGATGTTTTGGGGTGGAAATTCCTTGACAGTAAAAACGAATTTGGTATCGTTACTCAATATTTAAGTGAGGTAAATATTTAGATATTGAATTTGCCCCTTCACTGTCCCGAAATGAAACCTATTGATCACTTATAATCACTATTAATAAACACAATGAATAAGCTAGAGGCATTTGAGATGTGGATCTATCGACGAATCCTTAAAGTTCCCTGGACCGCAAGAATAACAAATGAAGAAATCCTGGGAAGAATTGGTACAGAACGACAACTGATGTGCACAATTAAACAGAGAAAAACGGCATATCTGGGACACATAATTAGAAATGAAAGATATCAGTTTCTGCAAACCTTAATTGAAGGAAAGATCGAAGGAAGAAGGGGAGTGGGCAGGAAGAAAATGTCATGGCTCCGTAATGTCAAACAATGGACAGGACTAAAAAACATAGGAGACCTAATACATACTGCAAGGGATAGAGAAAAATGGTCAAACGTGATCGCGAACATCCATTAGTGGATTGCATAAGAAGAAGAAGAAGAAGATCACTTATGGGATATTGTCGGTAGACAATAAGACTTCGTCAGCCTCTCCGTGATTCTCTGCAATATATAGATGGATATCGCTATCTGAAACTCGGCAGACCAAAATAAAACAGCCTGCTTAATATCCAGCATGCCTATTCGATTTGAATCTGTTATTAGTTTTATTAGGGCGAACATTCGATATTAGTTTACGTTATATTTCTTTCTGTTTTTAAAGTTTTGTTAACTTTTCTTATTTTTTATTGTTAATTTATTATTGTTTCAGTTAAAACACACCTTAAAGGATATAACCGTTGTGGTAAATAAAGCCAGAGGTTTATTTAAACATTAAACTATCAACAAATAACAGTACTGATCTATCTAACACTATTTCGACATATTCCCGTCTAATAGTAAATACGAATGCCTTACAGGTGATTCTGGTTAATATTTTATACACATGAAAACATTGCAACAGCACAAACATTTCACGACAAAGTAATGTTTTATGTTTACTTATGGTCAGTGGCTTTGGATAAGCTTAATAACATTTTTATTCAGAATTTGGCGTAAATCATATTTTATATTCTTCTTCTTCTTTGTCTTTTATATAGGCAGTACTGCCCGTTTTTCTTCAACGGTGCCTTTCATTCTGTCCCTAAATTGTCATTCCAACTTTTCCTTGGGCGTCCTATACTTCTTCTGCCTAACGGTGACTTGTCTCTGGCTATTCTTACTATCCGTGATTCAGACATCCTGCCTATGTGTTGATTCCACTCTTCTTTTCTGTTCTTTACTAAGGTATTTATATTGTCTACACCACATATGCGTCTGATTTCCTCACTTCTTACCCTGTCCTGTAGTTCTTTTCCAGCAATCCTTCTTAAGATCTTCATTTCGTTGGTCTCCAGATGTCTTTGTGTTTTACTTGTATCTGGCCTTGTTTCGACCGTGTAAGTCATAACTGGCCTCCAAATTGTGTCGTTTAGGCAACCGGCCGTTCTACTGGCTTTAATTATTTGGTCTTTTACCTCTTCTTCGATATTGATGTCGGCTGATAGATTAATTCCCAGGTATTTGAAAGTCATTACTTGATGTATAATTTATATGTCTAACTCCAGTTTGCATCTTATTAGTTCTTTGGCTATCACAAAGCTTTTTGTTTTTTGGGCTGATATTTTCATATTGATTTCTTATGTTGAATTCGTGCATTAATCTTTGTATGTCGTCTTCGCACTCTGCTACTAACGCGGTGTCATCAGCGTTACAAAGTATTTTTATATCTCTATCGCCCATTTTGTACCCCCTTTTTTTCTTCACTTGTTTTATTATTGCATCCAACATTATGTTAAACAGTAAAGGGCTTAGTGAATCTCCTTGCCTGATTCATGTGATATTTTATATTCATTGTATTAAGGGTGGTTAATAGTATACCACACCGTCTGTTTTCTTTGTTTTTAAAGATATCAGGGAAATTCCGAAAACAAAATCTTCACAAAATATAAGACTACAACGCGATTTTGATGTTTACTCACCCTTGTACCTCGTCCTTCCTACAGGCTTCTCAAACTTAGCATAAGGAAAACATTTGGTTTCTTCCACCCGGTATAAGCTCAAAAAAGAAGTTTAGTTAAGTAAATGTTTACCCAACAGTATAAATACTAAAGAAAAATCTAAAATTAAAAAAAAGCCAAATTCTTTAATCCGTTCGTGAGAAAATCAACTCTGAAAATGAGCATCATTTTTGGAGGTGCAAAACATTTGCGGTTGTTTATTATGTTATTATAAGTTATTTATTGTCCAAAAATAAATACTTTATGTCTTTCTCTCTATTATCTTTCCTCCTAATGGAGTATTGGGCGCTCTTGCGTCTCTTAGCCAAAAGTGAAAGATGGCTGGTTGGCTAGATCACCACGTCCTCTTCTGTTTTATTTTTTCGAGATTTCCTCTACAAATATTTTCCATTCTTCTCTAATACTCGCTCTCTATTTGAGTTGTCTCCATCTCAGGCCAATTCTTTCATGATCTCTTGTTACAGTTCTTCTCCAGCTATTATCGGGTCCTACTCTTCTTCTTCTTCCGTCTGGTTGGTATTCTAGTGCTTATCTGGTTATATTATTTAGGTCTTTCCTTAGAGTATATGTCCAATCCATTTCCATTTCCTTATTTTAATGGTGACTCCGTTATACGGCCAGAATATTTTCAGGTATAAAGGTTTGTAATTTTTTAGTAGTTGTCTCTTCCTCTCTCTCACATTCTGCGCAATACAATAATATACTCTTAATATAGCTGTTAAGTATTTTGATTTTGGTTAACCCTGATATATCGCGTGTGTTCCACATTTTTTTTAACGAATTATATGCATGTTGTGCCTCTACTATTTTTTTTTTTTCTACATCTGATCTACCACCACCTTTTTTTCATGATTGATCCGAGATATGTAAAGTTATCTACCTCCTCTATTTTTCTTTCATTTTTTCAATTTTAGTTTCTTGGTTGCTATTTTTCAAGAGTTTTTTTTTGTATTTATCTTCAGACCCATTACATTGGAGTATTTTGAAAGCTTGTCGATCTTCCTTTACATGTGGCTGCTATGTTCGGTTAGAAGACAAATGTCGTCTACGAACTCCAAGTCCTCCAACTGGTCATGCAAATTCCACCTAATACCTGTTTCTTATCGCTTACTTTCTGCATGATCCAATCCGTTATCATTAGGAAAAATGTCGGGGACAGCACGCATCCTTGTTTAACTCCGCTTTGTATAGCTGTATCTTCTACAATTTCTTCCGCATGTTCCAGTCTGGCTCTATATTCCTCGTAGGACAGTCTGATCAAGTTGATATATTTCATTGGTAGTCCATACAGTTTTAGAATCTTCCACATTTGTTCTCTGTTTACACTATCGAAGGCCTTTTCAAAGTCAATAAAGAACATGTTTATATTTTTTTTGCCATTCACTAGCTTGTTCCAAGATAATTCTTAGAGTACAAAAATGTACTCGATAGTGGAGCGTTTAGCGCGAAAGCCAGCTTGATTACTTCTTAGTTTCTGGTCTAGCTTTGCCTTCAGTCTATTCAATATGATCTTGGACATTATTTTGAATGTGGCACTTAACAGTGTTATTGCTCGCCAATTCTCGCATTTACTTAAATCGCCCTTTTTTGGTATCTTAATGATTACACCCTCGTTCGATTCCTTTGGGAGCTCGTTGTCGGTCTATATCTTATTAAAGAGTTTATATAACATTTCTACTGATTCGTTTGTGTCGGCCTTTATAAAATCTATCGGTAGGTTGTCGCTTCCAGCGGCTTTGCCATTTTTTAGTTGTTTCAGTGTATTGTATTTCTTCTTTCGTACTTTCATCTGTGCTAATCTTTAATTCCTGTATTACATTTTCTTCGTCTATATCTGGTGTTTCCTCGTGTTTGGAGTATATTTCCTCGAAGTGTTCTTTCCATCTTTCTATTATTGTTATGATTTAATTATATTCCCTTGTTTATTTTTGATTTGTTTATTACTGTTTAGTGTTCTACCTGTAAAATTTCGGATAATAGTGTATTGTGTTTTCAAGGTCGTTTTCTTGCGCAGCTTTTTCTGACATTTTTAACATATCATTTACATAGTTTCTTTTGTCTTTTCTGACTTGCTTTTAAACTTCTATATTTTTTTTCTTTGTATTTTCTCTCTAGCGCTTTTCCTTCTTCGATTGCTTCCTTTTGTAACATTTCTTTTTAAGTTTCTTTCCTTCTTCTATTAGTTATAATGTGTCTCTGGTTATCCATTTCTTTTTCATCCCTATCGTTTCGTTTGCAATTTTTGACATTATGTCCTTGAAGTTCTTCCATATTTCTTCCACTGTTTCCTCATTTTGGGACACTGTTGTTTGGTTTAGTTTCAGTCTCTCTGTGAATTCGATTCTTGTGTTTTCTTGTTTAAGAGTTCCGACGTTGTATCTTCTTCTTCATCTATCTAACATCTAACATCTAACATCTTGTAGCCAACTTATCATTTCTCAGTATCATTTCTTTCTTCCAATCCTTCCTTTCCCATCACTGATTTATGTCATGTCTCATCATTCCTTACTTTGGCGTTCATATCTCCAATTACTATTTTTATGTCTCTTTTGTATCTATTATTTACATTGTCGTATGTTGCTTGGAGCTGCTCATAAAACTCATCCTTCTCTTCCTCATTGTTTTCGTTTGTGGGTGCGTAAACGTTGATTACTAATATGTTGTAGTATTTTGCCTTGAATCTCGCCCATATAATTCTTTCAGATGTTGCCTCTCATTGTAATAGTAAAATACTTTATGTACATGTACTTGAATATCATGTCCACGTAAAATAATATCCAGATTTTTTCTTGATAATAAATAAATTACGGCTCGGTTTTTTGATGAATTTTATAAAAAAAACAAGTATGTATCTGAATATTTCTTGTAAAACAGTGTAGTAAAAGTGTCGTCGTTCTAGTATGCACTCCCTAAAAAATCTGGATAGTTTTCAATTTGGGCAGCCTTTTCGGTAGTTCATTAAATATCTGCAGGCTGCACATTGGTGTGCAGATAGAGTAAAGTAGAATACCGTGTTGCGGTCAAGTGTCCCTCTCCACAGTCCCACAGTTCAGTGTCTAGTGTCCACTGTCCACACCGGGCTTTTCCTCATCAACAGACAAAGACTCCAAAACTTAAAAAACAATATTTTGTTTACGAGATACCGTGTAGTAACTGTGAAGGTGTCTATTGGGCAAACTAGTCAACTGCTTCAATCCAGAATTTGTTCCTACAAATACGACAAAAACAACACTATTGCGTTCACAAATCATGAGAATGAGACAAAGCATAAATTTGACTTCGAAAACATCGAAATTTTAAAAACCGAGAAAATTAAAAAGACGACTTCGATCTTTTGTGCTGTTTAAAATGGTGCGTACATTTAGGATTCGGCAAGTGTGCCCACTCTATGATTTTAAAAACCAAATAAATGGTCCAATCACCAATCAACCGTCAGAGTAGATGGAGCTTTTGTGCTTTTAACTAAAATTGTGAATTTTGCAGGGACACACACTACACATTACACTAGGTACCTGATTGAAAAAAACAACTGTACCATGCCAATGGTCATTAGTTGTCGAGTCATTAGGCTAAATAAAAAAAAATTTAAGCACTCATGGGAGTGCCGGCAGAAGTGAAAACTTCTTATAGTATCTAAATTACGAGCTCAATGCTTTTTCCCCATCCAAAAAGAAGTGCTATACCTATATTATATACGCGTTGCGTACGTTCTATGCTATTTATGTATACATATACATAATATATATACGTACGAAATTTAGTTCGGCAAAGTGATGACGGTCGCAAACACAATATTTTTTCCCTATCTAAAAAGTGCAAAACGTCCCTAAAAAAGTTTTCACTTCACAAATTTATTTCGTTGCAGCAATGACGGTAGCTAATTCAATACTTCTTCTTCATCTAAAAAGAGCACGACGTTACTAAAGAAGTTTTCACTTCAAAAATTTATTTCGTTAAAGCAATGATGGTCGCTAATTTAATACTTTTCCCATCGAAAAAGTGCAAAACGTCCCTAAAGCAGTTTTCACTTCAAAAAATAGTTCGTCGAAGCAATGACGGTCGCTAATTCAATACTTTTTCCCCATCTAAAAAGGGCACAACGTCCCTAAAGAAGTTTTCACTTCAAAAATTTATTTTCTTCGAAGCAATGACGGTCGCTAATTCAATACTTTTCCCCCATTTAAAAAGGGCAAAACGTCCCTAAGGAAGTTTTCACTTCAAAACATTATTTCGTCGAAGCACTGACGATCGCGATGACGGTCGCTAATTCAATACTTTTTCCCCATCTAAAAAGTGCACAACCTCCCTAAAGAAGTTTTCACTTCAAAAATGTATTTCGTCGAAGCAATGACGGTCGGGATGACGGTCGCTAATTCAATATTTTTCCCCCATCTAAAAAGTGCACAACGTTTCTACAGAAGTTTTCACTACAAAAATGTATTTCGCCGAAGCGATGACGGTCGATAATTTAACACTTTTTCCCCATTTAAAAGGGCAAAACGTCCCTAAGAAAGTTTTTACTTCAAAACATTATTTCGTCGAAGTAATGACGGTCGCGATGACGGTAACTAATTCATTACTTCTTCCCCATTTAAAAAGTGCACAACGTCCCTAAAGAAGTGTTCACTTCAAAAATTTATTTCGTCGAAGCAATGACGGTCGCGACGACGGTCGCTAATTCAATACTTTTTCCCCATATAAAAAGTGCACAACGTCCCCAAAGAAGTTTTCACTTCAATAATATTACGATTATTATACGTAGATTATAATAATATACGTACAAAATTTATTTCGTCGAAGCGATGACGGTCGCGATGACATGACGGTCGCGATGACATGACGGTCGCGAAATCAATCCTTTTTCCACATCCCAAAATAGATTGTATATTTAATTTAAATTTAAATACTTCTACACAATTTATATATACATACACATAATAATTATACGTACAAAATTTATTTCGCCGAAGAGATGACGGTTGCAATGACGGTCGCGAAATAAATCCTTTTTCCATATCCTAAAATAGGTTTTACATTTATTTTAAATGTAAGTACTTCTATACAATTTATATAAACCTACACATAATATACCTATATATTATGTACAAAATTTATTTCGCCGAAGCGATGACGATCGCAATGATGGTCGCGAAATCAATCCTTTTTCCCCATCCTAAAATAGGTTTTACATTTATTTTAAATTTAAATACCTCTACACAATTTATATATACATGCACATAATATATAATATAAGCGACGACGGTCGCAATGACGGACGCGATGACGGTCGCGATGACGGTAGCGAATTCAATGCTTTTTCCCCTATCCAAAAATCGCACAACGTCCCTAAAGAAGTTTTCACTTCAAAAATATATATACGTACAAAATTTATTTCGCCAAAGTGATGACGGTCGCGATGACGGTCGCCAAATCAATCCTTTTTCCCATCCAAAAATAGGATTTACATTTATTTTAAATTTAAATACTTATACACAATTTATATACACATACATTATAATATATGTATACATACGTACAATATTTATATCGCCGAAGCGATGACTGTCGCTGACGGTCGCCAAATCAATCATTTTTTCCCATCCACAAATAGGTTTTACATTTATTTTAAATTTAAATACTTCTACACAATTTATATATATATATATATATATATATATATATATATATATATATATATATATATTGTTATATTTCTATTTGATATGAAAATTAAATTTTGATAATTATAAAAAGGATTCAATTTAATATAAAATATTTTCAATTTTCTCAACCACGGGCATATAAATGTAGAACAACCTGTATACAATAAATTGTTATATTTAATTTTAAGAAGTGATTAAACGAAACTCGGGAAAATGCGCTTAGAATAAACAAAGTGAATGGCGCGTACCATTATCGTTGTTCGCGGAAGGTTCGATCATTAGCCTATGCTAAATAAGACTCAGTTGGAATCGATAATAGGTCATTATCGTTGTTCGCGGAAGGTTCGATCATTAGCCGATGCTAAATAAGACTCAGTTGAAATAGAGAATAGGTCATTAAATTTTGTAAATAGTGGAAAGTAATTTTAGAATGGGAATTAACTATTTCTTTTTTGAAATCCATTAAGCATATTTAGAAAGATTAAAAATTGGTTTTGAGCAAAAACTGCGAATGAGAGTTGGTGGTGGAAGGTTGATTTGTGAATCTGGAAGGGATATTTAGAAAGTAGGTGAATGACTGAAAAGGGGGATCAGAATGTTTTGAGCTGTCGAGAAGTGAAGTCCAGTAGTAGACGGTAGTGTACGGAGAGTGAGAAAGCCGGTGTAGTTCCGTGAGTGTGGAGTATCTATCGTGGAACGAGAGGTAGGCCAGGTCGAGAGTAAAGAACCTCCTTGAGCCAAGAGTGTCCCGGTAGCTGATAGAAGTTTCGAAAAAGGTAGAAACACGGCATCACGACAGAAGCAGGAACGGAAGCTATACGAGCTAGTTTTCAAAGGAGAACATTACTGGAAGCCAGGACGAGGTTTTGATCGCAGCCAAGGATAGCAGGAAACGGGTCTTGTGTGAAGACATTCTCAGTTCACCAGAAAAAGGTCAGTCTCATTTGTTTGGACATGAATGTATGGGTTTTTCGTATTAAATACCACATTTAAAATTGAAGAACAAAATCAATAATATCAGAAAAGCTTCATCAAACTTAAATAGAATTGTTGCTAATAAATCCTAATAGTTAAATGTTAATAAAAACTTTCAATTGGAAACCAAAAGGAAATAAGATTCCCATGTGTAAATGTTATGTTTAAGAATAATAAGATATAGCAAATATTAAGCAGTGATTGCCATTTAAATAAAATAAACAATATTTTGATTATAATTGTAACCCATATGTGTGTATTATTTTACTCTTTTCTTTCCTATCCCGATTAGGAACCATTGAGAAATACTTAGAAGCCACGCAAGTAAGTAATTAATTTTATAAAAAACCCTGAGATTGAAAACATATTGATATGTGATCTGGTAAATTAATTAGATTATTATAAATGCATTGATTAAATTAAATGACATATAAGAATATTATCTCATATCAATAATCAAGATCACAGAAAACTGGCGCCCAACGTGGGGCGTATGGAAAAGTATTTCTAGTGGCAAATTTGAAGGATAGAAAGAGTAAAGCCGGTATTTGAAAATTTATATGCCTGTGGTAAAAAGTGAGATACTTACATTTGATAACATAAAATTTTAGATCTCTTTAGGTACAAATTTTACATAACTGATTTAATAATTTATTTTTACGATATTTACATTTGATATATTTATTGACAATTTATAATATTTGGGTGAGAAAAAGTCGTCTTGGTAACATACTAGTAAAATTTCATATTTGGCGGGGATAGTACTTCTTGAAAACAAATGTCTGACAAGAAGCCAAAGCAAAGACAACAAAAAACAAAAAGAACATTCAGATCAAGAGGAAAATTCAGACCAAGAAGATATTTTAAACACAACAATCATGGAAACAGGAAAGCAAGAATTATCAGGAATAGATAAATTATTATAAATGATGCAACTCCAGTCACAAAGAATAGAACAGAAAATGGATGAAACACAACAAAAACTGGATGACAATCAAAGAGAAACAAAACAAGCAATGGATGAAGCAAAAAGGACGATGGATAAAAATCAGGAAGAAACATCAAAGAAAATGGATAAAGTGGATCAAAAAATGGATGAAACACAACAAAAAATGGATGAAACACAACAAAAAATGGATGAAACACAACAAAAATTGGATCAAAAAATGGATGAAACACAACAAAAAATGAAACAAGCAATAGAAGAGAACAACAAGAAAATGGAGGAACGCATAGAAAAGTATGAAGTGAAAATTAAAGATCACATGCAAGAACAAGAAATGAAAATTCAAAATAAAATGAAGGAGTTAACGAATTGCCAGAAAAAGGAAATAGAAAATTTGGAAAACAAGTTTGAAAACGCTATTAAAGCAGACAGAGAAGAAGTGGAAAGAAAGATTGCGGAAATCAATATTCAACAAAATGTCGGAGAAAGAAGAGAAATGGTTATACATAGCACAGATGACGTGAAGATACGGTTTGGCGGGGATGTAAGAAGATTACACCCAGTGCCGTTCATAAATAGCCTGAAAAAGGAAATACAGCACATCGGAAATTTCGAAACAGCAAAAGAAACTATCAGAAACCATCTAAAAAATGAAGCAAGCCTATGGTTCGATTGCAAAGAAGAAGAATTTGACAGTTGGCAACAATTTGAACAAAAATTTTTGAATTATTTCTGGGGAAAAGTCCAACAATTGGAAATTAACAAGGAATTGCAAAATGGGAAATACAATGATAGGATGGGTATATCAGAAAGGACATATGCATTACAAATTTACTATAACGCAAAACATTTACAATATAATTACTCATCGGAACAATTAGTCGAACTGATTGCAAGACATTTCGAAGAAACGCTGGAAGACCATATCACATTGCAAAACTACAAAGACATAGATAGTTTATGCCAATTCCTACAAATAAGAGAATCACGTTTAAGAGAAAGAAAATCAAGAAGGTCGCGAGAAGATTACAGGCCCCGAGAAACACAGGATTACAGAGATAGAAATCAAAATAGGAGGGACTATACAAGACGAGATTTTAATCCCAGAAGGGAAAACGAAAATAGAGACAACGGAAGAGGAAATTATGAACAAAGAAATAGGCAATGGAATGAGGACAGAAATCGAGAATACCAGAATAGAAACACCACACTCGCAAATCAAGAAAACAGAAATAATGGTAGACAAAATGAACAGGGATATCGAGAAAACCGAAACAGATCCGACAGACCAAGAGAAAATAGAAGAGAAGTAAATAATACCCAGACAGATGAATATGACGGAGAGAGACATTATGACGAAAATATAAACAACGATGAGCAACCGGCGTCTTTTCACGACGGCTCTCACTAAAAACCAAAAATCAAACAGGAATCTTTTGTAACCCCAAGGAGTTTATTAAATTGGCAAGAAACAACGAAAAGAAAAATGGAGTTAATTTAAAATTTGTGGATGGATTTATCAACGAGAAACCAATTAAAATTATGATAGACACTGGATCTGAAATAACATTGGTCAACAGAAAACTAATAGAAGAAGTTAACTTAACAAATTTAATTTACAAAATACCTAGGGTAAATTTAGTGGGCGCAAACAAACGGACATTGGCAACTATAAATGAAGGCATACGAGTAATGGTACGACTGGGTAAGAAGATGTATGCACTACAATGTGTAATAATGCCAAACATGTCACATGACATGATAGTAGGAGTTGACGAATTGGCAGAAAAACATGTAGTGATAGATTTGAAAAATAATACGATGAATCTAACAGAAGAAAAAGAAGAAGAACAGGACAAGGAACAGGAGAAACAAAATACGGACAAACCAGGTAAAGAACAAACAGTGGAAATGAATTTGGCAACGAAGCAAGGACAAAGAAGAAAAGGGAGAAAAAGTCAGAAAAAGACAAAAGAAAATGAAACCTGTGGCTCCTCAAAAGAAGAGTTGAGCCCAGAAGAAGAAAAATTGAGAGTATCAAAAGCAAAAGAAAACTGGGATTCCTCAAAAGAAGAGATGAGCTCAGGAGAAGAAGAAATAAAGCTAACAAATGAAAGCGAAAAAGATATAATCGAAACAGTGGCATTTGAAGAGGAGGCATATGAAAACGAGGATGCAGAATGCACGGTAAAAGTATGTGAAAAATCTGAGGAAAAAGACAGAAGATTGATATGGGAAAAAGGGAAAGACAACATAATAGCCGACACTCTAACACAGGATGAGGACACTGAAAATAAGGAAACAATTACTCTACAGGTGGGACTAATTAGAGTAATACAAGAAGAAGGGGTATAAGACGTACATTAAAGTAAGGAAATATACAGGGAGTTGGTTTTGCCTCGAGAAAATTTATTTAAAAATGCAGATAAATTTTATCGAATACAAGGCGGGGATTTGTTATATTTCTATTTGATATGAAAATTAAATTTTGATAATTATAAAAAGGATTCAATTTAATATAAAATATTTTCAATTTTCTCAACCACGGGCATATAAATGTAGAACAACCTGTATACAATAAATTGTTATATTTAATTTTAAGAAGTGATTAAACGAAACTCGGGAAAATGCGCTTAGAATAAACAAAGTGAATGGCGCGTACCATTATCGTTGTTTGCGGAAGGTTCGATCATTAGCCTATGCTAAATAAGACTCAGTTGGAATCGATAATAGGTCATTATCGTTGTTCGCGGAAGGTTCGATCATTAGCCGATGCTAAATAAGACTCAGTTGAAATAGAGAATAGGTCATTAAATTTTGTAAATAGTAGAAAGTAATTTTAGAATGGGAATTAACTATTTCTTTTTTGAAATCCATTAAGCATATTTAGAAAGATTAAAAATTGGTTTTGAGGAATACTGCGAATGAGAGTTGGTGGTGGAAGGTTGATTTGTGAATCTGGAAGGGATATTTAGAAAGTAGGTGAATGACTGAAAAGAGGGATCAGAATGTTTTGAGCTGTCGAGAAGTGAAGTCCAGTAGTAGACGGTAGTGTACGGAGAGTGAGAAAGCCGGTGTAGTTCCGTGAGTGTGGAGTATCTATCGTGGAACGAGAGGTAGGCCAGGTCGAGAGTAAAGAACCTCCTTGAGCCAAGAGTGTCCCGGTAGCTGATAGAAGTTTCGAAAAAGGTAGAAACACGGCATCACGACAGAAGCAGGAACGGAAGCTATACGAGCTAGTTTTCAAAGGAGAACATTACTGGAAGCAAGGACGAGGTTTTGATCGCAGCCAAGGATAGTGTGGTATTATAATATCACCCTGTACAAAAGATGTGTTATTCAAAGAAAAAACATATATCATTCATCGTTCGCCCTTGACCAAGGCCGAGCGTGAGGTTGCAGAGTTCATCATGTATATAAGTGAACGCCCGATGATACGGATCGATCGTTATCGTTATAATTATTTATAGTAATTAGTAATTGAGCAATGTGACGGTAGGTCGTTACTGTGATATGTAAACCCATTGTTATGGTTAATTGTAGACGGAGTTAAAAGTAAATAATATAATGTATTTGAACTAAGAGAGTTTTAATTAATTACGACCTAGAAGGCAGTAACATCACACTATTTAATACATGGCTGATCCTGCAGACTAGAGGAGGTCTTCTGAAAGGAGCAGGGATGGCGGCACCAGCTTGGAAACGGAGACGGCGAAGATGGACCAGGACGAAGATGGACAGGAAACCCAGTAAAAAGACAAAGTGATAAAATGTAAGTAAGAATGTCTATCTTTATTAAAAATGCTTCCCTCGTTTTTATATTATTATTGAACATTGAATATTTATCTTTGCTGATTTTTGAATATTTTATGAAGTATCGATTTTTTTTTAAAAATATCTATGAATTTTGAAACATGAAGTGATTTTTGAATTGAATATTTTTATCGAAGTTTATTATATATGCTATTCTTGAATTTTTATTGAATTTTGAATTGTTATTGAATTTATTTGAAAAATCTCTATCCGATTTCAATTTTTTTAGTACGGTTATTTTTGAATATTTTATGGAATATCGAATTTTTTCCAAAAATTTCTATCGAAGTTTGAGATATAAACTTATTTTGAATATTTTTATCTAACTTTTGCATATGCTATTTTTTCTTATTGACGAATATGTATACTATTATTGAATTTTTATTAGCCATTTGTTTTTATTATTGATATTTATTGAGTACATTTTCATCGATTTTGTGTTAAAGTTTGTATGATATGAACCTGAATTAATAATTTTTTGTGTGATAAATGATATTTTTTTAATAAATAATGATTAGTGATGGCATACGTTGATATAAGAGCTTTAAGACAAACATTGCTATAAGCAAGAGATATATTTTTAACGAACCGACCTGATGAGTCGAGATAAGGAATTTGGAGAAGAACTATATAGATAAGAAGAAGAACTAACAATAGTATAAGCTAAATATTATGAGACAACTTGAGACAATAAGAAACCCACTGCTCTTGTCAAATTGGGAAGGTACTAAGTGATTTATAGAAGCTTGAAAGCTTATTAGAGACCCACTCTGTGTTTTGAGAGTACCTATTTTATTCATGATTATTCGTGAATAAACAACGGCCTCAAAGCAAGGGATTGAGGTTGTGATATTTTTAGAAGAATTTGAACCGCATAAAATACCTATTTCGTGTTTTGAGTTAACTATACCACCTCCATGGTGCGTACAGATCAGGGCGAAAATTCGGGTTAATATTGGCGGAGAACTAAGACATCCGAGTGAAACCTCTTTTATTAAGGTAAAACGAAGGTATCGGAGCTAGTATATGAAGTGATGATTATGATGTTATATGAAATGATATATGAATGATATATGATTGTTATATGAAATATGTATATGAAGATGAATTATGTACACTGTAGAAGTGCTATTATATGAAGAAAAATGAATTATATGAGTTGTAGTACCAGACAAGAAGAATAATAGAAAAAAAAAGAGAATTTTTAGTAAAATATGTGGGAAAAATGAAAGAAGACACATAAAAATTGCAAGAAAAGAAGCAAAATTAAGAAGATACTAAGCAAATAAGTAGCTAATCATTGAATTTTTGTCTAAGAATTAAAGTTGTAATTTTTTTCTAAAGTAACGTAAATTATAAATAACTTATTTTTAAATGCATATAATGAATTCAGGTTAAATTTTCGCGGAAAATGGAAGTATTTGAATTAAGGATAGACAATATCTTACAATAGTGTTAGTAGATAGTAAGTAAAGGGACGCAAAAAGTGAAGTTCTTAGAGAGATTAAATCTTTATTATAGGTACAAGAGAGTTATTAGAAGTTTTTAGAGACACATTAGAAGTTTTTTAGAGAGATTACATTTTTATTATAGGTACATTACTTTAAAGTTAGTAAGACATATATAAATAAATCAAAAGAAGACTGAAATAGGAATTATTAATAGAGTAAAGGATACATTTTTTTTACTTATTCGAGTAATATTTAGCTTAGCTTAGGAAGTATTAAAGTCGAGATTTTATTACAATTAGATTAGTTACGGCTTATAGGCACTAAAAGACTATTTAAAAGTTAGGATCAATTTCATTCACTGTGGACACTGTTTTGATGAAGTGAATTAGTGAACGAAAAAAAAAGGACGAAAAGACACGACGTGAAAGTACGTGAACTAGTAATAGGTTATAAAATACCAGTTTTAGTATAGGGAAAATATGAACTTTTGTGTAAAATAGAAAAAAAAATCTACATGTTTAGGGAAAAATTGATTGATCTGAAATGTACCATGTTACAGTTAGTTAGCATAGTTAGGAAATTTAATTTTTCAAAATAGTATTAGGTAACCATAAACATTTTTGTAAAAGGGAAAGAGGAGCATCACATTTTAAAAATATGTAATTTTAACAAAACGGGGAGGTGTGGTATTATAATATCACCCTGTACAAAAGATGTGTTATTCAAAGAAAAAACATATATCATTCATCGTTCGCCCTTGACCAAGGCCGAGCGTGAGGTTGCAGAGTTCATCATGTATATAAGTGAACGCCCGATGATACGGATCGATCGTTATCGTTATAATTATTTATAGTAATTAGTAATTGAGCAATGTGACGGTAGGTCGTTACTGTGATATGTAAACCCATTGTTATGGTTAATTGTAGACGGAGTTAAAAGTAAATAATATAATGTATTTGAACTAAGAGAGTTTTAATTAATTAGGACCTAGAAGGCAGTAACATCACACTATTTAATACATGGGTCCAGGAAACGGGTCTTGTGTGAAGACATTCTCAGTTCACCAGAAAAAGGTCAGTCTCATTTGTTTGGACATGAATGTATGGGTTTTTCGTATTAAGTACCACATTTAAAATTGAAGAACAAAATCAATAATATCAGAAAAGCTTCATCAAACTTAAATAGAATTGTTGCTAATAAATCCTAATAGTTAAATGTTAATAAAAACTTTCAATTGGAAACCAAAAGGAAATAAGATTCCCATGTGTAAATGTTATGTTTAAGAATAATAAGATATAGCAAATATTAAGCAGTGATTGCCATTTAAATAAAATAAACAATATTTTGATTATAATTGTAACCCATATGTGTGTATTATTTTACTCTTTTCTTTCCTATCCCGATTAGGAACCATTGAGAAATACTTAGAAGCCACGCAAGTAAGTAATTAATTTTATAAAAAGCCCTGAGATTGAAAACATATTGATATGTGATCTGGTAAATTAATTAGATTATTATAAATGCATTGATTAAATTAAATGACATATAAGAATATTATCTCATATCAATAATCAAGATCACAGCAATATATATATATATATATATATATATATATATATATATATATATATATATATATATATACATACATATTTATAATATATACGTACAATATTTATTTCGCCGAAGCGATGACGGTCGCGATGGCGGTCTCAATGACGGTCGCGAATTCAATGCTTATACCCCATCCAAAAAGTGCACAACGTCCCTAAAGAAGTTTTCACTTCAGAAATCTTCTTGTTTATCATTAAAACACCATCATTATCGTTAAAGTATAAAGTTAAATGCAAAATTCATTAGAGTACAAAAATAGATAATTTATATACATGTAGGTAACATGCCCATGTAAATTATTTTTCATTTTTTCCCGATAATGGATTTGTGTTAAATTTTATAAAAAAAAAACAAGTAGTATGTATTTGAATATTTCTTGTAAAGTAAAGTGTCGTCGTTCTAGTATACACTACCTAAAAAATCTGGATAGTTTCTAATTTTGGCGGCCTTTTCGGTAGTTGATTAAATATCTGCAGGCTGCACTTTGTTGTGCGGATAGAGTAAAGCGGAATGCCGTGTTGCGGTCAAGTGTGCCTCTCCACAGACCCACAGTCCAGTGTCTAGTGTCCACTGTCCACACCGGACTTTTCCTCATCCGCAATCAACCGAATTTATTCACTGCTTAAAGTTCACGCTCAAATCGATTCTTCGCTAAACTTCCAGGGGATTTCAACATAGTTTATTTTAAATTATGGTAGACATAGATACTATTAAGCTGATACTAAAGTCAGCGGAAATGGCGCGTAAAATAGAAACAATATACTAACAGGAATTTTATAGAATAAACTAAAAAACGTACACAGGCGGACCAAAATATTATCTCGACTATAAAAGAATTATAAAGAAATTTTTGTAAAATTATTTCAAGTTGTAACGTTATAAACGTCACATCTTTGTCAATTTATTTTCAAATAATTATTTTATTTCAATTTCTTTATTACTTTATTAATTTCTTAAATTCTGGTATTTGTTTTTACTGGTGGTCGTTAAAAATTAGTTTGCGTCCTCTCTATTTCTTTTCTGTAAGCAAATATCCATCCATTTGTGATAAAACATCTAATTCTATCATGAGACATTTATGTTCTATGCTTCGATATCATTTCGATGACAGTGACAACTAGTGTTGCCAGGTCCGATTTGTTTTTAATCGGTACATAAGTAAAAACAAATCGAGATTTAGGGTTGTAGATCGTGACAAATAAACAACAATAGCCCAATAAATGACCGTTTTGGAGTTTAGTTTTCAGAGTCAACTCAGAATTGCATAAAAATCTGGTTTTAGGTTCTTCTTACTGTCTACTTCAAAGTTGAACTTGTACCGTTGGTTGCTTTTACTTGGGGGGTGACAGTTACAGATACCCCTTCCCGGGGGTGAAAAAACGCACGTTTAAAGTAAGTCCCAAAATGGATCAACTGACTAACTCTAAAAAACTTTTGTTCTATATAATTTTTAAACTAAGTCAATACTTTTCGAGTATTTTATCGAATAAAATATTCTTACCAAAAAAGAATGTATGTTCAGAAAGTCTATAAAACCAGTAGAAGCAAAGTTGTAGCTCATCAAAAAATACGTTCTTATTCGTCAAATTCCAAATCGAATTTTTCAATTTAAAATAACCAAAAAATAAGCAATTTTCGGGCAAAACCTATTAAAATTTTAAGTGTTTTAAGTGTAAATCTTTAATTTTGTTTTATATAAAAGTCCCTAGCATTAAAACTAAGCGAGTTACGCTCAAAATAAAGTTGGCTCCTTTTTTTGGTAAAAAAAATCGTGAAAATCTCCCCCTATTTAGCACCGTAAATAAAATTAATCGTTAAAATATTGGAAAATGCCCTTTTTCAACATATGTAACTTAAAAAGTATTAGGGATACTAAAAATCTCAAGGAGTAAAAAGTAGGTAGGTTTTGCTTTTATAAATATGATAGATTCATTTTGTTTTTCTGTAAGACAAAAATTGGTTAAAATATGGCTGTTCATGTTCATATTTTATACACTCGTGATTAGTGACTCGTTCAGGCCCTTTCAGTCATATAAAAAATACATAAGTAAAGTAAATTGTTTGTAAAGCGGTAACTTTTTAGTTGTAAAGCGGAGATTTTCACGATTTTTTTACCAAAAAAAAGGAGTCAACTTGATTTTGAGCATAACTCACTTAGTTCTGATGCTAGAAATTTTTTTAAAACATAAAAATAAAGCTTTATCAAATAAGTTTTAATTGGTTTTTCCCGAAAAGTGCTTCATTTCTTGGTTATTTCACGTTGAAATATTTGATTTGGAATTTGACGAATAATAACGTATTTTTCTGAGCTACTGCTTTTGCTGGGTCTATAGACTTTACGAGTTCACAATTTTTTTCAGTTTTTTATATTATGCTACATTTTTGCTAAGAATATTTTTTTTGATCAAATACTTACTTTTTGAGTTATTTGTGAAAATCGTCTGAAAACGTGATTTTTTTGTCGAAAAATAAACATTTTTAATCGTAAATAACTCAAAAAGTACATATTAACTAAGTTCTATAGAACTAAAATTGCTTAGAATTAGTCAATTTATCCATCTCCGGACTTATTTTAAACGCGCGGTTTTTCACCCCCAACTAGGGGAGACTGTCACCCCCCGAGTAAAAGCAACCAACGGCACAAGCTGTCCAAATTTTCATGCAATTCGGAGTTGATCCTGAAAATTACACGGTATCGCCGTATTTACCGTTCATTTACTGGACTACAAGGTGTTTCTATAATCTGTATTTAATCCTACATAATAATAATAATCAGACGAAATTACAAAAAAAAACGTAGATTAGGTAAATTATTTATCTTTTATTAAAATTATATTTTTTATTCGATTTTGCCGCTTTTAGGAGTGGCTTGTTTTTATAACATAGTTATAAAATTCACTGCAAGTCCTCCTGAAATTGGTTTTCGTGGATGAAAATCGGGACAGTTAGTGTCCCGATTAGGTACAAATCGGTACGCGTCTCCAGACCCCTGAAAATCGGGACGTCCCGCGCAAATCGGGACACCTGGTGACGCTGGTGACAACTTCATTCCCGTTATTGTGCCACGTTAATCTTCTGTGGAGGTGGCAGCACGATTTCTATTTTAGGAAATGTCTCCCTGTATTTCTTTATTTTTGGTACATTTTTTCGGGTCTTTAATTTTATACTTTATATACTTATGTGCATGTAAGAATTTTACAAAATTGAACTAGGTACTTAATACTAATAATAATTATATTTACTTTATTCTTGCCATCTGCTAGTTGTTTGATTTTTTTTTTTTTTTGAAGAATGGCAAGGAAGTTTTCAATGCTTTTTGATGTCTCTAATATACAATATGCGTTCTAGTTTTTGGATATAAATACTTAACCAGTAACTTTTCTTCTTTCAGGAGACTGAAGCCTCCATCGCCGGCGATGCCATCAAAACTGCAGCTGCTCCACTAGATTTGGTGGCTACATCGGAGCCCAGGCCGGATACCCAATGACTGTACCATCTATCATCAAGAAGCCAAATACAAAAAACGACGCCATAATAAGTATAATCTAAATTGTTGGCTTTCGGCAAAGATTTACTCATTCAATGCATCATTTTTTTATATTCTTAATGAAAAATAAAATGGTTAGTTAACTTATTATTTTACTTTCTCCAATATATATCTTCATTGTTCATATTTTTGATTAAGACAATACGTAGGTACTCATAATTTGATGGCATTCATGCTGAGTTTTTAAAGCACAGTGGCAGATTTACTAGGCAATGGCTTGCAAAATTCTTCTCAGACATTTTTCAGACGTGAAATGTTCCTCATCAACTAAAAAGAGAAAACTCGTCGCTATTTTAAAACCAGGGAAACCTAACAATTTACCAAAAAATTATCGTCCAATTGCACTTCTAAGTATGGTCTACAAACTTTTTGAAAGAATGCTATATAATAGAATAGAACATATACCTGTGGAACAAGCAGGATTTCGACCAAACCACAGCTGCACAGACCAAGTCCTAGCGCTGACTAACTACCTAGGTATATAGAAACAGGCTTTTAAAAACAACTACAAAGACTGTTCATTCATTGCTCTTACATTTTTCTTGCCAAGATGTAGTATCCGGCATAATTTAATTAATTTTGATCTGTTTGTCCTTCGTCTAATGTGTGTTTTAAGTTATTTATTAGTTTTTAAAATTTCTTTCTTGCCATATAAATAAATGTTACATTTTGCTGGAATATCTTCCCGATTTGAAGAAATGTCCCTGATGATGCTGTAGCGTTTAAAAAACCAGTGAAAATATGATCTTTAGATTTGTATAGATTTTACAATCCCTCTCTAAGAAGTCCAAATTTTTTTATTCAGTTTTTTACTTAAATTCAGATTGCAAGGAATTTTCTAAAACCGCACCTGTATACATCTACAAAGTATTGCGCACATTTCAATGTGTTACAAGATTCCTGTTTATTTGAGACGCAAAAACAGAATTTGTAAGAAGTTTTGACAAAAGTACAGTTCTAATGCGTAGATGAACTTTCTAGAAGAAATGTTGAAAATCAATTTGATTGGTTTGTTTGAATTTGGTACAAAGATCGAAGCTCGTAATTGGCTCTGAAGAACGGAAGCCGGAAATTGCGTAGTGACAGGATCAAGGAATTTTGGCAGGAGACGGAGAAGAAAGCAGGCATTCTTACAAT
Source organism: Diabrotica virgifera virgifera (assembly GCF_917563875.1). Taxonomy (NCBI): domain Eukaryota; kingdom Metazoa; phylum Arthropoda; class Insecta; order Coleoptera; family Chrysomelidae; genus Diabrotica; species Diabrotica virgifera. The sequence continues at coordinate 110,912,486 of NC_065451.1, read as the reverse complement.
GGTAGTGAATCAGTAAACATCGATAGTCAGTAACCGGCTTTTTTGTGACGCAAAAAGAATTTCCAAGTAAATGGGATCTATCAAAGTTCTTCTGTGTTGTTGTTAAGTAGGTGTACCATCAGTTTGATGGTGTAGCAGTTCCTTTTTTGATGGTAAAAGTGTAATATACGCTTTGTAAAAATACTGCGTATGTATTTATGAAAGCCGGCATAGTACTAATATCGTAGTGATGAATTAAACCCAAGCCTCCCGTCTCCTGGATTAGAAAACCTATTTCCCGAGGTAAATAAGCAAATTTCTTTTGTTTTATGGTATTTTCATGGTATAATGGTATATGGTGCAATCAGTAATTTTCCATTGACATTTTCCCCTTCGAGTGACGTATGAACTACGTACGTGCTGTCAAGTGTCATGTCAAGTTTCACAATGGTGAAGTTTTGAATTTTAAGGTATAGTGACTTTTAATAATTATAAAATTCTCAAACTAATAACGTTAATTTCTTTCAACATAAAAAAATAAATCTTTTTGGAACTTAAAATACAAAAATGAAAAAGTAAATTGTTGAACAGAACAAAGAATAATTTTGCTTCCATCATTAAAATATTATTGTAAAGACATAATTGTAAGTTAATGTTAAAATCCTTTTTGAAACCTTTTGAAATAGTTAAAAATAAAAGATTTACGGAATGATATTTGACAGGTGACATAGTTGTTGTTATTTTCAATAATTAAGTACTACGAGGAGTAGTCAGTAATTCTTTAATGTAAACATTGTTCCCTGAATGAATATAAATTTTTGTTTTAATGCAAATGCTATAATATATGTCATAATTAGGTCAGTCAGTCAGTTATACAAGTCATAATTAAGTCAGATATCAAATCCTCAATGCAATAATATTATTGTTTATCTTTTGGTGCACCATAACCTATGTTCAGAAAAGTAGATGTATTTTTTTACAGGTAATTTTTTATGTAATCTGAAAGTTTTGTTATCTCAAGGAATAATTTTTCAATAAATGCCATAACTGTGTATTTTGTCCTGTTTATTTACCGCTAACCTATTGGCAAAATTTTAACCACAAACTTTAAGAGCTTTTTAGAGTCAAATTTTAAGATGTTGGATGATCATAGAAAGTAAAACTCCTGGTAAGGCGCCCTAACAAAATATAGCCAGGATTTATATTTAACACCCCAGGATATCTGTAAGTACCCTTGTTTAAATTTTTGATAGTAGTAAATATTCCCTAATCCCTAACTTCTTCTTAACGAACTCACAACCTTAGCTCTCCAACCAAAACACGAGCCGCCGTAGCAAAGTAGTTTTTAGAAATATCCCCTAGTTTTCTCGACCCTTTTGTATTTAAGCAGTATCTAAATTTTCCAAGCTTTCATCTTCCCCCTTATTTCTAAGTGCTACAAAATGGCGCCCAACGTGAGGAGAAGATTCATTTTTCTGCCTCTTTCAGTGTCCAGTTGTGCGCTACAAAATAGCACCCTCAGACGTGAGGCCAGTCTCTTTTCACCCCCCAGTCATATCGTTAAGTTGTTCCCAAGCAGTTTACATTTTTTTAGTTAGTCCCAACTGTTTTTCAACTTAATTTCCTCTCCTTGCCCCAGATTTGAGACCGATTCTACTATCACAACCAGTATCGCAACATAGTTTAGCCCAAGAGCCCCTACATTTTTTTAATGTTACGAAGTGGTATAAAATTTTCAATAGGATGTGTAAATATGTACTCATTGTAGTGTATTAACATTGTTTTTATGTATGTACTTATAGTAGATGTTAATACAGTACCCATGGTGAAAGCAATATTTAAATTTTTTTTAAAAAAAGTATTGATTGTATAGACAAGTAGTCTATATAAGTAACGTTGAACATTCCAATATTGAAACTATTGATAAAGTATAACATTTTAGTTGTATTTGTGCATTTATTCATAATTGATTAACAATTTTTTACAGAATAACTTGTTTTTGTGATTTTTTTTGTTCGTCATTTGAGTATATGTGTATAGTCTGTGTAGTTTCCGTTTGAGCTTTTACTCCCAATGTTGTCTAGTTGTCCCATTATTTTTTTTCTCAACTAATCTAGCTTTGTCAGTGTCATAAAGATACCAAAGGTTAGTTGGAGTCTGCCTGTGAAGTAGTTTGAGTGTATCCGTGAAGTAAAGTAGTTAGTCAGTCCAATTACTATTTGTCTTTCCCTTCTTGTACCAGAATAGATCACAAGTGTAATACTCGTGATAAAGGAAGTGTGCTTAGTTGTCTAGGAACACTCCCAATAGTTATCGGAACAAGAACCGTTGTTGGTGTTATCCCGTGTAAGCTCATTCGAGAAGCAAGTTTCAATATTGTTTGTGTTTGTCTATCCCTGTTTTGTCTGAAAATATTTGAGTCTGTTGTTTCCTGTTTGTTTTGTGTACCCTTGTGTTATTCCCTGTTAGTCCGTGTCAGTGGTGGAGTGTGAATTTTTTGACGAATAGTTTATTGACCCCTCTTTTGTTTATTGAGTGATTGCAGACCAAGAGCAGAAGTTGCAACAAAGTCAGTGAGGTTAGGATCTGGCTGCGTGAGAGTGCAAGTGAGGTTTGTGTTCGTTTGATAAATAGAAACGGTTTTTTGTCCGAAAGTCATACTTTCTACTATTCCCATTGGTCTTTCCCCTGTGTGTTGTTTTCACCCAAGTTTTAAAAATGAAGTCTACCCAAGTTAATGATCTGAAAACCGATGAGTTATCTTATGAACTTTTCATAAGAGGTTTTAATGTCCAAAATAAGACTGTTGAAGAAAAACGTAAGTTGTTGAGAGGTCAGTTAAGTAAAGAGACCATCTCATCTTCCATTGATTTGACTAAAAATGTAGTCGATCCTGATCAAGAGTTGCCTACAATCCAGTCAATATTAGCAGATTTGCAAAGTATTGCGCGGGCAATGAGTGCACAGTCATCAAAGGCTGACTTTGCTCGTTTCAAAACAAGGTCCAGTCATCTGGATTTCAGATTGGAAAATTTCCCTGATAATGTAGAAGAAGCTATAAAAGAAGTTATTGACAACTATAAGATGGATTTATTGATGTTGACTGGAGATGTCTTAGAAAAGGAAGAGACATCTGACAATGTGTCCGTCCCATCGACTAGTGGTACAACTTCAGTCTCCGTTGCCCCTATTAGTTCAGTTTCAGCCCCTATTATACAAATTTCAACTCCTGTTAGAGTTTCTGATTTAAATATCAAATTTAATGGTGAGAGTAAAGCCCTTCCCACATTTTTAGAAAAAGTAAGAGATTCTGCTAGATCCAGAAATATTTCTGATGATGTCCTGTTTAGATCAGCTTTTGAGTTATTCGACGGAAACGCTGCTATTTGGTATAGGAGTGTTGGAAATACAGTTAACAGTTGGAATGAGTTGGTAACCCTTCTCAAAACTGCTTTCCTACCCCCAGATTATAATGATAATCTCCTTGATGAAATTAAAGGTCGAAAACAAAAAAAGTCTGAGTCAATCACTATTTATTCCGCAATCATGGAGAATCTCTTTAAACGTTTAGAAGAGTACCCGTCTGAAGCCCAACGAGTAAAGATTTTAAGAAAAAATATTTTGGTGGATTATATTCCACTCGTAGCCCTTCAAGATTTTCCCACTGTCGAAATGTTAGTCATAACTGTTAAACGTTTGGAGCAAAATGTTTTGCCCCTGCTTCAAACTACAAAAGGTCTTGCTGGTATTTCATTAGAGGATTCAGAAAAACCCCAAGAGAAGCTTCAGGTACTTGATAAACAAGACAAGCCTGATAACCTCAAAGGAGACAAACGAGAAAAGCAAGATCGTCCCTTTAAGAAATCCAAGTCTACGCAGAGAAATGAGAGACCCAATCCTCCAGTAGATACTGATGAAAGACATCAGTCTTCTTCTTCTTATCCACCAGAAAGACATCAGTCTTCTTCTTCTTATCCACCCCACAGAAATCAGTCTTCTTATCCACCTCCGTTGATGCAATCCCCTCCCTATCGACCGTATGGAAATCAGTCTTCTTCTTATCAACCTCATTCAATGCAACCCCCTCCACAACCCTACCAAACACATGACAACCCTAGAAAAATTATTTTTTGTTTTACTTGTGGTAAGCCCAACCACATTTCTCGCAATTGTACAAACAGAGAAATGTCTTGTTCTCGTTGTGGTAATAAAGGAGTGAGAACGTCCTCCTGTATGTGTCAAAAAAACTAGGTAGTGTGCAGCCAGTCGGCAGTTGCACTCCATATAGAGTTAAGCCCGACAAATTCCCCCAAAACATACTTAACCCTCTTTTTGAAAAGAAAGGTTGTGACAGTCGTCCTCATGTTAGTATTTCTATCTTTTCTAAAAACTTTGTCGCCCTCTTAGACAGTGGTTGCACCACATCCGTAGTAGGTGCCGCTGGAGTTATATTTTTGGATTCCCAAGGAATTAAATATAATTCTACCCCCTGTAAACACGTCTGCTTAGCAGATGGTTCTCAAAAATCAGTTGTTGGTACTATTGATATTCCAATTGAGGCTGATGGTGTTTCCCAAGTAGTGAAATTTCTTGTCGTACCCTCCGTTCCCCATAGTTTTATTTTGGGAAGTAACTTTATGCATAAATTTTCAGTGTTCTTGAATTTTAGAGATGGAACATGGCATTCTTCCCAAAAGGAAGAGAAAACAGAAACTTTGTATTCTGTAGACTCATTTTCTCCCACTGAAAAAAATTTAGTAGATTCCACAGTCGCTTCTTTTGAGGAAATTTCTAGTTCCAAGTACATTGGAAGAACCAATAAAATTGAAATGGTTATTGACACTGGTGATGCAAAGCCATTTAAGAAAAGACAATATCCTTTATCCCCTTATATGAACAAAATACTACATGAAGAGTTAGATGAAATGTTACGATTAGGAGTAAACGAACCAGCCCAATCCCCATGGTCAAGTCCTGTATTATTAGTAAAGAAAAAGTCAGGTGAATATAGGTTTTGTTTTGATGGTCGTTCATTGAATGAAGTCACTGTTCATGATACTTATCCTTTACCCCAAATAGACAGAATTCTTTCGTTGCTTAGAGGAGCTAAATGCATTAGCTCCATTGATTTAAGAAAAGCCTTTTGGCAAATCCCGCTGCATCCTGACTCTAGGAAAAAGACAGCCTTTAATGTTTCTGGTAGAGGTTCCTTTCAATTCACTTCTGTTCCCTTTGGTTTGTGTAATAGTGCACAGATTCAACAAAGACTTGTTGATGCTATCTTTGGCCCTGAATTTGAACCCTATATATTCTGTTATTTAGATGACATCATAGTGTGTACCCCATCTTTTGAAGAACATATCCGATTGTTGAAAATTATAAGAGATAAACTGAAAGAAGCAAACTTGACCATTAACATCGATAAGTGTGATTTTTTTAAATCTGAATTGAAGTATCTTGGTTATGTAGTTGGTAATAATTCCCTTAAAGCAGATCCTGAAAAAATCTTAGCTATGGTTAATTATCCCAGGCCATCTAATTCTACTGAAATTAAAAGATTTATAGGTATGTGTTCCTGGTATCGTCGTTTCATTAGAGATTTTTCCAGTTTAGCCTCCCCTATTAATGACCTCCTTAAAGGTCATAGAAAGAAAAAACAACCAGTAGTTTGGACTAGTGAAGCTGAAAAAGCTTTTTTGAAAATTAAAGAACTCCTAATTTCTGCCCCTATCTTAGCCCAACCCAATTTCGAACTTCCCTTTGTTGTGCAATGTGATGCATCTGACACTGGTCTTGGTGGTGTCTTGACTCAAACTATTGATGGTGAAGAAAAAGTTATAGCTTATGCAAGTAGGTCCCTTTCCCGAGCTGAAAGAAATTATTCAGTTACAGAGCGAGAATGTCTCGCAGTGATCTTCGCTATCGAGAAATTTCGAGGTTATATTGAAGGAGTTAAGTTTTCGGTCATTACTGACCACCATTCACTTCTCTGGTTGAATAAACTGTCCAATCCTACAGGCAAATTAGCCAGGTGGGCTATGCGCCTAAGACAACATACCTTCGATTTGATTCATAGAAAAGGAACATCCCATTTAGTCCCTGATGCTTTATCTCGAGCTCATACCAATGATACACCCAAAGATGCCCAAAAAGTTGATTATCTAGAAATAGATCTTGACAGAATAGACCCTTGGTTCGATGATTTAAGATCAAAGATACTCCGTTCCCCTGGTGATTTTCCACAATGGAAAGTGGAAAATGATTTCATTTACAAGTATGCCCCATCCCCCAATTCTTTCAAGACTAATGATATTGAATGGAAAATTTTAGTTCCCAAACCCCAAAGATTAGAAGTAATGCAATCTTGTCATGAGCCACCTACGTGTGCTCACTTTGGATTCTATAAAACTTTGTCCCGTATTCAAGAAAGGTACTATTGGCCCAAAATGCGTTGTGATGTGCTTAAGTTTGTCAGATCATGTAAAGTTTGTGGTGCTCAGAAAACACCAAATCATGCTCCTTTAGGTAAAATGGGTAAGCAGAGAGAAGCCCAATTCCCCTGGCAAATAGTTGCCATTGATCTGATAGGTCCCTTTGTTCGTTCTAAAAAAGGTTATACATGGTTATTAGTGGTTGCTGATTGGTTTAGTAAATATACCTTAGTCCATCCTTTGAGGAAGGCTACGGCTAAGAGTATTACTGAGTTTTTGGAAGATAATGTCTTCCTGATGTTTGGTGTTCCCCAGTATGTGATTTGTGATAATGCCTCAAATCTGAACAACCCTCTTCTAATTAATCTCTGTAGTAGGTATAATGTTCAGAAAGTATGGTTTAGCCCCGTGTATGCACCACAATGTAATTTTGTGGAGAGAAATAATAAAACCATTGGAACAGCAATCCGTATGTATATAAAAGACCACGTAGACTGGGACAAGAATTTAGCAAAGATCAGACAAGCTATTAATACCGCAAAGCACGAAGTAACTGGATACACCCCAGCTTTCCTTAATTATGGCCGTCATGTTCCCCTGAGTGGAAACTACTATGGTGTTGATCAAAACGATCAACGGAAGCAAGATCTAGAAATTATTCCTGGTAACCGTGATATGTATGCTTCAGAAGTAAAAGGATTAAGTCAAGTCTTCGAAAAGGTCAGGGCTAATCTTCGAAAAGGATATGAACGTAACGCTAGAAGTTACAACTTACGAAGAAGAGAAGTCCAATTCCAAGTAGGAGATAGAGTATGGAAAATGAATAAAGTCCTGTCTAATGCTGCTAACAAGTTTATGTCTAAACTAGCACCGAGGTACATTGAAGCTACAGTCCGTGAAAAGTTGTCACCAGTGGTGTATCGTCTATCTGATTTAAATGGTTCTGATCTTGGTAAATGGCATGTTAAAGACTTAAAACCTTTTGTATGTGATGAAGATAATATGTCATCCCCTTAGTCCTGATCCCCTATTCCCTGTTCCCCCTGTATTGTTCTTCAGTTCCCTTAGTCTTGATAAGAAATTGATATTCTCTTTGATTTTGGTATGTCGTCTTTTGGTCCCTGTTGTTGTCGTATACCCCCTTGTATGAATTTGTTGTGATTTGGCCCTTGTTGTTGTTGTATCCCCCTTTGTTAGTCTTCTTTTATTTTAGTCTAGTTGTTGAAGTGAGTATATTCCCTGTGAGACGTTTAACATAAAGTTACCGATCTCGACTTGAGACAAATGTTAAGATTACGTTGTCTCATTGAGGTATTTAGAATGGAGATTCTAAATCCTCATTTTTGCTGAACCGTTGCCAACAAAATTCCCTGAAACTCGCTAGGCGTTTAGTGGAGTTTAGGCAGATGCCTATCTGCTGAGCCTAGAGCTCAAATGATTTTTTTAGTTCTCGAAAACCGCTCGCGGTTAGGCAACGAGGTGACAAGGCTGTGCCTGCCCTGATATTTCACTTGTGTTACTGTTGTGGATGTCAGCGAGGTCCACACAGGGCACAATGTTAGCTTCTTCCCCAAGGCACAGAGACTCTTGTCACCTACAGTTCATTTTAGAGTCATTACACATTTCAGTCTACTCGACTTTAAAGAGTCTGGCGATCGATGGTACGCTAGCCCAATCCCTAACGTTTGTTTGTTTAATTTAATCCCCACTAGCCATCATCTAAAAAAATTTTGATGTGATTGTTTAGCCTCACTCAAGGAGTCATGGTTGATTTTTGTTTGGTTTATCGAAAACTGGATAGCTATCCGAGCTTTCTCTTTTCGGAGGAGGCTGTGTAGCGTTTAAAAAACCAGTGAAAATATGATCTTTAGATTTGTATAGATTTTACAATCCCTCTCTAAGAAGTCCAAATTTTTTTATTCAGTTTTTTACTTAAATTCAGATTGCAAGGAATTTTCTAAAACCGCACCTGTATACATCTACAAAGTATTGCGCACATTTCAATGTGTTACAAGATTCCTGTTTATTTGAGACGCAAAAACACAATTTGTAAGAAGTTTTGACAAAAGTACAGTTCTAATGCGTAGATGAACTTTCTAGAAGAAATGTTGAAAATCAATTTGATTGGTTTGTTTGAATTTGGTACAAAGATCGAAGCTCGTAATTGGCTCTGAAGAACGGAAGCCGGAAATTGCGTAGTGACAGGATCAAGGAATTTTGGCAGGAGACGGAGAAGAAAGCAGGCATTCTTACAATGGTAGTGAATCAGTAAACATCGATAGTCAGTAACCGGCTTTTTTGTGACGCAAAAAGAATTTCCAAGTAAATGGGATCTATCAAAGTTCTTCTGTGTTGTTGTTAAGTAGGTGTACCATCAGTTTGATGGTGTAGCAGTTCCTTTTTTGATGGTAAAAGTGTAATATACGCTTTGTAAAAATACTGCGTATGTATTTATGAAAGCCGGCATAGTACTAATATCGTAGTGATGAATTAAACCCAAGCCTCCCGTCTCCTGGATTAGAAAACCTATTTCCCGAGGTAAATAAGCAAATTTCTTTTGTTTTATGGTATTTTCATGGTATAATGGTATATGGTGCAATCAGTAATTTTCCATTGACATTTTCCCCTTCGAGTGACGTATGAACTACGTACGTGCTGTCAAGTGTCATGTCAAGTTTCACAATGGTGAAGTTTTGAATTTTAAGGTATAGTGACTTTTAATAATTATAAAATTCTCAAACTAATAACGTTAATTTCTTTCAACATAAAAAAATAAATCTTTTTGGAACTTAAAATACAAAAATGAAAAAGTAAATTGTTGAACAGAACAAAGAATAATTTTGCTTCCATCATTAAAATATTATTGTAAAGACATAATTGTAAGTTAATGTTAAAATCCTTTTTGAAACCTTTTGAAATAGTTAAAAATAAAAGATTTACGGAATGATATTTGACAGGTGACATAGTTGTTGTTATTTTCAATAATTAAGTACTACGAGGAGTAGTCAGTAATTCTTTAATGTAAACATTGTTCCCTGAATGAATATAAATTTTTGTTTTAATGCAAATGCTATAATATATGTCATAATTAGGTCAGTCAGTCAGTTATACAAGTCATAATTAAGTCAGATATCAAATCCTCAATGCAATAATATTATTGTTTATCTTTTGGTGCACCATAACCTATGTTCAGAAAAGTAGATGTATTTTTTACAGGTAATTTTTTATGTAATCTGAAAGTTTTGTTATCTCAAGGAATAATTTTTCAATAAATGCCATAACTGTGTATTTTGTCCTGTTTATTTACCGCTAACCTATTGGCAAAATTTTAACCACAAACTTTAAAAGCTTTTTAGAGTCAAATTTTAAGATGTTGGATGATCATAGAAAGTAAAACTCCTGGTAAGGCGCCCTAACAAAATATAGCCAGGATTTATATTTAACACCCCAGGATATCTGTAAGTACCCTTGTTTAAATTTTTGATAGTAGTAAATATTCCCTAATCCCTAACTTCTTCTTAACGAACTCACAACCTTAGCTCTCCAACCAAAACACGAGCCGCCGTAGCAAAGTAGTTTTTAGAAATATCCCCTAGTTTTCTCGACCCTTTTGTATTTAAGCAGTATCTAAATTTTCCAAGCTTTTATCTTCCCCCTTATTTCTAAGTGCTACAATGCTAAGTTAGCGAAAGTATACTCGGGCAAGATTTAATTAAACTATATGCTCGATATCTGCCTTTTATTCCTATAAATTCCATATATTCGAGCGTTCAACCTACTTCTATTTTAACTAAATTTTCTTTTATAAAAATAAATTAATATTTATATTGTTATCTTTATAGACTAGGAGTCGGTATAGGTGAAATTTGCTAATCATTTTAGGCACGATAAGACCCTATAACTTAAATAGTAGAACCTAAAAGAGAACGTATGAACACAACCCCATCCTAAACTACGCGTGCTGATCAAGGGGTTCCTCTCCTTATACTTATATTTTCCGTTAATAAATAAATGCGATTCCTAATCCGCTCGATCGTTGTTTAGTGTCATTATTCATGTATCACATAATATCGTCTAGACGAGTGCATTTAGCACAAAATAAATAAATTTTTAAATACAGCACATAGAGACTTGCAGTTTTTTGCATTATGTTCAGTATGACGTCAGGAAAAAAGTCTACTATTCAAAAATGGGTGGAAATGCATAATTGCACTGTAAAGTGCATAAAATGCATCCAAAATTGCATAATTATAAAAATAAAAGTAAAAATCAGTATACTAAGGAACAAAATTTACTATTTGGGGGGTTTTTGGGGTCACTGAATACGATTAAGCATTCAGAACTGACACCCAGATCACCTGGTACCCAAGGTCAGTGCAAGAGACGTCATCTTCTGGAGTTTCGATGCTTTTCGGCATTTAATCGACGCAAACGGATTACTCGCGGGTTTTTAAAGGTCACAAGTACTAATATGCCATCAGAATTGACCTCCGGAATACCTGGTGCCCAGGGTCGCTACTTGGAGTTTCGAGGTATTTTGGCACTAAATTGATGCAGCTGGACTATTCGGGGGGATTTTGAGGTGGTTAAACACGAATATGCCATCCGAACCGACCTCTTGATCACCTGGTGCCCAAGGTCACTGCAAGGGACGTCATCTTCTGGACTTTCGAGGGTTTTCGGTATTAAATTGGTGCAAACGGATTACTCGGGGGGTTTTGAGGTGCCATCAGAATAGACCACCGGATTACCTGGTGCCCAAGGTCACAGCAAGGGACGTCATCTTCTGGAGTTTCGAGTGCTTTCGGTATTAAATTGATGCAAACGGATTACTTACAGGTTTCTGGGGTCGCTAAACACGAATATGTCATCAGAATTGAATTCCGGAGTACCTGGTGTCCAGGATCGATACTAAGGCACGTCATCTTCTGGGGTTTCGAGGGCTTTCGGCATTTAATTGATGCAAATGGATTACTGGAGGGTTTTTGAGGTCGCTAAACACGAATATGCCATCACAAACAACCCCTGTGCACCTGGTGCCCTAGGTGACTACAAGCGACGTCACCTTCTGAAGTTTTAAGGAATTTCGGCATTACATTGATGAAAATAAATTACTCGGGGTTTTTGAGGCCGGTAAACACTAACATGCCATTAAAACAGACCATCGTAGAACCTGGTGCCCAGGGTCACTGCAAGGGGCGTCATACGCTGGGCGAGGTTTTCGTTACTATATTGATGCAAACAGATTACTCATAGGTTTTTGGGGATGCTGAACACGAATACCCCATCAGAACAAATACCGGAGGACTTGGTGCCTAAGGCACGTCATCTTCTGGAGTTTCGAAAGTTTTAGGTACTCAATTGATCCAAACAGATTACTCACGGGTTTTTGGGGTTGCTAAACACAAATATGCCATCAGAAGAGACACCGGAGCATCTGGGTCTAAGGCACGTTATCCTCTGGAGTTTCGAGGATTGATGTAAATGAATTGCTTATGGGTTTTTGGGTTTACGGAATACGAACTCTACTATGTTGATCTATTTAATTTTTTTACATGAGTTTTATTATGCGTTGATATTATTAGTGATTACCGGGATCACTAGATACTCCAGAATTCCTCATATACATAAGCCATATTCGTGTTCAACAACCCATTCAAGTCCAAAAGTAATCCATTTTTCATCAATTTAGTACCGAAAACTCCCGAAACTCCAAAAGATAACGTGCTTTAGGCACCAGGTGCTTCGGCGTCTGTTCTGATGGCGTTTTCGTGTTCAGGTACCTGAGAAACCCACGAGTAATCCGTTTTCATCAATTTAGTACCGAAAACGCTCGAAACTCCAGAAGGTGATCTGCCTTAAGAACCAGATGCTGCGTGGGTTGGGTCTGATGGCATATTCATATTCAGATATCCCAAAAACTCAAGAGTAATCTGTTTGTACTAATTTAGTATCGAAAACTATCTAAACTACAGAAGATAACGTGCCTTAGGCTCCAGGTGTTCCGGTGTCTGTTCTGATGGCGTATTTATGTTCAGAAACCCCAAAAACCCATGAGTAATCCATTTGCATCAATTAAGTACCGAAAACCCTCGAAACTCTAGAAGATGACGTGCCCTAGGTACCAGGTACTCAGGAGATGACGTTCCTTGCAGTGACACTGGGCACCAGGTGTTAGGTGGGTCTGTGCTAATGGTATATTCGTGTTTAGTGACCTCAAAAACTCCCCGAGTAATCCATATGCATATATTTTATGCCGAAAGCCCTCGAAACTCCAGAAGATCACGTGCCCTAGTAGCAATCCTGATCACCAGATACTCCAGAGTTCAATTCTGATATCATATTCGTGTTTAGCAACCCCAAAAACACGTAAGTAATCCGTTTGCATCAATTTAATACTGAAAGACCTCGAAACTCCAGAAGATGACGTTACTTGCAGTTGCCTTGGGCACCAGGTGATCGAGAGGACTGTTCTGATGGCATATTCGTGTTTAGCGACTCAATAACCCCGTATAATCCATTTTTATCAGTTTAATGCCAAAATCCCTTAAACTCCAGAAGAAGATGCCCCTTGCAGTGAGCTTGGGCTCCAGGTGCACAAGGAGTCAGTGTTGATGGCAATATCGTGTTTAGCGACCTCAAAAACCCGTAAGTAATCCGGTTACATCAATTTGATACCGAATGCCCTCGAAACTCCAGAAGATGACGTCCCTTACAGTGGCCTTGGGCACCAGGTGATCCTAAGGTCTATCCTGATGGCATCTTTATATTTAACCACCTCAAAAACCCCCCGAGTAGTCCAGTTACATCAATTTAGTGCCGAAATCCCTCGAAACTCCAGAAGACGACGTGCCTTAGTAGCGACCCTGGGCACCAGGTACTCCGAATGTCCATTCTGATATTATATTCGTATTTAGCGACCCCTAAAATTCGTGAGTAATCCGTTTGCATCGATTTAATGTCGAAACCCATCAAAACTCCAGAAGATGACGTCTCTTGCCGTGACCTTTGGCACCAGGTGATCAGGGGATCAGTTCTGATGGCGAATCGTATTCAGTAACCCCAAAAACCCCCCAAATAATAAATTTTGTTTCTTAGTATACTGATTTTGACTTTATTTTTATGATTATGCAACTTTGAATGCATTTTATGCAGTTTACAGTGCAATTATGCATTTCCACCCATTTTTGAATAGTAGACTTTTTTCCTGGCGTTATCCTGAACATAATGCAAAAAAACTGTAAGTCTCTAGGTGCTGTATTTAAAAATTTATTTATTCGGGTGTTTTTAGCGCTAAATGCCCTGGTTTAGTCACATCGATCCGAGATTTACAAAAGTCCGATATGTAGATTGAAAATATATTTTGATAACGAAATTTACAAGTAATTAACGCTAATTACCTTCTCTTTTGTATGCCTGGTTTTAAAATAAATGTCTTATAAAAACGAATTCTGTCTTCGACTGAATTTTTTACCCGAGATCATCACAATTCAATAAAAGCTTGAATCATTATGTTAAAACGAAATTAAGAAAATAGAAGTAAAAGCTCAAATACGAATCATTACTCTTGATACAATATACGTACTATCGCTATCACGACCAAGACCACAAGCTAAATCGTGATGGCAATTGCATTGACAATCACACTTCACACTGCTTGAAAAGAATGTCAGTCTCTATTTTTTCAGCAAAAAGTGATCGGAAACAACCCCCTAATCACCACCCTAAGTCCGATATGTAGATTGTAAATATATTTTGAGAACGAAATTTACAAGTAATTAACGCTAATTATCTTCTGGTTTTTATATGTCTGGTTTTAAAATAAATTTCTTAAAAAACGAATTCTGTCTTCGACTGAATTTTTTACCCGAGATCATCACAATTCAATAAAAGCTTGAATCATTATATCAAAACGAAATTAAGAAAATAGAAGTAAAAGCTCAAATACGAATCATTACTCTTAATAGAATATACGTGCTATCGCTATTACGACCACGACCACAAGCTAAATCGTGATGGCAATTGCAATGACAATTAATTGATTGGTTGACTTACCTGTTAAGCAAGGACAATCATAATTGTCCTATCTTACATTTCGAACATTTGTAAACATTTGTACTAATGGTAGTGGCATTTTCTGGCCGCTGATCACAGTTTAAAGAAGAAGAATAAGAAAAAAGAAGATATTAGGCTTCTTGACACGTGACGTGCGCACATCACTGTTTTTTTTTTATTTTGATCGCACAAAAACGGGTGGGTTCGAAAGAATCAAAGGGAGGGAGCGTACAAATGTTCGAAATGTAAGATATAGTCCTGTCGCCAGGGGGGGTACAACGGCCTCGTTAATTCAGATGGACTTACTCAAGTTTTTTTTATGTATTTTGACCCGTAAAACACGAATTTTTTGGGTAACAGTTGATCCGGATGTCGATAAGATTGTTATAGACCAAGAACTTGAGGAATCAAATAACAGCGATTTTTGGCAAAACAAAACAATATTTTGTATTTTTTGGGCCATTTTAAGTAAAAAATATTTCCACAAGTTTTTTCGTAGGATGCACAGTTTTCGAGATAAACGCGGTTGAACTTTAAAAAAATCGAAAAATTGCAATTTTTGAACCCGAATAACTTTTGATTAAAAAATAAAATAGCAAGTCTGCTTACCGCATTTGAAAGTTTAAGTCAAATTATATCGGTTTTGATTATTTGCGTTGGTAAAAATTTATTTTTTTATTGTTTAACAAAGCTATAAACACGTAGGGTTTCCCGTGCTTTTACATGCGTTTTAACGCATGTAACGTAGAAATAGTCTTGATTGCACTAGTACCTATTCTACCTACTCGTTCGATTTTAAATGAGAAATCATAGAAACATCACTCACGCACTAGTTGTTTGTAGCTTTGTTTAACAATAACACAATAAATTTTTAGCAATGCAAATAATCAAAACCGACATAATTTGACTTGAACTTTCAAAGGCGCTAAGCAGAATTGCTATTTTATTTTTTAATCAAAAGTTATTCGGGTTTAAAAATTGCAGTTTTTCGATTTTTTGAAAGTTCAACCGCGTTTATCTCGAAAACTGTGCATCCTACTAAAAAACTTGTAGAAATATTTTTTGCTTAAAATGACCCAAAAAATACAAAATTTTGTTTTGTTTTGCCAAAAATCGCTGTTATTTGATTCCTCAAGTTCTTGGTCTATAACAATCTTATCGACATCCGGATCAACTGTTACCCAAAAAATTCGGGTTCTACGGGTCAAAATACATAAAAAAAACTTGGGTAAGTCCATCTGAATTAACGAGGCCGTTGTACCCCCCCTGGCGACAGGACTAATAGGACAATTATGATTGTCCTTCCTTAACAGGTAAGTCAACCAATCAATTAATTGTCCTTCACATTACATTTCGAACATTTGTACTAATGGTAGGCTGTTGAAAGATTAAGCAATATTGTGCGATAATTAAACAAAACTACATTGCAATCCAAAAATCGATACTTTACATTTTTTTTATTAGCAACTTTACAAAAAAAGAGAGAATATATTAGAACAATTAAGAGTAATGTTTGTAAATAATAAGAAAATTAATGTTCTTATGTAATAATAATAACATAAACATATAATTACAAACGTATAACAAACAATAAACAAACGCAGAAGCATACATGGACTAAACAGACAATATAGTTTTTGCAAAGAGTTCGTAATCTTTTGCTAGAGGTTTATTATAAAAAATATTAAATACTTGAGAATTTTCTGTCCATCCCGCCGTCTCTCTAATAGTTTCTATATTTAATCCAGCCCTAGCTCCTGCTGACGTAGATGCTTGTCTAACACTATACCAGAGATGGGCATCGACACGTCGACTTTAATTGTCGACACAGACGTGTCGACAATGTCGAGAACGTGTCAACAATGTCGACAATGTCGACAATGTCAGCAACGTGTCCATAATGGAAAAAAGTGAGGTTATGTTATGAAATTATTCAGTTGTAAACTTTGAATGTGATCTGATCTGATCAGAATCAAAATGAGTGGCAGAAAACTGAATAAAAACTATGATATATTATCATTCAGAGTATTAAAGATAGAAGGAAAGCACGCGGCTAAATGTTGTGTATGTGGAAATGTGATAAAAAATACAGCTGCAGCAAGATTGCAAAGTCACAGGTAAGAAGAAATATTTTAATTAATTTTAGCTGGATAGCTATAGAGATTTATTCTCTGAAATTGATATTTGTATCGGCTGATAACTAACCCCGTCCCGTACTTTCATTTTAAGAAACGTCTGCAAGTTAGATCGTGGCAATGGTAATCAATCCAATAATGAAATGTCGCATGCTTCGATATACGAAAATACTGGCTCAGACACAGGTTTTACACCTACAGTTAATCCACAAGTAAGTATATAGGACGTATGTTCTACTACATATTTAGCAGGGGCGGATCTAGAAAAAATTTTGGGGGGAACTTTTTGAAATTACATTTATCTATAATATAAAAATGAATCGTAAAATGTGTTCGGAGCCGCATAACTCAACAACGCATGGATCACCATTTCGGTAGTAGTATATTGGAGAAAACATGGCGTCAAAAACCGTATAGCCATCTAACGGCAAGAAGTGAAAATAACGCACTATATATTATTGTAGATTTCTTGATTACTATTTAATTCGAATTCGGAAGGGGACATAAATTGCATCAGTTTTCACCCCAGAATTTGTATTCTGAGGTTTTCATGTTGTTGCATCTCTATATACAGGGTGTCCCATTTAAAAAACACCAAGTTTAGTATTTTACGGCAAAAAACGGATTGGCCTATTGAATTAAGTACAAAACGCTGTATCTATGCCAACTTCTGTATACAGGGTGTCCGTAGATCCGCCCTTCATATTTAGTCACCTTAGAGTTTCTTTTTATTTTGAATTTTAGAATACAACGAACGGTAGTTACGAAGTTATGGAAGATGGTTCGCTAGCTATTGTGACTGGAACTTCACCTGAAAACATGCTAGATGGAATTATAGAAAATTCATTAGATACCGATGCCGCCTTATTGGAATTGGAAGAAAACAATGGTGTAGCAATTCAAGGCACTCATAGTATTGTTGAAAATATGATGTTATCAACTACTGATACTGAGAGTAGTAATTTGACTAACTTAAGTACTCCAACTTACTCCAGCACAAGCTACACAAGCACGAATAAAAGAAATTTATTCGCTACATCTCAAGCTAGACCAGCCAAAAAATCAAAGAAAATCACCGACTATATGGACATATTACAAGAGTATGAAGAGGAGAAGATAAACACTGCACTAGCCAAATTTATATTCGGCTGTAACTTACCATTTACTGTGGTAGAATCACCTCTCTTTAAAAATTTTATAAAAACGATCCGTCCTGCTTATTTAGACAAAATTCCTGGCCGGAAAAAACTTTGTACATCGCTTTTAAATAAGTGCTATGAAGACTGTATTGAGATTTCACGTAAAAAAGTGGAAACCGAGTCAGTCATTTTGTGTGACGGTTGGAAAAACTCATCTACTAATTCTAAAACGGTTGTGACAATGTTGCATAGTGCAGACGGAAAAAATGCCTTTCTTGATGCTTGGGATTTAACCACGGAGTCTGAGACTGGAGAAAAACTTGCCGAAATAATAACAGAATCTAAAAAAATTGCAAAAGAAAAATACGATGTAGATGCGTACGGTATAGTTTCGGATAATGCTAGTGCAATGATTAAAATGGGATCCCTCCTCAAGCACAACATGTGGCACTCTACGTGCAGTAGCCACACCGGCAACCTTTTAGCCAAAGACGTGCTGGATAAAAAGTTAGTCGACAATGTGGTCATTGTCCTCAAAGAATTTAAGCAACCAGATTTAGAAAAAATGATAGTTGATAAGGGAGGGCGCAGAATCAAATTGCCGGCCGAAACAAGATGGTGCTCTTACCGAGATTCTTTCGAAAGTCTCCTAGAAAATCTGGTATATATGAAACAAGTAGCCGCTGTAACGAAAAAAAAGATTAAGCCGAAAGTCAAGGAATTAATCTTCAAGGATGAATTTGTGGATGAGATTCAACAGAACATAGAAATTTATGAACCCATTTGTAATCTGATCAATGTTTGTCAGAAATCTGACACATCTGTAGCAGATGCCGTTCATCTGTGGCTCAATTTGAATCTGCCAGATAACCTTAAAGAAAAATTGAAACACAGACAACAAATGGCGTTAAACGTGTACGCATTAACTGCGTACTATCTGCATCCGAAATATGAAAATTCCAAGCTTACGTCAGAGCACACTGGTATAATAACTCAGTTCTTACTCAGAAAGTTGTGCAATCAGGGCATAGAAGAATGGGACAAATTTAACACTAAATCGGGTAAGTCTTTCAGACAAAATTATCGCTCTTTTGATTTTTAATATATTAGGTTTACAATTTCAGGAATATTCTCAACACTTTGGGAAAAAGGAGTTGAAAAGCCTCTAGTATTTTGGCGAGTGGTCAAACTGGAATGCCCAATTCTTGCTAAAATGGCTCTCAGACTTCTAAAAATGCCAGCCTCCTCAGCTCAAATCGAGAGACTCTTTTCAAATTGGGGACACATTCACAGTCTGATAAGAAATAGATTAACGTTCACTAATTCCAAGAAATTGGTACATATTTATGTTTCATTAAAGGGAGAGTATCCTGATAAAAATAGTTATGACCTGGACGAGGAAGAAATTGTAGATATGGACGGGGAAAGTACAACTATTTGATGTATTATTGGTTAAATGTTTTCTTTGGTTAAAAATTAGCAAAACCGCAAAATGTTGTAATGTTTTTATTATGCAGTCTCTGCCAAAGCACGAAGAGATTCAACACTGTTTCAGTAATTATTATACTATAATTATTATAATAAAGAGTTAGTAAAATTTAAAAAAAAGTAAACGAAATGTTAGGAAACAAGGTAAGGTTTCAATGTACTGAGATATGTTTGATTGTGGTTTTGAATCTTACCTCGTTTACTGACGTTTAGGTTTACGTTTCTTTTTAATTTTTTTAAACCTTTCTGTAAATGTTATGAGTTTACGAGTAACGATAGAAAATTAAAAATCTATGAAAATTTGTTTTGCTGGTTTTTTCTGGTTTTGCATCTATATGGTAATATTTTAGATTCATTACATTGCATTACTCTATCATGAGGTTTGCACATAATAAATTGTCTCTATATGAATCTATTTAAAATTCATTTACACTTGAAAAACCTGCAATCAAACAATCATGGAATATCCTATGAATTTGACAATCGCAAGTTAATAGTGAGGTTAAAAGTTTCAAAAGTTTGAGATTATTTGGTCTCTTTGCAACTTGTTGAAACATTAATGCATACTTTTTCAATAAGTCTGCGCAGCCAGATTAACCTAAAATTTCAAATTAGTGCGCACGGAACGTCATTCTGATCGTTTGCTAATTGTCGACATACTCGACATTGTCGACATTGGCAACAACTTTAAATCACTCGACATCGACATGATTGTCGACATGTCGACAATCGAATTGTCGACATGACATTATCGACACCGCCCATCCCTGCACTATACCCTTTAAAAATATTGGTGTCTATGTTACATAATTTTAAAACATCTTTTAGCCATCTACTCAAAGTCTGCGTAGATGCTGCTTTATATGGTTTTTTTATTGTTATAAACAACTTGTCCTCTGATTGAGGACGAATGTTTTTAGAAATCTCTAAATAGTGACATATAGTCGATGCTACACACAACTGTGGTTTTTCTATAAAATAGAGAAATCTTAAAATAGGTTGATTTTTATTTTTCGAGGAAGTCTTTATCCTATCTGGTATCAAAATCGCAATTTTATCTTGATCCATGAAAATATTTTGAATTTTTATTAGGGATAGGGTTTGCAACCTGTGAGCTGTAGTCAGAGCAATCAACATTACAAGTTTGTAAGTAAGTTCTTTCAAGGAAAGACCTGTGAGAGGAAATAATGTTTCTAAATAAAATAATACTGGTTGAAGGTCCCAAGTAAATTGATATTTGGGCAATGAAGGTTTGAGATTATATATATACCTTTGTAAAATTTTTTAAACATGTTTTTATGATTATCTGGTATATCTGTTGAATGTTTATAGAGCTATATGTATAATCCTGATCTACGATATATTTAATAAAATTAATAATAATTGATAATTCATAAGCAAAAGGGTCCATATTTTTTCTATACTATACCTCCACCATCTCTTGAAAACTGTATCATATAAATTTAGTGTTTTTGTTGTAATAGATGCAATCATAATTGCGATGGAATGCTCAGGAATACCTTTTCTTAAAAAAGATTGCCTGACAAACATGCGATAGTCAGGGTAAGATGTTGGTGTCTCGGATATGGAAGCCTAAAAGGGTTCAAAATTAAATTTTTATCAGGTCCTAAAATTATCTTCTTGCCTGATATCAGTTTATTAAAGGTTAGTTACCAAGGCTGACTTGGCCATTCTGCTACTGCCACAATTCCTACTGCTTTGTCACATATGATTTTTTCTAAAACTCTTGGAATAATAGCAAAAGGTGGAGTGGAAAACATATTTTAATCCATGCCAATTTAGAGTGAAGGCATCAACTTTCTCCGATTCGGGGTCAGGTTTCCAAGATACATACCTTGCACATTTTTGTTAAGATATGTGGCAAACAAATCGATTTCTGGAATATGAAGCTGCTTAAAAATTATATTAACACAATTATCACTTAAATAATACTCTGTTCCTATTTTCAAAGATCTTGACTCTGAATCAGCAATAATATTTTCTTTTGTACTGATATAAGATGCAAATATTTTTAAATTTCTATTTTCACAGTATTGCCAAATTTCTCTGCAAATGATGTTAAGATTAGAGTACTGCACACTCCCCATCTTGTTAATACAAGATACAGCTGTTGTGTTATCTATTCTTAGCAAAATATTACAATTCCTATATTCCTTGGAAAAGTATTTCAAGTCATTATATGCTGCCAATAACTCAAGTACATTTATATGTAGTTCTCGCTGTTCATAACTCCAAAAACCATGAGTTTTATTATCATTACAGCATGCTCCCCATGCTAAAAGAGATGCATCACAAAATATTTCAAGTACATAATTAGATTCTTTTATATTTTGTTCACTAATTGGTATGTTATGTAACCACCAATTGAAATCGTTTTACAAGTATTTAGGTATGGTCATTTTTTTTTTGTTAAAACTATTAGTTTTAGAAAGAGCAAGCCACTTTCCTTTTTCTAAATTTTTTAGTATACTTTTCCATATTTAACTGAAGGACAAACTGCTACCAACTGACCGATTAAAGCTGCAAATGATCTGATCATATATGTACTTTTATTTTTGATGGTCTGAACACTATTAATTATTTTTCTTTTTTGTCAGCAGGTGCAAAATATATCATTTTATTAGAATCAAACGTAAAACCAAGAAAAGTTATAATTTGTGTGGGTGAAAGTATACTTTTTTTCTTTATTTATAATAAATCCCAGGCGGGAAAACATAGAACAAGTTTCAACAATATTTTCTTTAAATTCCAAATATAATTTTGAAATCAGTAAAGTGTCATCTAAAAAAAAATGACAGAAGTAAAGCCTCTTGTTCTTAGATTGTTTAAGGCTGGTTTTAAGGTTTTCGTAAATATAAAAGGCGAGATATTCAAACCAAATGGTAAGCTGTTGAAATGATATAGAATATTTTTGTACTCAAATTTTAATTTTTTTTTTTTTATTTTTTATGAAGAGGAATAGCAAAATAGGCATCTTGATACCATAACACAACCCTTGAAAATGAGCTTGAGAACTGACTTATACTCTTCGAACTTAAAATGTGGGGCTTCTATAAAGCAATTTAACTGTTCTAAATTTAAAACAAATCTATGACTTCCGTTCTTTTTGGGCACTAGAAAATATGAAGAAAGGAATTGCTCTCTTGTATGTGAAGAATGAGAAATAGCTCCCTTATCAAGTAATTGCTTTATAGCTAAATCATACGACTCATTTGGGTCTATGAAAAACTTTGGTGCTCTCTCTTGAGACGGTGTTGTTTTAAATAAAATATTAAAACCTTGGACCCAAAACTTTGTTGGCTGAGGTAATCATTTTCCGGTTTTTAAAATAATTAGCCACATTTCCTGCTGATTTTTTATTTACCTTTAGTATGGCCTCCTGGTTGTTCTGGTTGGGTTTTGGTGCTGTTGCCTGCTCGACGGTTTGTATCTCGATGTTGGTTGAGGATGATTTGGGTACTGGCTTTGTCGAAATCTTGGTTTGTTCGAGGCTGGATTGAAGTTTAAACTCTGCTGATTGAAGTTGTTAGATTCTGGAAGAACTCTTGTTGGATGTTGAGTGGAAAAAACAGCTTGGCGTTGTGGCGCGGTCTTCGGATAAAAAGTGGCTTTTTGGGGCTTCATTATAGAGCTGACTTGAAAAGGTGCTGATCTTGTATCTTTGCTTTCTTTCAACATTTCAATCAAATTCTCCCCAAAATAAATATTTATCTATAGGCTGCTCGTCTAATAATTTTTTAAATTTTAAATTTAATGAAGAACTGAGCAAAAATCTTCTGTGAAGGACATCTTATAAAACACTTCTATATTGAAGTTTATGGAATTGGCAATTGTTTCGATATTCCTTTTTTCGTTTAATCCTAATTCGACCTCTTTATAAAGGGACATAATACTTGCAGCTAAAATTGTTTGCATAGTTTGCAAGTATTTATCTTCCCTAATTTTATTTTTATCTTTTATGGCAGAAAAAATCTCAGAATTCAACTGAGGTGGGCAAAGTCTTTCGCAGTTTGTAGCAGTTAAGAATTTTTCTGTAAGTTTACCCACAATACTTTTGTCTAAGCCTTTGGAAAGAGAATAGTTTAGCCTTTTTGCTACATCTGGTAACATTTCAGAAGCATTAAGGTTAGTTTTTAATGGGTCTTCCCCAAAGATAATCATATTTAGAGAAATAGATTCTTTTTGTGTAGGTACCTCTCCAATGAAAAAATCTTCTGTCTGCTGTTGCGACTCCTCAATAAGTACTGCCGGTTGTAGCAGGTTGCTGGTAGCTGGTTGTTGCAAAATCTTCAATTATGCTCAAATTGCATTGGATCTCATTTTCTGTACTATTTAGTGAAACTGACGGGCTATGCACCTCCACAATGGTTTCTGTAATATTATTTTTAATATTTTGAAAAAACCAAACAAAAATTTAGTGTAAGTAAACTTGCTACGCTTGAAAAGTGAAATTAAGGTAAAATGTACAAAAAACATTTAAATAAATATTGTGTATTCTATTTTAAATTTCTGGGCTATTATAAAATACCTCTGAGAAATAGGAGCATCTCAAATAAATCATAAAGATTTTCTGGGCTATTAAAAAATACCCGCTCCCATAGTATTATTGTTTGAAGACAAGCCAAACACAAATTTTGTGTAAGTAACTTGCTATTCTTGTGATGTAAATTCGAAGTAAAATGTGTAAAATTAGTTAAATAAAAATATATTCCATTCTATACTTCTGGGCTACTATAAAGTGCCTCTGAGAAATAATAGAAGCAGGTCAAATAATCATAAAGATTTTCTGGGCAACTTAAAAGTATCCTCTGATTTATTGTTATATACTTAATTATTTAGTCTGTATTACTTTGGGCTACCTTAAAGGCACCCTTATTGAGACAAACAATATAATTTTTCTTTGCAAAATGTGACGTTTTTGCATGTCATTTATGTTAACCCATTTTCTACGAAATAAACATTAATAGGAAAACCAGTGCAGTCCGGCAACATAGTGCCTGTTTTATATTCGAACAGGAAGATGGCGAAAAAACAAGTACTATGGCAACAGAAAAATATATTCATAACAACAAAATAAAAGACTCCATGTTTGAATTTAATTAAAATTGTCACTTTGTAAATAATTAATAAATATAGCTCTATTTATTCACGCTAAATTTAATTTAACTACCATAAGAAAATAAAAAAAATATATATATAAATACCTGAGTCCTTTTCATTCATTTCCTCTCTCAACTTTACCAATTTCTGTTGCAACTCTTCATATTTCCGCCGCCTTCGGGATAAACAATCACTCTTTGATGACCTTTTTGGCATTTTAAACGCTTTTTAACAATTTTCATAAAATTATTTCGAACACGCGTGTGATCAGCCGCGCACAGAAAAAAACAGTGATGTGCGCACGTCACGTGTCAAGAAGCCTAATATCTTCTTTTTTCTTATTCTTCTTCTTTAAACTGTGATCAGCGGCCAGAAAATGCCACTACCATTAGTACAAATGTTCGAAATATAATGTGAAGGACAATCACACTTCACACTGCTTGACAAACACACACGCGTTCGTGAATCGAGATCGTACACTGTACTTTAGTTCAAAAGAGACAAGATGAGTTAAAAGTGAAGAGAGATAAAAAAAACTGCTTCTTCTGGCAGTAGAAGGTATATAGTACAGGATCCGAATCTAGGTCGACCTTCACCCACCTGCTTTCCGGATGAAACATTTTTTTATTAAATTTCATACATAGACAAATATGACTTGCATGGGTTGCCTATTAAAATCTTGTCATAGTCATAGCTATCCTTAAGGGGGGCGTAGAGTTTGAAATCATCATTTCAAGCACATTTTTGTAAATATTTTTGAAAGATTGCTAGAAGTATTCTATTTTTGAAGTTATACTTCTTTACCGGCGATATGAGGGTGAATTTTTATATGTTAAAACCTATGATCCCGGCGTATGCGCATTATAACTTTGTTCTGATTGGATGTTCAAATGGCATGTCAAAAATTATTCAATATGGCGGCTGTGGCACAGCTGTACGTAGTTTGATTATTTATGGTTGTTGCGTTTTGAAATTTGTGGGACAAGAAACAAAGTTAGTTAATAGTTATACTGCCTTTTTAAATAGTTTTCATATACCTATATTTTTGGACTTTTGGACTATTTTGGACAAGGAAAACTCATTCTAATTTGGTAAGTTGTTTTTATTACAATCATATTGTAATTATACATTTGGATTAGGTTGGAATACATACATTTACTTTCTCAAGAATGGGGATTTTAGAGAGAAATCCCAAATTAGGTCCGACTTTTATTTTTAAATTATGATTTTTTGGCGTAGATTTATTTATCTAGTAGGTATGTAATGCTTTGATTTACATACTTAATTTGATTACCAACAAAAGTTCTACTAATCTTCATCTAATATATTGTTTTCTTACTGTTTTGTTATATTTTAATATTTTCTTCCACAAAAGTTAAACTACATAATTTAATTATATTCAAAACAACTGTCAAACAGTAAAACGTTCAGTTACCCTATTTTTCCACATCACAAATAATGTGGAATTTTCGATTACGAATCAAAGCGCCGCGAAATTCACGGGTTCGATTCCCGATGCAAGTTTTTATTTTTTATTTTTTTATGCATTTTATGATTGTAAGCATATTTGTTATATAATTTTTTTTTCAGAAAATGCGTATTTCAAATTTTTGCCAACAATTATTATCGTTCAGAAATCATTTTTTCTTTGTGGCATTTTTCAATGTGTTTGTGGGCGTTTTATTCTTTTATTTTTTTTAAATTATTGGTATTGTCTTAAAAATCACATAATATGTAGTAGAAGTATAACTTCTTAAGTGCGTACAAAGTACACACACATTCTTTTTCTTTAAATAAGCATATTCAGTACAATTCATAGAATTTTGAAAAAAGATTTAAGGAAAAATATAGAAAAATAAGACTACGGTGGCAAATTTTTAAAGACCACTCAAACAACAATACGTTTTGTGGTGGACATCAGAACTCATAATTGGATCATGTTAAACAAAAAATTCAAAAAGATTTTATTAGTTTATAGATTTTTCGAGGTAACGCGGTCCAGTTTTTTAGTTTTAATGATTTTTGACTTTTAGGTATCACTCAGAAGTAAAAGCAACGAATTTTTTTGAAAATCAACATATTTATTATTGTTAAACAAAAAATAAGCCTAAAACAAAAAATATCTCGACAGCATTACCTCACGAAATGAATAAAGAAAATATATACAAAATTCCAGGTGGATCGGTCAAGTATTTTTAAGTTACAATGTCTACCGCCTTTGAAAAAAGCAGTTTTGAGAAAAACGCGTTTAACCTTTTATTACGCCAACTTTTATTTTCAATTTCTTTTTAGTCTGTCAAATCGTAAAGTGATGCACAGAGTGGTGTCGAGGTCCGTTCTGCCACCGACTATTATTCCACTCCATACCATTATTGTACCACTTCTTTATGTGTAAACCTCTTGGACATATTTTAAGCGTTCTACATTTTCAGATAGTCTCCACATCCTTACTCGAGGAGATTTTGGATGAAATCCAAATATAGATTCATCATCATCAACCCGTACTCGTCCACTGCTGGACATAGGTCTCCCTCAGCTCTCTCAGAAACTAGCAGAATATTTACTTCAATATACCTACACACACCCAAACTTATATGGAATCACCATGTATTTCAAAGTAATATTTATTTCTTTTGAAAAAACTTGTTATTGTTGCGAAGAATAAAGGTTATTATTGAAAATTAACAAATATGTAAGACATTCGGATAGTACAGCTCGGTACGGTATAGGTTGTTTGCTTGAGTTGCAAATTGAACGAAAATAAATAAACTAACTTTTGCGTCCAAAAACGAAAATATGCCTCATGTGGGGTTATAGAACTGACAACGGGGAAAGATTATTGGTCTTGTGGAGAAAGTAATGTTCTCAGAGGGACATAGCTGTAGAGCTAGACGCAAGACAGGGCGTAACAGTAACTAGGAAAGTGTAACGGTCCACCCGTTATAATATCATTTTTAGCGCTTTAATTATTTTTATAATTATTTTCTTTTGATAGCTTAATTAATTTCTTTAATTTTTTCGTAAAGGACCACTTCCGTGACGTCACACGTCCGCGTCTACGGAACACTTGTCGAATCGTTCCGTGATATTTAATTCATGTTCTGTGGTCTTTGAGGTTCTCCTCTTTGAAGTAGCGAGGAAGGATGAATACTTAACTTGTGGCTGTAAGTGAGGTTGGTACGTTGGTACCATGAAATGGCGGATGATTTCCATCTAGAGTCTGAATTATTTAACATCTTAAGTTTATTTAAAGTAAAAAGTTACCACCAAGGGTTGTCTGGAGTTCGGGAGACATGTGTATGACGCAACTCCTTTTGGAGTCTGAATAGGAATCATTCGGTGAGATTTATTTTTTTATAATAATTTTTTGTTAGCCTTATAACTATATGTTAGCTTGTATAATATTTGAAATAGTAGTTTCATTGGTAAATTTTCTGAGTCAACCCATTAAGTGAAATATATAGATCATTTCGATTATTTAATATCCATTCAAGGAAAATTATATATTAATAGATTTTGGTTAGACATACGCAATTCTCAATTAATATTGGAAATAATTATCATTTCTCTGTAGGTTTTAAATTTATTGGACATCCAATATTTTATAAATTCAATATATTTTTACAGATATTCCTCAGATTAATCATATTCAAATTTCACATTCAATGTCATTATTTGTTCATATCTTCACACCCAAAATAGTTCAAGGTTACCTGAGATTAGTTTTTGTTCCATTTAATGGTCGTTTTTTCTGTATTATTTCTGCTAAAAAGTTTCCTCATTTATTTCTTCTCTTTACTTTTTGCTCATGTCTATATGGGAAATAAAACTGGGAATGTTTTTTAGCCATTTTGGAGAAACCACAACGTGAAGTCGTAGCCACTTTGACCACCTAGGGAAACCATTACAGCCACAGTCAAGTCACTCTGGTAGTATGTCATTTGGGAAACACTTGGGGCGTTCCTGCTCCTGATTTTCATTCTACACCTGGACATATAGGAGGTACCGTTTCGTACCACCCAGGTGTTCATTTTGGGATGCAGTAGCGGACTTATTTAGGAGTCATTTGGATTTGTTTGGGAACATTTAAGTTTGTGTGGATTGGAATAACTATAGTGTTTTATATTTCAGACTCTCGTTTTTGCACTATGTTAATTAATTTTTTCCAGATTTAGTTTACCTCTGGTTTTTTTATATGACATATTGGTATACTATTGTATTAGGTTCCCAAACTTATTTACGATTTATGGTAAGTTACTTGTGTGCACAAGGTAATCAGGCCTAGAAAATTAGGGTTTTATATTTTATTATTGGTTTGATATTTATTTTGTAATATTACTTGCTTGTTTCCCAAATATTTTATTGTTTATGCGCTCTATTCCATTTGTTCGGTTAATTTAGGTCATCGTTTCGGTATTAATCTTAGCTTCATCTCTATAACTTTTATTAATTAATCTTGCTTAATTCATCGTTGTATTTTCTCTTTGTCAGGCTTGTGCCTATTTATTTATATATTTTCAATATTTTTCGAGTTTTAATTTAGTTGTACGTAGCAAGCGTACTATAACCATTTGGTAAAGAGGACTCATGTGAGTTGTACCCTATATGTAAGAGGTATTAAATTTTGTAAAAGGTAACATTATTGTTGTTATATTGAATAATATGTAAACAGGAGCGTCATTTGAAATTTTGTTTGGGGGGGGCAAGCACTATATATACACATTATATATGATGTTATGATGAATATTGATGCATTTTTTGTAAATTTCAGTCATTTTCAGGGCCATGGGGCCCTGATGCCCCCCTAAACACCCAAATGACGCCCCTGTATGTAAACCATAATTTTTGTCATTTTAGAGTCGCATTATATTCAACTTGATCTAACTCAGAGATTGTCAAAAATCTAGTAGTTATTTTTAATAAATATTTATTTATTTTGTTTATCATTTATTTTTTTTATTCCTTTATGTTCATGTTTGCATAGTTAATATATTGAGGTAATATTTGACAGCAGTGTAAGATACCTGGGAGGGTGATCGAAGACCATTTTCCTGGAGCCCATGATTTGTTAGTTTTATTTATTTTGTTTGTCTTAAGTAATTATTCATCTTATTCATTTTCAGTACATTATTATTATTTTATTATTTCACCTTTTAGTCATCATTACTATCTACTTAGAGCTACTGTTCTTCAATAGGCATGCAAACGAGCCGTATCCGTCCTTGAGTGTCAAGTTGTTCTCTTGCATCTCTCGCTAGCCAACTCTATTTAGTTTGCCTCTGTCTCTTCATACTTCTACTTATATCCCTTTTAATTCCCCCTTTACTTCTATTTCTGCATCTTATCATTTTCCCCCCATACAAGTACTACTGCAAAGTAGTATTTTTATTACTTCGGCTCCTCAACGTAGAAGTCAACTTCACTCTCTTCTTTACATCCCATCTATTTTCATTTTTGTCCCACTAGTTACTTTCTTTTTTCCTTACTTCTGTTGGAGTATATCTTTCTCTTTACTTTCACTCCAACATAAGTACTTTTTTTGTTTTAAAAGCTAAAAATAAAGCAAGGGAAAGTCGCCAAGGAGTAATAGTGACTCGCCACGATCGTTTATTGTCCAATCAGCTGGAAGACACCCAACCATTTCTCACCCGCAGCTCCAAAGGCAGCTTTTGCAAACTACAGGTGTAACTCTCTCAAATGAAACGATAAAAAGAAGAGTTCGTGCCAAGAAGTATAGAGCGGGAGACAGTTATGGGTTCCCGAGTTATGCAGGCAGCACAAGATTGATCGCCTAAATTGGTCTCTTCACCACCAAAACTAGAACATTGGGAATTGACAAAATGTGCTATTTTCAGAAAAAGTCAGGATCTGTGTAAAATCAGATGACCCACCAAATCGTGTACTTAGAGGTTGATGAAGACAAGCACGAACGAAAACTGTCAGATCTGTTCACAAATATACAAGGGGAAGTGTAATGTTCTGGAGAGGAATTGTGATCCGTAAAAAAATTCCTTTAATTTTCATCCAATCAACTGCTCACAGGTATGTTGATAACCTGTAGTCAGGGTCTGAAGAGGTGCAACAGGAGACAATTTAATTTTATTACATGATAATGGACCTTCATATGCCATTAGAGTGACTAGAAACATCAATGAAGCAGAAGGTATCCCTTGCTTGGAGTGGCCTGCTTACTCACCCGAGATTAACCCTATAGAGTATTTGTAGGATATGCTTAAAATAAAAATTAGACCTCACCGGGATAATCCACAAAACACCGCACAGCTAGTACAAGCTGCTCTTGAAGGACGGAGCAACCTACCACAACAAAATGTTGATAATTTGATTAGGAGCGTGCCCACGCAAACTGAAGCGTACATAAGAACTAGAGCTGATAACACTGACTACCAGAAAACACAAAAAAAATAAAAACAATTTAAACATTATTCGAATTACATTGAAATTTTTTATGCTATTGACTTTAAAACAACTACTTCCAATTTGTTTGTTAAATACTTTATTGTTTTATTTAATTGTTATGTATTTGTTACTAAATTGTTTTAAAATAAATATTGTTTTACTTTGTGTGTTCGTTTTTAAAGAATTATCAGATGATTCCCTATAAGTTTGGGTGTGTGTATAGTCTTTTCCTATGCTGTAGTCCAGGGGTCACCAATTAGCGGACCGCGGTCCGCATCCGGACCGTGAGCTAGTTTTGTGCGGACCGTCAATAAATTCAGAATATACCTAGTGTTTGGCAATTTTGAAAATGTTTGGCCATGAAATTGTTTACTATGTTTGGCACAACTTATGTGTGCGAAGCTGCTTTATCAAGAATGAACTTTATTAAAAATCGGTAGAGATCTCACTTAACAGATGAATATCTCAACTCCCTAATGAGACTCAGTTGCACTAAACTCACTCCAAACTTCAGACAGGTTGTACATAAAAAATGTCATTTTTCTCTCTGATAATTTAATTTTGTAAAGAGTTTTCCCCCTTATTGTTATACTTACTAATCATTAATTTTGAAATTAAATAAGCTGTAATATAAAATTGTCATGTGCATTTTTTTATATTAATTTCCTCTCTACTATATATTAAGTAGGAGTACTTTTCAGATGTGCATTTAATTAAAATAATTTTCAGATTTAATAAGTTTACAACAAACACCACAAACATTGAAACTAATGTAGAAAAGATAACATGTTAATTAGCATTTTGTACTATGATTATTTATTTTAAATTCCTCAGTTACGTTTTTACAAAATTGAAGATGTCTAAAAACTTCATTAGCATTCAAAATATAAATTCCAAGGCCACTTTCGTATGAAAAATGTTTCTGACTCGATTTCTTTGCGGATTTCTGTTCAAAAATGTCCCCTTTAAACAAATCAGAAGGGTGCCGGGTGAAACAATTTTTAAGCAAATTAAAAATTACTTTTTTGCCTCGAAAAATGTATTTTTAGGTTTCTTGGGTAATTATAAACAATAAAGGTCTCTTGTCATATTTCTGAAAAGTTGATAGTTTTCGAGTTATAAGCGATTTAGAATCTGAAAAAATGCGAAAATATGCATTTGCGATGCTTGAAAACTCTTAAGTTTTAATAAAATGACAGATCTTTTTTATTTAAGATGACCCAAAAATGCTAAAAACATATTTTCGCGGGCAAAAAAGGTGATGTTTTGAATTTGTTAAAAAAAATGTTAAACAATTTCTGCCTAAAAATTTCGCCCGGCACCCTTCTGATTTGTTTATAGGAGATATTTTTTAACAAGAATCCACAAAGAAACCAAATCAGAACAGTCAGACACAGGCAACATAAATCCGGACCCTGGAAGTGTCATAGGTTTTCGAAACGGACCCTCAGGGAAACTAATTGGTGACCCCTGCTGTAGTCCTTTGTCAAATATTCATTATCACATTTGCCATTATGTTTTACTCAAAAAATTGACAGCATGAGCAACTGTACAAATTCAATTGAAATTAAACAAACACGTGAATTTATTTTTATTATGTTATAATTTTATTTTTGTTTCATTATATTAATTTTCTTATGTTATACAAATATACCTAGACTTTTCCGATGTGTATTACGTAGTATACACAACAACAATAACAATACTCTAACTGAAAACATACTGCTCATATCACAAAATTCATTTTTCATTTTCCTGCTAATAATATATTGTTTACGCTTGTAACAGAACATCCACGTTAACAAATACTCCAAAAAAGAAAGAAAAATTTACTGGAATACCTGATATTGTCTACTCGGTTGTTAATGATGATTTTAAAGGAGAAATCGCCTAAAGCTCTTTTAATTATCCGTTCGCAATGTCGATATCTTATTCTTTGTTTAACAAACATCAAAGTAATGTCGATAATTAATTTTCTTCTGGAGGCTAATGAAACGTGTTTATTATCTCCTATCGCTCCGCTACCAGACAGTGTACAAGAGTGTTAAACATATTTCAGAAAAAGTTGTTTGTCGAATTTTTTGTATTGTATCCAATGCCGTATATTCGGGATATCTTAATCGGTGTGTTTTTATAGAAAAAGATTTTCATGGTATATTTTTAATCTCTAAGTTAATGATTTTAATGAAATAAGGCACCACTATTATTAGTCTTAAATCCTATTCTAGGTCGACCTTCACCCATCGGTTTAACAGGTGAAACATTTTTTTTATTAAATTTCATACATACATACAGGGTTGCGAAAAAGTCTGGCAACACGGTACTTTCTCGGAAACCGCTAGAACGATTTTTAGAGATTTTGGTGGGTAAGGGTCTACAAGAAGAAAGTAAGGGATCTGGTGGGGAAAGGCCAGGATTACATTGAAGCCAAACGCTCGGTGATCAAGGCCAATTTTGCCAAGGTTCTTGGACGACAGGAGGATAGTCCCCCTAAGTCTAAAAAGAAGGCAAAGCAAAAGCTGGAAATGGCTACGCAAAAGCCTACAAAGAAGCGACAAAGGTAGGACCACAGTACGGCGCCAATGGAAGTCACAAAGAGGCCGAGAAAGTCATAAATGACTTTCACACAAGCCCTTTGCTCGCCAAAGGTGGCGGTAGTATGTAATGGCTTCCCCGAAGTCAGGATGGAACCCACAAAGCTTAAGGCAGTGCAAACATCTATTTTGGAGTATCTGGAGAGAACGTCAGAAGAGTGTCCTCAAATCACGTTCAAGCCCGGTTACCTGGTAATGACATGCGCGGATAGTGCAAGCGCTCAATGACTCAAGGACACCACTTCCACTCTGAAGCCTTGAGAAGGTGCAAACCTCCAAGCTAAGGACGAGAATGAAGTTGAGAGGCCGTGTTCTTGCACTGTCTACATCCCAGACGAGGACGGAAAGAGGTTGGAGGCGGAATGTGTGCTGACTCGATTAAGGGTCAGCAACCGAAAGCTCAACACTCTTTTATGGACCGTTTTGGGCAAAACACCTGCAGAAAAAGGCAAGTATGGGTCCTCTCAATGGACAAAGAGTCCTTTGAGGAACTCAAAAAACTTCAAATGTGTCCTTATTTTGGCATAGGAAGAATTAAATTCCGTGTCAAGGCTCTACTGCAGGAACAATGGTTCCACGGAGGAAAGGTTGCAGGCTTGAAGTCGCAACAAGGTAAGTTATTATACGATGTGAAAGAAGAGACACCTCGAGCATGCATTGTATATGGTAACGGAGTAAACTGTAAACTGATTCCGGTTCTTTACTGCGGAGACTTTGTTACAGGTATTCTAACCGCTTCCACCGAAGAAGGTAGTAAAAGATGGTTGAACTGTTCTGCCTTCTTCGCTGGAGGGAAGGTCTTCCGCCCAGGCATAGTAGAGGAGGTTATAACCTACAGCCGAAGGGAGAACCTTCATCTAATACTGGGATGTGATGCCAATGCCCACCATCTGGCATGGGGGAGTACGAACATCAACAGTCGAGGTGAGTCTTTACTACAGTTCATCTTAAGCATGGGTTTAGAAATAGCCAATATAGGAAATTAACCTACCTTCGTTACGGCTACGCACAGAGAAGTCTTAGATGTAACACTTTGCAGTAAAAAAACGTACGATACTATAAAGAATTGGCATGTGTCAGAGGAACCTTCATGTTCTGACCATAGGCACATTCGATTCGATTTAACCACTTGGATTCGAATGGTGGCAAGATTCAGGAACCCGAGAGAGACGGATTGGGAAGGCTATAGAGGCTCAATCGAGAAGTCTCTTGAGGGAGGAATCGGCACCCTAAAAGATAGGGAAGATCTCGAACTGGCATTCGAAACGGTGAGCGGAGCGGAGCAATTAAAAAGCTAAATAGTTGACATAAAATTACAAAATTTATTTTTTAGAACATTGAAAAACCTTCACAATGACGATTCTTGAAAGTCAGAAAGTTAATTTGTTGCTTCGTAAACTGCAAAATAACTGAAAATCGTTATTTATTAATAACTTTTCCTAAAACTAACTTAGAACTGTAGTGTTTCGCTTTACTCAAAGTTGGGTATTGGGGTACATAACAAACTCCCAAAATTTGAGACCGATCCATTAATTAGTTTAAAAGTTAGGTATGTATTCTATTTGTTTATCCCAGAGACCTTTGTTTTGCAATAACAAATGACAGAAAATAATGAAGATAGGACAATTCTGCGTATGCCAAATGAAAGTAGAAAAGTGATCCTATCAAAATGTATTAAGAAAAGATAAAAAATTATTTAATATAGTAAAAAATACTAGTTTATAAACATTTACAAAACATCTTCTTACATAGGTATTCGGAAAGATGATATTTTACTCGAATTTTTAAAAATGTAGTTCAAATGATGATTAGTCATAGTAAATGAAGGGGGAGCTTCTGCGTTGATTGCACTAAATTGTTAATAATTAAAAAACGAACGCGAACTCTAGGCAGGAAACATGTAGGTTTTCATCCTATTGGTCAACAATTAAAACAGTTGTCAGCTAACTGGCGGGAGCCGAAAAATGCACGAGTTCAAAAACTAAAAAAGCAACTTAAAACTACTATTTTCTATTTTCTATATCTTGGGATCTACTCAATGAATTTTGATATTTCTTCTTTTAATTTGTATGTAGTTTTGTGTAAATTACAAATATGCAATTTGTCGAGACATTTATTAATTAATAAACAGTCTAATTTGTTAAACAATTTTTGAAAAAATAATATTTTCTCAAAAATCCATTTTTTGTAATGATACTATCATTATTAATCATAGAAAAAGTTAAGGTATATTTTAATGAATAAATTATGTTCAATAAATTATTATTTAATAAAAATAACTTATTTATTAAAATATAGGTACTTTAACTTTTTCTATGATCATTAATAATATGATAGAATTGATTAAAAAAATGACATAACCCAGACATCCAAAGTGAAAGTTATCCTCCAACACCAAATTTTTCTATATCGTCCATATAATGTTCAGAAAAAAGTCACACCTTTTTGAGCGTCGGGTTTGGGGGGTGGGAGGGGGGGAAGTCGGTAAATTCGTAGTTTTTTACGTTTTTCGTCAATATTTCTAAAACTATGAGGTTTAGCATGAACAACCTTTTATACAAAAATGTTCTACAATAAATTTGAAATAAAAAATGCCCCTATACATAATCCTTCTAAAATGAACGATTCCAAAGTTACGGAGGTAGTATAGTATAATTGGTCCAAAAAAAGGCCTAACCTAGACATCCAAAGTAAAAGTTTTCCTCAACACCAAATTGTTCTATATGATCCACATATTGTTCAGTAAAAAGTTACACCATTTTGAGCGTCCGGTTTGGGGGGGAGATGGGGGAGAAATCGG
This sequence comes from Diabrotica virgifera virgifera, assembly GCF_917563875.1. Lineage (NCBI taxonomy): Eukaryota > Metazoa > Arthropoda > Insecta > Coleoptera > Chrysomelidae > Diabrotica > Diabrotica virgifera. The sequence continues at coordinate 110,876,327 of NC_065451.1, read as the reverse complement.
TAAATTAGTTATTTCTTTACGTTTTTCGTCAATATTTCTAAAACTATGTTTAAGCGTAAACAAAGTTATATACAAAAACGTTCAACATAAAATTTAAAACAAAAATGGTTCTATCCTTAATTGTTATAAAATCAACGGTTCCAGAGTTACGGAGAGTGAAATGTGGAGGTTTTCGATACGTCTTATATTTCTTGGGCAATTGAAGATGATTTTGGGTGGTGAGGTTGACGTTTCTTCAAGGGCTTATCACTAACATATCGTCGGCCGCTGAAATAGCAAATCCTGTTAAAGAAAATTTCTTTCAATCAGTAAAAATATTATAAATTGCTCAATAAATATAAAAAGTATCGAAAACCTCCACTTTTCACCCTCCGTAACTGTGGAATCGTTGATTTTATAACAATTATGTATAGGACCTTTTTTGTTTTAAATTTAATGTGGAACATTTTTGTATAGAACATTAAAGCATATTTTTAGAAATATTGACGAAAAACATAAAAAACTACTAATTTACCGATTTCTCCCCTATTTACCCCCCAAACTGGACGCTCAAAATGGTGTAACTTTTTACTGAATAATATCTGGATCATATAGAACAATTTGGTGTTAAAGGAAAACTTTTACTTTTAATGTCTGGGTTAGGCCTTTTTTGGACCAATTATACTATACTACCTCCATAACTTTGGAACCGTTCATTTTAGACGGATTATGCAGAGGACCTTTTTTGTTTCAAATTTAATGTAGAACATTTTTGTATAGACGGTTGTTCATGCTAAACCGCATAGTTTTAGAAATATTGACGAAAACTTAAAAAACTACGAATTTACCGATTTCTCCCCCCTCTCCCCCCCCCCCCAAACCCGACTCTCAAAATGGTGTGACTTTTTTCTGAACATTATGTAGACCATATAGAACAATTTGGTGTTGGAGGATAACTTTCACTTTGGATGTCTGGGTTTGGATCTAGTTATACCATACTATAATGATATGATTTAGAAAATAGGTATTTGGAAAAAAATAATTTTTTCAAGAAATGTTTAAACAAAGTAGACCCTTTATTAATTAATACAATTATAATAAAATTGCATATATGTAATGTATGTAGAAATTACATACAAATTAAATTGTTAATAATTAAAAAACGGACGTGAACTCTAGACAGGACACGGGTAGGTTTTCTTGCTATAGGTCTACAATAATTAAAAAAGTAGTCAGCTACCTGAATATTACAGTTATTATGAAAATGATGTAACAGTGTGAAATAGCTTCAGTGAAATAACAGTTAAAAAATAACGGCTACTGCTATCGCAACACATTCCTATCTTATACTAGTGCAAATTGCAAATTATACATAATCATAATTTTTCATTTTTATGTAAAACATCCTGTGTTTATTTTCACCGGTCAAAAGTGAATTCATACCATACTGTGATCAGTGTGATTTTTGTTCTTCTCACTTGTGTAAAATATTATTTTTTATAAATTCTATGTTCCTCATTTTAATACATTTCCAAACAATACATTTCTTATTTAAGGGACCGTTCAAGTATTACGTAACGCAGGTTAGGTGGGGTCAAAAATCTTCAAAAATTGCGTTACGTAGGGGGTGGGAGGGCGGGTCAAAAATCTTCAAAAATCTTCAAAAATCGCGTTAAATAATACTTGAACGCTCCCTAAATAAAAAATTCTGATTGCATTTTTTTTTTCGCAAAAATGGTACATGTTTGAAGGGCGGCTACTAGAGAATTGCCTAGGGCGGCAATTGACCTAAACGCAGCCCTGGTTAACCCTCAAAAAACATCCGTTGTTCCCTTCACCAGGAAAAGAGCACTGCAAGGATTACAGCCACTAGCGCTCAAGGGAGTAAAAATCCCATTCACAAGTCAGGCCAAGTACTTAGGTGTAATATTCGACCAGAGGCTGACATGGAATGCACACATTCCAAAAGTCACACAAAAGGCCACTATGGCCACTATACCCTAAACAGATGTAGACGAATGTGTGGTAAGAATTGGGGATTAAATCCTAAAATGAACCTCTGGTTATACACAAGGATTATGAGGCCCACCATAACTTATGGTTCAGTGGCGTGATGGAACAAAACGCAACACAGTCCGGGGCGATTCGATTTCTCAGTAGCACGCAAAGGCTTGCATGCTTGAGTGTTACAGGAGCCATGAGAACAGCCCCAATGGACGCGCCAGAAGTTCTGCTAAACCTACCACCTCTGCCTATATACATACAAAGTGAAACCAGATCAACAGTACATCGGTTGATCCAGGGCCAAGCTCCAATAAGTATGATGCAGGGAACTGATAACTTAAGGCTATACCAGGATATAAAGGCAGACCCCGTTCTAGTAATGCCTGTAGATCGAATAGTTACGAGGTATAGCTTTAACAAAAATTTTCAAATTACAATACCAAAAAGAGATGATTTGGAAACTGGTCCGCCGATAACGGCAAACTCAATATGGTATACGGATGGCTCCAAAACCGATATAGGTACAGGGGCTGGAATATATGGCATAAAACCAAGGTCGGAAGTCCGGGTGTGACTAGGAACATACGCGACCGTATTTCAAGCCGAAGTAGCTGCTATACCAGTTTTCATATTACTACGTTTTGAAGCGTTTTTCGCTCTCCTGTAAAATTCCTGTAACCTTTGTTACTAAAAGTCATACGAATTAACAAAAAAGAAAACTTTTTTAAAACTTAATAATGGGTTTATTGGTACACAAAATATTTTTAAATTTACACTTTTAGATTAAAACAGGAGACATACATTCGCAAAAAAAATTGAGTCAATTATTTTGCACTCAAGTGTAGTAAAAAATACGTTTTGTGATCATTTGGGTTCAATAAAAGTTATCAATATTTCATTATTTAATTTGAAAGTTTTTATTTAACTTTAAAATTGTTTTGCAAATACGGTTTCATCAAACGGTGCAATAAATTTAAGACTATAGCAAAACTCTATACAAGTATAAATATCTAAATGGTTAGAACAAGACCATTACCGTAAAAATTGATGGGACCTCATCTTTGGCAAGGCGACTAAAAGTGTTACCTGGAAAATGAGGAGAAAGCCTTAAATGTTTGTTTGATGTAGCTGCTTGCGATATTCGATGTCAACTTTGCCCATTACGATCCGTAAGCGTCGCAACGCTATCTTTCGATGTTATATTTGGTATCGCGTGTATTGATATGGCTCTATTAATACACAGGGGGCGCTACTTACTTTATGGTCGCTATAATTGGACAAATAAATTTTAAATAAATGTTAACAAAATACAACAAACTTATAAAGATAATGTTTACAAGAAAGCAGCTGTTTCTTTTTTGTGTACTGTACTTATTTTCAAGTGTTGGCTATCGTCGTATTAACAAGCTGATGAAATATTTCTCGGTCGGCAGCTATTTGAAACAATTCCTCGACGTTCCACCTGTCCATTGTCTAATGTTACGCAGCTAGAATAGTTGTTTTTTTACAACCCAGCATTTTCTGGGTTTTTTTACAAACCAGATTCTATATTCGACGTATTCTATATTCTATACCGTATTCGACGGTAGCACCCACCACAACTCGAACGCTTCTAGTTTGTTTTTTTAGATTTTTTATTATTTTTTTTATTGTCAAGGATTTACATTCATAAAACAAAATGGACCAGACGTAGCAGTAGAATACTTTTAGACGTGTGGTCAATGGCGGACTTCTACTGCACAATACAACGCCAGTTAATAAAGTTTTTCATGTAAATTCTATTCTGGTCGAAATTTGTTAATCACTTTCATCCCTACAGTCAATCCAGCTACCTAGATATCTAAGGTGTTCCACCCTTTCCAGGATTTGGTTTTCTAATTTTAGTACTGAGTCTTTGATATTAATTTTTCCGATCACTTTTTAATTGCTTTGTTACCATTACCCCATTACTAATATGAATTTTTCTAATGAGGATATGATTCATATGTTTTCTAAATCAGGAGAGTATAAAAAAATGTGCTATAGTCGGTTCGCTAAACTGAGACACAATTGGCTAGTGATTTTAGTAAGTAATTTTGCCAATTTGGCAAAAAAATAATTACTAAATAGTTAATAATTGCTAAATAGTTAGTAATTTTGCCAAATTTGGCAAAATTGGCCAAAAACAAAAAAATTATTGACTAAAATCACTAGCCAGTTATGTCGTAGTTTAGCGAACCGACTATACTAGCAATAAGAATTTATCATGAGCAATTCCCTGATAGACGACAACCAAGAAGAGAAACTTTTCATAGTTTAGTAGAACTGTTTCAACGGACTGGACACTTAGATTACAAGAAATCTGATCGAACAAAAACTGATAAATTTTTATTGCTAGTAGCACATTTTTTATAACTTCCTAGAACAAAAACCATACTAATAAGTTCCTAATTAGAAAAACTCATGTTAGTAATGGTAACAGAACAACTAGAAATATAAAAATAATGTCAAATGTTCAAGCAAATTTTTAGTGTCAAAGTCATAGCCAACTAGATAGAATATTGTATGGTTTTATTAATATTTTACGCACCAACAATTTCTACGTAGGTATTTCGATATCTTAACCAATACCAATAAATTAATTATTAGTCTGGATTAATGTATTTATTTTCGAAAAATTATTTTAGATTTAATTTTTTCACGGACAACCTAATAAAATTGCAGGTATCTTTTTTGCAATTAATGTTTGGCTTAAAGAATCACGAAAAGCTCACAAATTAAAGCAGGGTTAGGTATAGGGAATTTGGATTTAGGACAGGTAGATCATGCACAAATAAAGTCTTCGTCATAAGGCCACTACTAAAAAAATGTTCTGCTAGCAATCTAGAAACTCACATGGTATTTGTAGACTTAAAAAAAGCATATGATACTGTTCCCAGAGAAAAAATGTTTGAGGTATTACAACAAACCACAAATAGAAAATGCATCCAAACAATAAAAGATCTCTATGTAAATGCAACAACAGCAATTAAAATTGGAACGGAACTTTCAAATACTTTTAAAACTTTGAAACGTCTTTTGCAGAGATGCTGTCTGTCGCCCACTTTATTTAAAATTTACCTTACATACGTGTTATAACATTGGACTAGGAAATGCCAAACAATGGGGGATACCAGTAGGAGATTCTTATTTGTATACTTTGCTTTTGCTGACGACCAAGTTGTGATTGCTGCTGATAAAGAAGACGCCAGTTACATGATTAGAAAATTGAAATACGAGTACCAAAAATGGGGTTTGGAAATGAGCATGGAGAAAACTGAATACCTACCAGTCGGAGGTGATAATAAAGACTTAGAATTAGAAGGGGTGTACAAAAAAGGATGTGAATATCGAATAAATCAAGGAAGAAAAGCTATAAAGCAGTTAAATGGTGTTTGGTGAAGAAAAGGACTGCAAAATCAGACAAAGAACAGAATCTACCAAACTATTGTGGAAGAAATTGTCCTGTATAACTCGGAAGTTTGGGAAGAAAACCACCGACAAAGTAAAAGACTCCAAGCTTCAGAAATGGACGCACTTAGAAGAAACTGCATAATATCTAAATTGCAGCATATCCCAAACGATAAAATAAAAGAAAGAATTCAAGTAGAAAAGGATATTATAAACAGAATAGAACAAAAAATATTAATATGTTACGGACATGTCCAGAGAATGGGACCAACAAGATGGCCCAAGAAAATAATCCAGTATGTACCACCCGAGAGAAGAAAAACAGGCAGACCGAAGAGAACATGGATACAAGATGTAGAGAAAGAAATGAAGAGTAGACAACTCAACGATGAAGATATTCGTGATCGAAATGCAATAGGATGCCGGCGGATGCTGTCATAGGCGTAACCAGGGGGTGGTTTTGGAGGTTTTTGCACCCCCCCCTTTTGGATGTACTTTGAGCTCTATACGCTTAACGCCATTATTATTCCATACCCCCAGAGACCTTCAAGTAGGTGTAACCCCATCCTTAGGATCATCCTGGTTACACCTCTGGATGCTGTAGAACACCCGATCTATAGGAAATGCTTAAGAAATAAAAAAAGTACCATAATATATTCCATTACAGTACTAAAATATACGGTGCTCTATTTAAGAAAACTCAGAAAATACCCATTCCGAGTTCCAGCCAAAGCTAAAATCAAACATTTTATTATATTAATTATTTTTTGACAATGGTAAACCATCTATATTAAGAATCATTTGAACGTAAATAGAGTTTTTGATGCCAAATCACTACAATTTTACAGGGTGTCAATTATTGCTGCAAAATTACTAAAAAAAAGTAATTATCTTTTAAACTACCCCCAATAACATTACAAAACCTCATATTTGAAGACATCGAGGAGCATCCAAAAATGTAAAAATATATAGGGTATCCCATTAAAAAACGAAATTTTAAGCAACTTCCGGTTTAACCGGAAGTAGCATATAGAAGAAAATATTGTCATTAAACAATTCACTCTTCAAAACCCCTTCATTCCAATTTTCATGAGTCAGTTACCTTTAGTTCATAAGATATTTCTAATTGACCGTTTATTTGACTCACCCTGTATATTATATATGGCTATGGGTACATAATTCGCAAATATTTTACGGCTTTGCCTACTTTTTTTGTCTTTACACGGCAAATTATATGTGTAGTAAAATTCACTCTGGTATGGATATGTAAACATTACTAGAATGTCATTCTACTTGACAATGTTATTATTAACTTTAAAGAGATGGCTCTTGAATGTTCTTGGATAACTGTTATTTGTATAATTGCAAGTTATTAATTCAGTTAATAAATGTGATAATTTTTTCACTAACTATGTATCCAGTGATTTTAATAATTTATATGTACAACAAAGACTAATACTCACTCGAGAAAAGAGGAAAAGTGTTAAAGTGATTTTTTAATAATATATTGTTACTATGGAACGCTTACAATTATTTTCAACATCTTTAACAACAAAATACTTGGATCACAGAATATAATCCTGATGTATTCTCTACTTCGATCTTCCATAAATAACAAACAATAAATAACTTTTTATTAAGTTCACGTCTTAAATCGATTATTATTTATCAAATACATTATCAATATTATTTAACCAACAACTCAAAATATTCCCGGTGCCATGTCAAATATTTAAAATATTTAAAACTGTCACTGTCTTGTCATCATATTCTATTTGACTCAGTGCGTTGTATGACAAAGATAGCGAATGTTCGATTTGAAAAATATCACCACGGACATGGTGTCCATTTTTTTCGAATCCTGACAAAACTAATATATGTTTTTGAAAAATTTAAACGCAGAATGAAAGACTAAATTATTATCGAGGGCCGAAAGTCCCTTAGAATAAATAAAAAGTTTCTGTTGAATGAGATATTTTAAATGAAAAATCACACTATATTTTCTCTTAGTTTTTCACCTCTGTAGCTTATTAAAATAAACATTATAGAAGTTTTCAGGGATTGTCGGCCCTCGATCTTTCATTATGCGTTTAAATTTTTCAAAAATACTTAATAGTTTTCTCAGGATTCGAAAAAAGTGAATCCCCATTTAAATAGCATTGCAGCCGAAAATACGTACCCATCCCCTTAAATGTAAATCGTAAATAATATTTTAATTGTTTTATCTTAAATATGAGAAACAACTAGTAAGAGACGCTATAATTATGCACACTACTAACATTACCACGTAAGTTTACTTTCGCCTTTGGCTAAATTTCTAGTTAGAAGTTCTAACTAGTCCAATTACAAGATTGGCGAAAAATGCACGACCCTATATTGGATAGAAATTGACATAACAAAGGCATCTAATTGAATAGGGATTTGGAGCTAAGAAAATCGTTGGCAGCTGCTTGACAAAGGAGTCCGTACCGTCAATGTCTCTGTAATAGTCATTAACCCACTCGAAATACTGCCAGAAGGGCTTTCCCAAATTAATGACAAGGTACAATCGTTTATTTGTAGCCCGCAGGTATATTCTTGTTAACAAATGCAAGTCTCAAAGGACATTGTGATAGTTGGTTGGATGAGGCAAACCGTTCAGTAAGCAACTATGTACCAATTGTAAATTAGAATCGACTACGATGACATTTAACACTAATATTTGTTTATCGATAGTTACTCCGAAGCTTTGAAGCTTCTCTTTTATCAATTCAATATCGATAGTTCGAAATGACAGAATTTCATACTGGTTACTAGAACAAAAGTTACTCGTCGACAATGACAATCAAGTTATACGTAGAATACAGAAATCTAAATACTCCAGGGAAATAATCAAAAAATATACCATGTTACAGACACTGAATTATCCAGCTATCTGATAACTTATTTAGTTATTATAGACCCATAATAAGAATACCCACCTGTGCCCTGCCTAGTAATCCTATTAAAAAGCTAAAAAGTTGACATAAAATTATAAAATTTGATTTTTTAGAACTTAAAAAAACTTCAAAATGCTGATTTTTAAATTTAAAAAGTCAATTTGTTGCTTCGCAAACTGAAAAATAAGTAAAAATCGTTATTTTGTTAATAACTCTTTAATACTAACGTAAAACTTGGGTGTTTCACCCAAAGTTTGGTATTGGGATACTTAAAAGGATGGGTACGTATTTTCGGCTGCAATGGTATTCAAATGGGGATTCATTTTTTTCGAATCCTGAGAAAACTAATAAGTATTTTTGAAAAATTTAAACGCAAAATGAAAGATTACGTTATTAGCAAGGGCCGAAAGTCCCTGAAAACTTCTATATTGTTTATTTTAATAACTTACAGGGGTGAAAAACTAAGAGAAAATTTAATGTGATTTTTAATTTCAAATATCTCATTCAAAATAAACTTTTTATTTATTCTATGGGACTTTCGGCCCATGGTAATAATTTAGTCTTTCATTCTGCGTTTAAATTTTTCAAAAATATGTATTGGTTTTTCAGGATTCAAAAAAAATGAACACAATGTCCGTGGTAATATTTTCCAAATCTATCTTTGTCTTACAACCCACTCAGTTGAATAGAATATTGTCAGCATATTGTCAGTCAGACAGTAACAATTAGTGACAATTTTAAATATCTGACATGGCGTCGTGAATATTTTGAGTTGTTGATTAAATAATGTTGATATATAGTGTATTTGATATATAACTGATTTAAGACGTGAACTTAATAAAAAGTTATTTATTGTGTATTATTTGTGGAAGATCCAAGCAGAGAATACATCAGGATAATATATTCTGTAGTCCAAGTATTTTGTTGTTAAAGATGTTCAAAATTGTAAGCGTTCCATAGTAACAATATATTATTAAAAATCACTTTAACACTTTTTCTCTTTTCTCGATTGTGTATTAGTTTTTGTTGTACATATAAATTATTACAATCACTGAATACATAGTTAGTGAAAAAATTATCACATTTATTAACTGAATTAATAATTTGCAATTATACAAATAACAGTTATCCGAGAACATTCAAAAGCCATCTCTTTAAGTTAATTATGACATTGTCAAGTAGAATGACATTCTAGTAATATTTACATATCCATACTAGTGTGAATTTTACTACACGTAATTTGCCATGTAATGACAGAAAAGGTAGGGATATCCGTAAAATATTTGCGAATTATGTACCCATGGCCTTAATAAACCCTCAAAATTTGAGATCCATCCATTAATTAGTTTAAAAGTTATTGTATTCGTTTATCCTAGATACCTTTATTTTGGAATAACATAAGACAGAAAATAATAAAGATAGGTCAATTTTGCATATGCCAAGTGAAAGTAGAAGACTGATACTATCAAAATGTATTAAAAAAAGAAAAAAAAATTATTTATTATAGTCAAAAATTCTAATTCAAATTTTTGAAATTTTTAGTTTATAAACGTTTAGAATAAAAAAAAATTGAAGGCACTCTTGGGAGTGCCGACAGAAGTGAAAACTTCTTATAGTATATAAATTAAGAGTTCAATACTTTTTCCCCATCCAAAAGAAGTGTTATACCTATATCATTTACGCGATGCGTATGCCCTATGCTATTTATGTATACATACACATAATTTATATACGTACAAAATTTATTTAAGCGAAGTGATGACGGTCGCAAATTCAATAGTTTTTCTCCATCCAAGAAGTGTACAACGTCCATAAAGAAATTTTCAATTCAAAAATGTATTTCGTCAAAGAGATGACGGTAGTTAATTAATTATTTTTCCCCATCCAAAAGTGCACAACGTCCCTCAAAAAATTTTCACTTCAAATATTTATTTCATCGAAGCGATGATGGTTGCGATGACGGTCGCTAATTTAATACTTTCTCCCATCCAAAAAGTGCACAATGTCCCTAAAGAAGTTTTCACTTCAATAATTTATTTCGTCAAAGCGATGATGGTCGCTAATTTAATAATTTTTCCCCATCCAAAAAGTGCACAACTTCCTCCAAAAAGTTTTCACTTCAAAAATTTATTTCATCGAAGCGATGACGGTCGCTAATTTATTACTTTTTCCCAGCCAAAAAGTGCACAACGTCCCTAAAGAAGTTTTCATTTCAAAAATTTATGTCGTCAAAGCGATGACGGTCGCTAATTTAATAATTTTTCCTCATCCAAAAAGTGCACAACGTCCTCCAAGAAGTTATCACTTCAAAAATTTATTTCATCGAAGCGATGACGATCGCTAATTTAATAATTTTTTCCATTTCAAATATTTATTTCATCGAAGCGATGATGGTCGCTAATGTATTACTTTTTCCCAGACAAAAAGTGCACAACGTCCCTAAAGAAGTTTTCACTTCAAAAATTTATTTCGTCGAAGAGATGACGGTCGCTAATATAATAATTTTCCCCATCCAAAAAGTGCACAACGTCACTCAAGAACTTTTCACTTCAAAAATGTATTTCATCAAAGCGATGACGGTCGCTAATTTATTACGAATCTTACTGAATACTGAATTTTTTCCATCCAATAAGAGCACAACGTCCCATTTCAATTAAAATTCATATTTTTTTGTCGAAAAGCGATGAGGGTCGCTAATTTATTACTTTTTACCATCAAAAAAGTGCACAACGTCCCTAAAAAAGTTTTCACTTCAAAAATTTATTTCGCCGAAGCGATGACGGTCGCGATGACGGCCGCGTTGACAGTCGCTAATTCAATACTTTTTTCCCATCTAAAAAGTGCACAACATCCCCAAAAGAAGTTTTCACTTTAAAAATTTATTTTGCCGAAGCGATGACGGTCGCTATGACGGTCACTAATTCAATATTTTTCCCCATCTAAAAAGTGCACAACGTCACTAAATAAATTTTCACTTCAACAATTTATTTCGTCGAAGCAATGACGGTCGCGATGACGGCCGCGATGACGGTCGCTAAGTCAATATTTATCCCCATCTAAAAAGTGCACAGCGTCCCTAAAGAAATTTTCACTTCAACAATGTATTTCGTCGAAGCGATGACGGTCGCTAATGTAATACTTTTTCCCCATCCAAAAAGTACACAACGACCCTCATGAAGTTTTCACTTCAAAAATTTATTTCTTCGAAGCGATGTGGGTCGCAATGACGGTCGCCAATTTATTACTGTTTCCCATCCAAAAAGTGAAAAACGTCACTAAAGAAGTTTTCAGTTCAAAAATTTATTTCGTCGAAGAGATGACGGTCGCTAATATAATAATTTTCCCCATCCAAAAAGTGCACAACGTCACTCAAGAAGTTTTCACTTCAAAAATGTATTTCATCAAAGCGATGACGGTCGCTAATTTATTACGAATCTTACTGAATACTGAATTTTTTCCATCCAATAAGAGCACAACGTCCCATTTCAATTAAAATTCATATTTTTTTGTCGAAGCGATGACGGTCGCTAATTTATTACTTTTTACCATCAAAAAAGTGCACAACGTCCCTAAAAAAGTTTTCACTTCAAAAATTTATTTCGCCGAAGCGATGACGGTCGCGATGACGGCCGCGATGACAGTCGCTAATTCAATACTTTTTTCGCATCTAAAAAGTGCACAACATCCCCAAACGAAGTTTTCACTTTAAAAATTTATTTTGCCGAAGCGATGACGGTCGCTATGACGGTCGCTAATTCAATATTTTCCCCATCTAAAAAGTGCACAACGTCCCTAAATAAATTTTCACTTCAACAATTTATTTCGTCGAAGCAATGACGGTCGCGATGACGGCCGCGATGACGGTCGCTAAGTCAATACTTTTTCCCCATCTAAAAAGTGCACAGCGTCCCTAAAGAAATTTTCACTTCAAAAATGTATTTCGTCGAAGCGATGACGGTCGCTAATGTAATACTTTTTCCCCATCCAAAAAGTACACAACGACCCTCATGAAGTTTTCACTTCAAAAATTTATTTCTTCGAAGCGATGTGGGTCGCAATGACGGTCGCCAATTTAATACTGTTTCCCATCCAAAAAGTGAAAAACGTCACTAAAGAAGTTTTCAGTTCAATACATATACGTACAGGATTTATTTCGCCGAAGAGATGACGGTCGCGAAATAAATCCTTTTTCCACATCCAAATATAGGTTTTACATTTATTTTAAATTTAAATACTTCTATACAATTTATGTATAGATGCACATATTATAAATACGTACAAAATTTATTTCGCCGAAGAGATGACGGTCGCGAAATAAATCCTATTTCCCCATCCTAAAATAGGTTTTATATTTATTTTAATTTTAAATATTTATATATACAAATGATATATGGCATAAGCGATGACGGACGCGATGACGGTCGCGAATTCAATGCTTTTTCACCTATCCAAAAATCGCACAACATCCCTAAAGAAGTTTTCACTTCAATATTGTCCATATAAAAAATATTTTTATATATTCGAAAAGCTGATATTTTACACGAATATTCCAAAATGTAGCTCAAATGGTGACTAGTCGTAGTGAGTGAAGAGGGGGCTGGGATCCTACAAATCCACGAGTTAAGTTCAAAAGCTAAAAAGTCAGTTAAAACTTCTATCATTTTCGTCATCTCGGGATCTACTCAATAGATTTTAATCTTTCTTCTTCTTCTTTTTGTGTAAATTACAAATATTCAGTTTGTCTAGACATTTATTAATTAATAAATAATCTAATTTCTTTAAACAATTTTTAAAAAAATACTTTTTTCCCAAAAATCTAATTTTTACTCATATCTACTATCATTATTAATCATAGAAAAAGTTAAAGTACACTTAATAAATAAATTATCTTCAATAAATAATTATTTATTAAAAATAATTTATTTATTAAAGTATACTTTAACTTTATCATAGAAAAAGTTAAAGTACACTTTAATAAATAAATTATCTTTAATAAATAATTATTTATTAAAAATAATTTATTTATTAAAGTGTACTTTAACTTTTTCTATGATTATTAATGATACTATGATTTAAAAAAAATTCAAAGATTTTTTGTCGAAAATTTCTGTTAAAATTCTAGCTTTACGAATATGTAAAAAGAGTTTTTCTATGGACAATATTTTAAAGTTATTCTAAATGACAAATTGAAGAGTCTCAGATGCAGAATCCACCAATTTAATAAAAATTAAAATGGTAAATAGTGATTTAAACCTGAGACTTTTCGCGTTGAAAGTTCTTACTGGTACATCCTTAATCTGCGACTTTTTTAATTAATAAGACAGCAGACGACGAATATAGAAAACGAAAGGGAAACGATCACATTCCGCCTTCATTCGTCTAGGAAAAGGACAGCAGAGGAACTTTCAGTACTCAAACCGAGTAAAGGAAATAAAATAATAAATGATGGTTTTGCTTGTTTTCGATTCAGAGGGTTGCACACCCGCTAGACAGGCTGTTTCTACCATTTCAGGCGTCCTCAGTAGCTTTTGTTAGCGTAATTATTTTATTCTAAATGTTTATTAACTACAAAATGTAATTTTTTTGAAGTGAAAACTTCTTTAGGGACGTTGTGCGATTTTTGGATAGGGGAAAAAGCATTGAATTCGAGACCGTCATCGCGACCGTCATTGCGACGGTCGTCGCTTATGTTATATATTATGTGCATGTATATATAAATTGTGTAGAGGTATTTAAATTTAAAATAAATGTAAAACATATTTTAGAATGGGGAAAAAGGATTGATTTCGCGACCATCATCGCGACCGTCATCGCTTCGGCGAAATAAATTTTGTACATAATATATATGTAGGTATATTATGTGTAGGTTTATATAAATTGTATAGAAGTATTTAAACTTAAAATAAATGTAAAACCCATTTTAGGATAGGGAAAAAGGATTTATTTCGCGACCGTCATCTCTTCGGCAAAATCAATTTTGTACGCATAATTATTATGTGTATGTATATATAAATTGTCTAGAAGTATTTAAATTTAAATTAATGTAAATCCTATTTTTGGATGGGGAAAAAGGATTGATTTGGCGACCGTCATCGCGACTGTCATCACTTTGGCGAAATAAATTTTGTACGTATATATATATATATATATATATATATATATATATATATATATATATATATATATATATATGTTATATGTGCAAATAGTCACCTTGAACCACTCAAGGGTTACCGACTCTTTGGTTTCGCAATATCAGTTCCTATTGTATCATCCTTCTAGCAAGCGTTCCCAGAGAGATAGCTGACCATGCATGGACGTCAACCTCTGACCAAAGCTGGCCTTTCGTGGGAAATGCCGACACCACAGTCTGTAGGAAGATTATAAATTTAGTACTTTAACATTATTGTATCACTCGTCATTTTAGTTTCTCGCTAGTAACATATTTGCATTATATAATTTTATTTACTTCAATTTATCATAGAACAAAGTATAAGTGTAATTTGTGAAATAAATCTTTTTTAAAAAGTCAATTAAGAAGTTAGTGATTTAACATTTGGCGCAGTCAGTAGGATCCGGTCAACGTTGTTAGAACAAGGAAACTCACTAGCAACGGCGGATCCTTATCCCTCAACGGAAAAAGAACCTAGAGCCGTCCTCATTCAACTGGATACTACGGAAGGAACACCTGGTGAAGCCCCTGGTAGCAGATCCCGTTAGAAAACAAGACGTCCTCGATGTTTCTGTTAATGTAAGTTATTGAATCATCTCGTTTAATATTTTAATATTTGCAAGCATACCGTACATACATCATACTATTTTCAATTTATAATCTTGACTATACAGTAAGTCAAGCCAAGTTGATTATCTAATAACGAAATATTTTTTTTATTACATACTTTTTATTACTTTATCATTTTTATTTACGCATTTCATTGATTTCATATTATATTTTCGCCGATATTTTACTTTATTTAACCATATTTTACCTGATTTTACCATATTTTACTTGATTTTTACCATATTTTACATTATTTTTATCATATTTACTTGATTTTACCATATTTTACTATATTTTACCTTATTTTATTTTACCATATTTTACTTTTCGTATTTTGTATATTCTGTTTTATACTTCCACTGACATATTATTATCAAAATGCCTGAAACACGTTCACAAACCCAAGCTGAAATTGAACCCTACAAACTTTCAGAAATATTTTCCATAATTCCTGAATTCGAAGGAGACCCAATCTCTCTCCCCACATTTTTAGACGCATGTGATTGCGCAATTAGAATGGCTTCGGGAGACCAACGTATCTTATTAACGATTCACATTAAAAATAAACTAAGAGGTAAAGCAGCTCAATTAATAAACTCTAGAAAACCAAGTTCTTATACAGACATAAAAAATTTACTAAACCTTCATTTCGGAGATAGTAGAGATCTCACTTCTGTAATCCATGATCTACAAAGACTTCGACAGTTATCAAATGAATCACCCTTAACCTTTTTCAATAGACTACAAGTTCTAAATGCAAAAATGCACGCTTCAATCCAAAAATCAGACCTAACACAAGACCAAAAGAAAGCCCAATTCACTTTAATTGACTCTATGGCTTTGAATACTCTTTTAACTGGACTAGAACCCCGATTAGGACAAATCATTAGGGCTAGTAACCCTCCTGATCTTATTGCAGCTAGTAACCGTATCAGACGTGAACTTCAGTTGTCGTATTTCGAAACACAAAAATCAAATAAAGATAACCAAAATAATCCAAAACCTTCCCAACCGATGAGAAGAACCTCATCTAATCTTTCTAAATGCACAATTTGTGGACGAATTGGCCATCTAAGTAGCGAATGCCGCTCTTCACGTTTTCCTTCTTACCAAAATCAATATAATGGTAGACCACAAAACTACCAAAATAATCAAAATCAATACTCTTCCAACCAATATAACAATAGACCACAAAACTATCAAGGTAATCCAAACCAATACTCTTCCAATCAACAAAATTTAAACCCACAGAGATCGACTTTTCCTTCTCAAAATCAACCGCAAAATCGCCCCTCTGTTATTCAGAGAAATCCAAATTTCCAAAATTTTCAACAAAGAGCCCATGTTTTTAATGAATACCCTGATGATCTCGTAGAATCTTATGGAGATTATTATACAGAAAATGATCTCCAACCTGACTATTTTTACGATTATACCAATGATACACCTAATTATACCAATGATACATCTCATTTACCAATGATACACTTGATTTAGAAAATTATCAGGATTTTCTTTCGCTACCCAATCAGAACCATCCTCCAGTACATACGAACCTTTCAACCGATATTATGAACGTACAACAACAAATCCAAGCCCTCAATTTGGACAATTTCGATCCAAATGTGAACTTTCCGGAACAGAAATTCCTGTAAGCCCCTTTCACACAATGAGCTCTAAAAACTTATATTATATTAATGACGCTACGAATACATTTAAACTTCTAATTGACACCGGTGCAGGAATTACAGTTTTCAAAGAGAATACTGCACGAAATTATCATAACCGATCCCCAGAAAATGTTACCATTCAAGGCATAACCGACGAAAAACTCTTAATTACAGAATCTGTCCTTATTCCCTTTACCGATGATAACCCCCACAAAGTTTTCGTTTTTAACTTAGACATTGACTTTGACGGAATAATAGGCCTAGATTTCCTAGACCACTACGAATGTGTAATAGACCTTAAAACCAGACAACTTCATACAAACTTCAAAACCCTTACCCTGCATAAAGTTGGACAAGACACACATAAGCCCACAGAAAATACTCCGGCGACATTTCCTACAAAAATAGTACCGTCAAATAATTTTCAAACATATCCGAAATCAAACACAAACATTAAAGCTCAACAAAGTAACAACTCACTTCACGTAAACACTCATGATCAACAAAAACACATCCCAAGACCAGAGAAAAAACGAATAAAAGAAAAAATAAACCAAATTTCGATTGATAGCCGAACAGAGCAAATATTCAAATTAAAATGCAACCTATCCAATACAGACGCAATACTGTCATCCCAAGAAATCGAAAAAGTTCGAATTCCTCACGCATTAGTCCATGTAGACGAAAATGGAGACTTTTTGACTTCTGTCATTAATGCTAATGCAATGCCAAAAGTAATCGAATTTTCGAATATTTCTATCGAACCTATAGAAAACTTGGAGACAGTCTTCACCTACGACGAAAATCACTGCGAACATCCAATTATAGACAGAGAACAAATAATTAAAGAACAACTGAGAATTGACCATTTAAACTCAGAAGAAAAGGAACAAATTCTAAACATTTGTACGGAATTTTCAGATATATTTTACGTAGAAGGTGACAAGCTGACATTCACGAACGAAATTAAACATGCAATCGAAACGAACAACGCGAAACCGATATACACGAAATCTTACAGATATCCGCAGGTTCACAAAGAAGAAGTCAAGACACAAACCAAAAAAATGCTAGAACAAGGAATAATTCGGCATTCAGTAAGTGCCTGGTCGAGTCCAGTGTGGGTGGTACCCAAAAAACTTGACGCATCCGGCAAACAGAAATGGAGAGTCGTTATTGACTATCGTAAACTTAATGAAGTTACAACAGAAGACCGTTATCCACTTCCACAAATTTCAGAATTATTGGACCAACTTGGAAAATGTCAGTACTTTACAACATTAGATTTGGCGTCCGGATTCCACCAAATTGAAATCGATCCACAAGATATGCAAAAAAACAGCCTTTTCAGTTGACAACGGACATTACGAATTTGTTCGTATGCCTTTCGGATTAAGGAATGCTCCTTCCACCTTTCAACGAGTAATGGATAACATTCTCCTGGGAATTCAGAACGAAAGATATTTAGTATATATGGACGATATAATCATCTATTCAGCCACCATTCACGAGCACATGTCACGACTGACAGAAGTATTTAAAAGATTAAGAAAGGCAAATCTGAAGATACAACCGGATAAATGTGAATTCTTAAGAAAAGAAGTCGCATACTTAGGACACCTCGTTACAGAACACGGAGTAAAAACAAATCCTGCCAAGGTATCATGCATAAAAAGTTTCCCAGAACCCAAGACAACTAAAGAAATAAAATCATTTTTAGGCCTAGTAGGTTACTACCGTAGATTTATACCGAATTTTCCAAAATTTCCAAACCACTGACTAAATTACTTCAAAAAGATGTCCCTTTTGTTTTTAATACCGAATGTAAAGAAGCATTCAACGATCTTAAAAATATTCTAATGACAGACCCAATTCTCATATATCCCAATTTCGAAGAACCCTTTTTACTCACTACTGACGCTAGTGCTTTCGCAATTGGAGCCGTTTTGTCACAAGGCCCGTTAGGAAAAGATCTGCCAATCGCTTATGCCTCACGAACATTATGCAGTGCAGAAACCAAATATTCCACAATAGAGAGAGAATTACTAGCCATAGTATGGGCAGTAAAACATTTCAGACCATACCTTTTCGGTCGCAAATTTACTCTTATCACCGATCATCGACCTCTTACATGGCTATTTTCAATAAAGGACCCAGGAAGCTGCCTAGCACGTTGGCGCCTAAAACTTGAAGAATATAATTACAAAATAGAGCACCGTTCAGGAAAAATCAACAGAAACGCAGATGCACTCTCACGAATAAAAATAAATCATTTTAAGGACTGTGCAGACTTTCAATCAAAACTTGCCCTGCACGCATCTAACAAAGATGAAACAGAGACCCAAGAAGACGAAGAAAAAGAGGACACAGAAGAAGGAATAGAAAAGATGTCCGAAGAATTCGAAAAGTTTCTCGAATTATATAGAACAAAATCCATTATCGATTACTCCAAAGTAGAAACGTCAAATGCAGAACTGTTAGATAAATCTCATAAGAATATCGTTACCTTTTTTTGGCAGAATAAACTTGAGGATCTGCACGAAAAAATAATGGGTGACATATTTGAAGAAAATATAGAATACAGTAACCGAAGGATCAATATCGTATCTAGCAAAACCGTAAAAGATCGGAAATATTTCATTATCCCATTACCTTTCGATCCACAAAGAGTAATGTCATACTTATTTCTCATACTTTATGCGAACCAGGAACAATTTGACGAATCAAAGACCTATTGCATAGAAAATAATGAAAATAATCTCGAACTTCCCATCTTAGAAATATTTTCCTACATATTTGCAGACAAAGAACTTAAATTAAAAATCTGCCAAAATGTAATTAAACAGGCAAGTGAAGACGAAACCCCACAAATCCTAGAACATAACCATTGTGGCAAGAATAACTTGCACAGAGGAATAAACGAAACTGTTAGACGTATAAAAGAAAAATATAATTGGAAAAACTTAGCAAAAGATGTCGAAAAATATATAAAAGATTGTGAAATTTGCCAAAAGGTTAAAATTTACAGAAAAAATCTAAGTGGACCGTTAGTTATAACGGAAACTCCGAAAACGCCATTTGAAAGAATCAACATAGACATATTTGAATATCCCACTAGAAACTATGCATTAATCATTAGAGATGAACTAACTGAATTTACTCAAGCATACCCTCTAACCGATAAGAAAGCAGTCACCGTAGCGAGTACACTCCTTTTATTTTTCCAACATTACGGAACACCCTTAAGAATACATTGTGACTGTGGTCGAGAATTCGAAAATGCCATAATTAAAGATCTATGCAACCTCTATGAAATAAAATTAACATTTTCTAGTGTAAGTCATCCACAATCCAATGGATCTGTAGAAATATTCCATGCCACACTATCAGAAATGATCCGAGCAAATAAATCCGAAAATCCCAATGATCACCCATTCGTGATCCTCCCTTATGCAGTGATATGTTACAATAATACAAAAAACAAAACACACGGGTTCACGCCGTACGAACTAGTTTTTGGACACACTGCAGGACGACCACCAGAAACACTATATAATCAAAAAAGCCTAATTAGCAAATACGTTAGAGATCTTAATAACCGTATGGAATACTTTTATAAAGTAGCCAGAGAGAAGACAGAAAGAGCCAAAGAAAAAGCTAAAGTAAGATTTGATGAAAATATTTCATCACAACGCCCTGACTTTAAAATTGGTGACAAGGTATACGTAAAAGAATCCCAAATAAAATCAAAATCTGAAAATTTATTTAATGGACCTTTTCAAATTCAAGAATTATTTACAAATTCTGCTATTATCCTAAATCCCCAAACGAATCAAACTTCTAAAGTAAATTTTGACAGACTAAAACCATACTTTGAATAAATTTCTTCTTTACAGATTCTATGGACTACTTTCAATCGCCTACTCCCAATTTCACCTCTCTCCCATAAATAATACAGTCGGAATCTTCTATCACGAAGAAGGTACCATTCGAATATCTAATGATAAATGGACATTACTTGTTTACAAGGAATTGGTCCCTATAAAAACTGCTATATCCAACAACGACAAAATTTTAGAAAACTTGCTAGATAAATTTACAAATGCCGATACACCAAGAAAACTTGCATTTCAATCTGAGGTACAAACACATATTAGTTTGATAAGACAAATTTCAAATTCCGTAAATTTAAAATATAGAGAAGTAATTGCCGACACACGAGCCTATAATCCACGCCAAAAACGAGGATTAATCAATGGTATTGGAACCTTATGGAAATCTATTAGTGGAAATTTAGACGCATCAGACGGTGAATATTTCAATCAATGTATAAATAGGATCACTAGAGATGAAAATCAAATAGAAGCACTCTTAAAAAATCAAATCTCTGTTACAACTTCTGTCATAAAATCTTTTAACACCACTATCCAAAAATTACAAATAGACGAACAAACTTTTAACAAAGACCTACACGATATTGAAACTACTCTTATAGACATTGCTGACGACATCTCATTTTACCGTGCACAATTACAAACCTTAAATTTGTGTGAATCGTTAATGGAAAGCTACATATTTTTAGAAAATTATCTCAATGACATTTTGAATGCCATCACTTTTTCTCGATTGCAAATTTTACACAGTTCAATTATTTCTCCCAATGATTTACTAGATTCATTGAAGATTATCTCACAATCTTTACAAAATAATGTATTACCATTGCCCATTTATACCTCAAATATAGCCCAGTATATTGATATAATAAAGCTTCAAGCATATCAATTGGATTCAAAAATTGTATTCGTCCTAGAAATCCCAATAGTCGACCCCGAAATCTATACCTTATACCACTTATATTCGATACCAATATTAGATAATCAAACTGGTCTTTTTCATACACTTTCTACAATACATAAGTATATAGCGCGAGATGATGATTCAATTTCGTATGTATTACCCCGAAACACAGAAGAATGCAAATCAATTAGTCCAAACCAAAAAATGTGCACAGATATTCTTCCCTATCCAGTAGACAGCGATACTATCTGTGAAGCCCAGTTATTGAAACCAGTTAGCGTCCTACCAAAAACTTGTCAGATGTCAACGTTTTTAGCACAAGATTACAATGTGCAGGAAATTGACCGAAATTTATGGTTAATAACAGTATCCGATCCATTACCAATTACGATTAAGTGTGCAAGAAAAGACATCAGTACACAGACAATCAGAGTAAACACAATTCTAAGATTACTACCCGAATGTACAGCATTTATTGGAAGTACCAGAGTTCACGCCAGAGATCAAATCGATAAATATCCAAATATAACCTACAGAAGTCATCCAGTTAATGTCCCATACAGATGTTGTGACCATTTCGAAGGAAGAAACCACATACCAAATTTGAATCCATTAAAACTCAATAAGATCAATACAGACGATTTAAACATTGCACAACACAAGCTGGACCAATATTCAGAAGAACTCGACCGAATCATGAACCAACCATTCATCGAAGAACATTTGCCTTGGTTCACTATATTGTCTTTATCATTAATTATCATTCTAGTTTTTGCATACATCTTCTGCAAATGTAGACGCAAAAGATTTCCAAGACTTGCCATGAACTATCCGCAGGACTCACCTCCACCTTCACCACATCGCAGCAGTTCCATTAAAGAAAAACTTAAAGGATTAACCTTTAAAAGAAGACCAGATGTAAGCCCAGAAAATGAAGAAATATCAGAAACCCCAATTGAACTTTAAAAGTCGAAGCAAGGCATCGACTTTTCACTAATGAGGGGAGCTGTTATATGTGAAAATAGTCACCTTGAACCACTCAAGGGTTACCGACTCTTTGGTTTCGCAATATCAGTTCCTATTTTATCATCCTTCCAGCAAGCGTTCCCATAGAGATAGCTGACCATGCATGGACGTCAACCTCTGACCAAAGCTGGCCTTTCGTGGGAAATGCCGACACCACAGTCTGTAGGAAGATTATAAATTTAGTACTTTAACATTATTGTATCACTCGTCATTTTAGTTTCTCGCTAGTAACATATTTGCATTATATAATTTTATTTACTTCAATTTATCATAGAACAAAGTATAAGTGTAATTTGTGAAATAAATCTTTTTTAAAAAGTCAATTAAGAAGTTAGTGATTTAACATATATATATATATATATATATATATATATATATATATATATATATATATATATATATATATATATATATATATATATATATATATATATATATATATATATATATATATATATATATATAAATAAGCAAAATCATGGGCTAATACTCGTAAAGTGGATGTGAATTTAGTTGGAAATACATAAAATGATGAAGGGTCATCATTCCATACATTTCTGTGCAACTATATACACCGGTGTTTCGGCCTATTTGGGCTTCGTCAGTATAGTGTAGCAAGTTAAAAAAGTTGTTTGTTAACTTGTAAAATTAAATTTTATTATTAACAACTAAATTCACATTCACTTTACGAGTATTAGCCAATGATTTTGCTTATTTATTTTTATATTTGTACTCGATTATCCAACATCATTTTATTGAATAATGTTATGGCTTTTCATTTCCTCAGGTAGCCTTACCTCCTTGGCAATGTTAGTTGTAGCCTTGCAACTGCGGGTCTTCTAACAATCTGACCAAAAATGGTAACCTTGCTCCTGTAGTAATCCTTTTACAAGTTAACAAACAACTTTTTTAACTTGCTACACTATACTGACGAAGCCCAAATAGGCCGAAACACCGGTGTATATAGTTGCACAGAAATGTATGGAATGATGACCCTTCATCATTTTATGTATTTCCAACTAAATTCACATTCACTTTACGAGTATTAGCCAATGATTTTGCTTATTTATTTTTATATTTTTACTCGATTATACAACATCATTTTATATATATATATATATATATATATATATATATATTTGAAGTGAAAACTTTTTTAGGGACATTGTGCGATTTTTGGATAGGGAAAAAAGCATTGAATTCGCGACCGTCATCGCGACCGTCATTGCGACCGTCGTCGCTTCTGTTATATATTATGTGCATGTATATATAAACTGTGTAGAGGTATTTAAATTTAAAATAAATGTAAAACCTATTTTAGGATGGGGAAAAAGAATTTATTTCGCGACCATCATCGCGACCGTCACCGTTTCGGCGAAATAAATTTTGTACATAATAATATATAGGTATATTATGTGTAGGTTTATATAAATTATATAGAAGTATTTAAATTTAAAATAAATGTACAATATATTTTGGGATGGAGAAAAAGGATTAATTTCGCGACCGTCATGTCATCGCGACCATCATCGCTTCGACGAAATAAATTTTGTACGTACAGTGAAACCCCGATAAGTCGACCCCCGATAACCCGGAAGTCCGGCTAACCCGGACCGATTTTTATCAGACAAACATTACAACAATAAAAATGTATGTCCTTTATGCTGGATTTTCCAATTTCTTTTCAACATCTTAAAATATTTTCTTTTATCTTTCCTTATAAACATATTGTTCGAATACTATAATATCTTATATTTTTCAGGCTCATTTTATTTATCATAATAAACTTTCTTCGTAAAAATTTGTCGCTTTAGCGAATTCCTATATGTAGTTCATTCGTTTCAATTTTCAATGTCAAACACATTATACAATGAGAGATAATGCGTATTTGTGTAATTTGATACATAATATACCTTAGTAAAAATGACTAATGGCATTGCAGACAACGCTCATTGTCGTGTTATCGAAACCAACAGGCATCTGTGGTATCCTTTATTTACTTGAAACTGTCTTAGCATTGTTTAGAAAAGACTATAAAAAAATTATTTTTCAAACAATGGTCTTAGTCTTCACTCTTATTAAATAACATAAGTTCGTTCTCGTTGCGAGACGGTATTGTGTGTAGTAAAGTCGCATTGTTCGTTCCGTTCTGTAATCGTTCGTAAATATATTCAGATTTTGTGTTTGCGTGATTTTTTGTCTACGTAATGGCAATAAAACTTAAAATGTTGTTTTTGTTTCAAAATGATAATAAAAGACAGTTTGGACAATCGGTGCAAAGCTAAGAAAGCTAAAAATGAGACTCTCGACGATGCTTTGTATGTGTGGAACGCGAACGTGGTTTACAAGTGTCTGTGTGAAAATTATAACGGAGTTTATCTGTAAGCATACCATATTTTAATAATTTTTACCACTTTCTCCGGCTAACCCGAATTTTCGATAACCCGGATCGGCCGCGGTCCCGATTAATCCGAGTTAACGGGGTTCCACTGTATATTATAATCTACGTATAATAGTAATATTATTGAAGTGAAAACTTCTTTAGGGACGTTGTGCACTTTTTAGATGGGGAAAAAGTATTGAATTAGCGACCGTCATTGCTTCGGCGAACTAAATTTTTGAAGTGAAAACTTCTGTAGAAACGTTGTGCACTTTTTAGATGAGGAAAAATATTGAATCAGCGACCGTCATCCCGACCGTCATTGCTTTGACGAAATACATTTTTGAAGTTAAAACTTCTTTAGGCAGGTTGTGCACTTTTTAGATGGGAAAAAAGTATTGAATTAGCGACCGTCGTTACTTTGACGAAATAATGTTTTGAAGTGAAAACTTTCTTAGGGACGTTTTGCATTTTTTAAATGGGGAAAAAGTATTGAATTAGCGACCGTCATTGCTTCGACGAAAATAAATTTTTGAAGTGAAAACTTCTTTAGGAACGTTGTGCCCTTTTTAGATAGGGAAAAAGTATTGAATCAGCGACCGTCATTGCTTCGACGAACTAATTTTTGAAGTGAAGACTGCTTTAAGGACATTTTGCACTTTTTCGATGGGGAAAAGTATTAAATTAGCGACCGTCATTGCTTAAAGGAAATAAATTTTTGAAGTGAAAACTTCTTTAGAGACGTCGTGCTCTTTTTAGATGGAGAAAAAGTATTAAATTAGCGACCGTCCTCGCGACCGTCATTGCTTCGACGAACTAATTTTTGAAGTGAAAACTGCTTTAGAGACGGTGTGCACTTTTTCGACGGGGAAAAAGTATTAAATTAGCGACCGTGATTGCTTTAACGAAATAAATTTTTGAAGTGAAAACTTCTTTAGAGGCGTAGTGCTCTTTTTAGATGGAGAAAAAGTATTGACTTAGCGACCGTCATTGCTTCGACGAAATAAATTTGTGAAGTGATAACGTTTTTAGGGACGTTTTGCACTTTTTAGATATGGAAAAAGTATTGTGTTTGCGACCGTCATCACTTTGCCGAACTAAATTTCGTACGTAATACAGGGTGTCCCGAAAAGATTGGTCATCAATTATACCGCAGATTCTGGGGTCAAAAATAGTTCGATTAAACCTAACTTACTTTAGTACAAATGTGCTTATAAAAAAAGTTACAGCCCTTTGAAGTTACAAAATGAAAATCGATTTTTTTCAATATATCGAAAACTATTGGAGATTTTTTATTGAAAATAGACATGTGGCATTATTATGGCAGGAACATCTTAAAACAAAATTATAGCGAAATTTGTCCACCCCATAAAAATTTTATGCGGATTTTGTTCCCTTAAACCACCCCAAACTTTTGTGTACGTTCCAATTAGTTCATTATTGTGGTGCCATTAGTTAAACACAACGTTTCTAAAACTTTTTTCCTTTTAATATTTTTTCGTTAAGCCAGTTTTTATCGAGATGCGGCTTTTTTTTTAATATGTTTACATAAAAATTTTATGGGGGTTTTGTTCCTTTAAACCCCTCAAATATTTGGGTACGTTCCAATAAAACTATTATTGTAGTACCATTAGTTAAACACAGTGTTTTTAAAACTTTTTTGCCTCCTAGTCTTTTTTTGATGTCACCTTTTATCGAGATATGGCTTCCTTTTCAAAATATACCTAATAATGTAAATTATAAATAAATTTTCAGATTATTAACAGGTCTCTATAATCGTACTTAACCATATACAAATATGTGGTGAATTCGACAAATATTCAAAATATCTCGATAAACAGTGGCTTATCGAAAAAGTAATAAGAAACAAAAAAGTTTAAAAATACTGTGTTTAACTAATGGCGCCACAATATTAATTTAATTGGAACGCACACAAAAGTTTGGGGGGGTTTAATGGATCAAAACCCCCATAAAATTTTTATGGGATGCACAAATTTTACTTTAAGATTTTGCTGCCATAAGAATGCCACATGTCCATTTTAAAATAAAAAATCTCTAAGAGTTTTCGATATATGAAAAATAATCGATTTTCATTTTGTAACTTCAAAGGGCTGTAACTTTTTTTGTGTGCAATATCGTATATAGGTAAGTGAGGTTCAATCAACCTATTTTTGACCCCAGAATCTGTAGTATAATTTATGACCAATCTTTTCGGGACACCCTGTATATTATATATATGTATACATAAATAGCATAGAACGTACGCAACGTGTATTAAATATAGGTATAGCACTTCTTTTTGGATGGGGAAAAAGCATTGAGCTCGTAATTTAGATACTATAAGAAGTTTTCACTTCTGTCGGCACTCCCATGAGTGCTTTAAATTTTTTATTTAGCTTAATGCCTCGACAACTAATGGCCATTGGCATGGTACAGTGGATTTTTCCAATCTGGTACCTAGTGTAATGTGTGGTGTGTTTGTTGAGTAAATGTCTTTTTACTTAGCAAAGTCGACGTCATTGTCTTTGCAAAGAGACGCTAATTGCATCCGAACTTCTGTGGTCCCTCCGGTGAGTGACCGATCTGTGAGTGACCGATTCCACAAAGATAGAAACTATTTTTATTTATTAATTTTTAATAAATGAAAAATTCTCTACCCAGGTGAGATTTGAACTCACGGTCTTTGAGTCCAAAGATAGGCGCTCTTACCACTGAGCCACAGAGGGGGTTTTAAAAAATTGTTATTAGGATTTTTGACTATAATAAGTAATGTTTTATCCTTTTTTAATACATATTGATAGTATAATGTCCAGTTGCACCAACAAATAAACGATTGATTTTTTGATTTGTATTGCCCGTTTTTTATTAAATATAATAATTGTCAAAAAACTGTCAATCAAAAATAGAAATTTTAACGATTCTCCCGAAAAATATTAAATTTTTTACCATCAAAATTTGATATAAATATATAAATATATTTAATATAATAACAGAACACTTTTCTTTTCTTTCGGAAAAGGTTAAAATTTAATATTTTTTGGGAGAATCGTTAAAATTTCTGTTTTTAATTTGACAGTTTTTTGAGAATTATATTTTAAAATAAACGGGCAATCCAAATCAATCGTTTATTTGTTGGTGCAACTGGACATAAATCTTCTACTTTCACTGGGCATCCGTAGAATTGCCCTATATTCATTTTCTACCTATATTTGCGAAGTAACCTAATACACAACTTTGTGTGAAACACCTAAGTTTTACGTTAGTTTTAATAAAAGTTATTAACAAATAACGATTTTCACTAATTTAACGACTTTTTAACTTTCAAAAATCGGTATTTTAAAGGTTTGTCAATGTTCTAAAAAATGAAATTTTGTAATTTTATGTCAACTATTTAGCCTGGAGTACAAACAATCGAAAAAAAATCGCGAATCAGGTAGGTTTTCTTCCTACAGGTTTACAATAACTAAAAAAGATGTCAGTTACCTGGATGTTTCAGTGTCCTGAGAAAATCCTTATTTCCCTGGACTGTGTTCTTTATTATTTTGATTATTAATCAGTTACTTATTAAGTTATAATTTTTCATTTATATCCAAAACGAGTTAATATTTAAGAGCGTAGGCGCAAAATTTCGGGCCAATGCTTCTTAATGCATTCATTTTTTTTCGAATCATGAGAAAACTAATAAGTATTCTTGAAAAATTTAAACGCAGACCTGAAAATTATATGGTGGTAGGGGTTTTTACCCCCTAGCTAGGGTTGATTAAGTCGAACACTATTTCCAGATATATATTTATTTATCAACACTGAATACACCAGTAACGAGTTGGTGGACAAAGTCTATATTCTAACTACTTGATGTCTGAATAATGAATAAAGAAGAATGATCTCCAATACTTTCTCCGTATCTATAAATAAACTCGTGATTATTTTTATTATGATTGCTGACACCGAATCGACCATCAAATATTAATAATATCAAAATAGCTGACTAGGTCTTTTCTCGAAACGAGTACTCCACATTGTGACATCAATGTCACCTAATTATTCTACTATAAACAATAATGTTTGTGTAAGACTTTTAAAAATTAAATCGATATGAATTGATCTTAATATTTTTGGATGCTAATATAAATCCTGTACAATTGCATTATTACCAGGGGCCGAAAGTCTCTGAAAATTTCTATGTTTATTTTTATAAGTTACAGGGGTAAAAAAAAGGAAATTGAGTGTGATTTTTAATTTCAAATATCTCATTCAAAAGAACCTTTTTGTTTACTCTAAGGGAATTTCCGCCCTCTTTGATATTGTAATCTTTCATTGAGCGTTTAAATTTTTCAAAAATATTTATTAGTTTTCTCAGGATCCGAAAAAAATGAAAGCATTTAAAAAGCATTGGTCCAAAATTTTGCACCTACGCTCTTAAGGGTCTTTATATGGAAAATTTTAAAATAATAACGTATCCATTTTCTCTGCATTTATCTTGTGTTATAGTACGGATTAGTATTATTTAGTTGGATAGTAATCTGATTACAATATATTGCTATATTTTCCTATATTTGCTGTTTGGATGTTTGTATTAAATGTCTTTCTTACATTCTCTTTGGTCCCAAGTTTTAAGTGTTAAATATAGTTTACATTTTATTACATATTTACAAACAACATAAATCTCTTATACATTTCTATTACCGGAGTGGATCTAATCAATAACTCTTCCAATCCAATCCAATCCAGAACGCGGCAGTTACTGAAAATTAATGATTCAAAAATATTAAACAAATGGGATCAACGGTAACCGTTCATGAAGTTACAGATCACGTAACAAGGTCCCATAGTAAGCTTTAACATTTACGTAGAAAATGTCGCTCGAATGCTTTTATTCCTATTCGGGCTATTCCCGGCTATTCCCGGCCATTCCAGACGCCAAAAGACGTACGCCGTGCCGTGACAGAAAGGTCATTGAAATTTATTATCATTAGGCGTCATATTTATGAAATACGGCTTACTGTATAGCAGAGTTGGGAAGTTCCCCTCAACTTTAGATTGTAGGTAACTCGGGCGAATTTAGGGTTGGATGATTAAACAGATTGACAGTTATGAGCTTTTGATTAAATAATTAAAATACCAAATTTCCGTAATTTATTATTAATTCATGGAAGATATGTTGATGCCAAGTTACCTTTCACAAACATTTCAACGCGTTTAAGACTATTTATTTATTGCTATATTTGAATTTGGGGGATGATTTGTCCAGAATTGATCATTAACGATATATTCTTCTTGTGGATTGCACAACTCGCTTACATCTCGAACGGTCGCCCATGATAGTTGGGTCAGTGGGTTGCCCCATTGTTCTTAAATATGACCATATGTTTATCTCTCTATCGCATTCGTGGACGTCCTAAGGTCATTCTTCCTGTCGGGCTTCCTCCTAGATTAGCCTCGAAATGCAGTTATTAGAGAGTCTTGGGATTTAATTTATTTATTTTTATTTACGGGTTTCCTAAATTTCATAAAAAATATACATATATAAACAATAAGTAGAAGTAAAAGTAGTAGTAGTAAAGTCCAGTAAAACAGTAAAAAAACAAAAAATAAAATTAAATGAATTAAATGAAAGTGTGACAGCATAAAACTGCAGTAAGTACATTACAATAAAACTAAATTTAACATACACACAATCCACGTTAAAAGTGACAATACATAATAATAATATAATATAAACCGACATTAATCAACTAACTACAGACAATAAAAAATTAATAAATTACATAATACAAAAGCATTGTCCATGGCAAAAATTAACAAATCTACTGAAAATATAATATTAAACATTAAACATAAGTGCTGACCGGAAAAATTGATTTTAGTCGGTTTTTAAATACTCTACTGGAAGAAGAGAATAAATCGATGTCCAAATCATTCAGGCGACTCAAAGTTCTATCTATTGGTAAGTTAAGACCATAGTTTGTTGAATGATGAGGTACATGGAACAAGTTATTACATATTTCTCAGATCACGGTTTGGAATATTAAAGTTTATTAATTTTAATAAATCAGGGCAATTGATTTCACTATTTAATAGTTTATAAATAAAAGATAGATCATTTATAATTCTACGGTCTTTTAAGGAGTGCAAATTGAGATCACTACGGATGATGGTATAGTTGTGGTTTAGTTCAATAACATTATATCCCAATCTGTACGCTGCAAATATTAAAAACTTATTTTGAACTCTCTCGAGACAAACAACATGAACATTATAAAATGATGACCAGACAATAGAGGAGAATTCTAATATAGATATAACCAATGATGAGTAAACAGCCTTTATTGTATGAAGGGAAAGCTCAGCACAACTGGGAAGTATATAACCCAATACTTTTGAAGGCTTTTCTGTCACATAGTTAATGTGATCCACAAACGTTAAGTTTTCATCGAATGTTGCTCCTAAATCCTTTACTGTTTTAACATAAGAGAGCGCTTTACTGTCGATGACATATGATGATTGATATTTTTTTGCAACTTTGTGGAAGCTAATGAAATGACATTTATTAACGTTTAAAAAGATTTAATCTCTTAGACTACGTCGTTTTATATCTGTTTGACCTCGGCATTTGTTCTCATTCAGTATTGGTTCGTATTCGGGTCGTAATAAGGTCCAAAAAGATTCTTCTGAGGATTTTTCTCTAAAAACAACGGAGTATCCTTTCCATTGCCTTTTTCAGCGTCCACGTCTCACACCCATACACGAGTACCGGTCTAATCACTGTCTTATACACCCTAATTTTTGATGTACCCTGTGTTAGGCTTATAGCTTTAATAGTGTTGTGAAGACTATCGACTCATCTATTTGCTGCCTGGATTCTCCCTTTTATCTCTTCCGTGATATCGTTATCTACGGTGATTGTCGCTCCAAGAGATTTAAAATTTCCTACTCTTTCAAAGCTAAATGGGTCTATTGTAACATTTTGCCCTATTCTATCTCGTCTCGTTTGTCTATTAACGATATGTACAAGACTAATATTGGCTTGATCCCATATGAATGCATTATTTTCACCTTTTTCTATACTGCTAAAACCGTTCAAGCCTTGACTGCGAAGATAATTGACTAATAAGTTTAATAAACTGTACGAAAAGAAAAGGTCCCCAGAAAAGACGAAATGGAAAATTGGAGCTGGAGGGTCAGATAATAGAACTAGTGATAGAGTTTTAAAATCTGAGCATCACCTTCTAAAATCTGAGCAAACAGAGGCGCCGGTTGCCTGAATGACACAATATGGAGAAATAAAAATATCGGAAACGAAATGAAAGGCAAAATTTACAAAACAGTAAATAATAATCACATACGCGGCAGAAATACGACCTGACACAGAGAGGACAAAAAATTGCTCGAAACAGCGGAGATGAAAACCCTTTGAAAAATCACGTAGTGTCCCACTACGGGGCAGAGCTAGAAGTACAGATATATGACGGAGATATAAGATGGAGAACATTAATAACTGGATACTAAACAGAAGAGTAGAACGGAATGACCACATAAGTCGACTGACAACAAATAGAGTAGTAAGGATGGCGAGAGACGATTCCCCAATAAGAAGACGATCAGAGGTAAGATCACGAAAACAATGGAACGAAAGCTTACTGGAGGCACATTGAAAAACAGACAGAGTCATGTTTATACAAAAAGAAAAAGAAGAAGAAGAAGAAGAAGAAGAAGAAGAAAAAGAAGAAGAGAACTGTGAAACAACAACCATAGAAAAAATCAAACCCGAAATATATGACTAGACAAATTTTGTAGAAAAAAGAGATGCATTTTTCCAAGAGTTGGAAATAAATACCAATAGTAGACGACATAAGGTCGATCTG
Source organism: Diabrotica virgifera virgifera (assembly GCF_917563875.1). NCBI lineage: Eukaryota > Metazoa > Arthropoda > Insecta > Coleoptera > Chrysomelidae > Diabrotica > Diabrotica virgifera. Next base: position 110,843,478 of record NC_065451.1, on the reverse strand, counting down.
TATCGATTAAGGAGGCAATTTTTTTAAATGCATTATTTTTTTTTATCCTGAGTAAACTAATAAACATTTTTGAAAGATTTAAACGCAGAATGAAAGATTACGTTATTACCGAGGGCCGAAAGTAACTGAAAACTTTTAAAATGTTTATTTTAATAAGTTACAGGGGTGAAAAAAAAAGAGAAAATTTAGTGTGATTTTTAATTTCAAATATCTTATTTAAAGGAAACTTTTTGTTTATTCTAAGGCCCTTTTGTTTATTTCAGCTCTCGGTAATAATGTAATCTTTCATTCTGCATTTAAATGTTTCAAAAATATTTATTAGTTCTCTCAGGATTCGAAAAAAATTAATGCATTTAAAATGCACTGGAGCCGGAATTTTGTACCTAGGTTTTATTATTTTGAGTTTTTATATGCTCATAAATGTAACTAATATTTTATCATAATAGTTAATAGACCACAGATGAGATGGTCGTATGACTTAAAAAGATACGCAAGGACCAGATGGACAGCATTAGCACTGAATTGAGAAGAGTGGAAAGATAAGGGGGAGGCCTATGTTCAACTTTGGACAAATGAAGGACAATAGATAGATAGATAGATAACTAATACTTCGTTTCTTTGTAGTCTAAATACGATAGAAGGTCGATTTGCATCGAACTGTTTAATGGATAAAAATTATTGAATAATAATATTATGTAATTTACTATGTTAACAATTATAAGAAACAAGGGGTGACCGATCCAATTTTGTTGTGACTATAATTAATTAATTAATTAATTTTTTTAGTAAAATTGTGGCTTATTTCCCATTAAAAATAACGATGTTGATAATTAAAATACGACTTTTTTATAAATAAAAAAGAATTAAATCAAGGCAGATATTATTTCCGATTTATTTTTTAGATAATTCTAAATAAAAAAGAATGTGTGTGTACTTAGTAGGAGTGAAAATATACAAATTAATAAGCTCTTTGACAAGGTTGTCAAAGCCAAGGTTGTAAAAACCAAACTTTCAGTAAAATTGATTACCATGACGACAATATTGGTTTCCATGACGACGATTCAAAACCATTGTTATTGTCTACTGATTTGACTTTTGAATATTATTTCAAAATAATTCTATTTCAACAAATTATCAGTAGTAATTGCACAAGAGCTCTAAAATTATCGAATTTTTCCCGAGTGACACTTTGACAGTATTAATTTCACGACCCGAAGGGGAGTGAAATTATGTCAAAGTGTCACGAGGGCAAAAATTCGATAATAATTTTAGAGATCGAGAACAATTTGTTGCGATTATTTCATGAATAAAACTGTTCAAAACCAAAATTTTATTGTAATTTATTTATGTAAGTACAAATTAGTACAATTAAACACAGAGTTGTTATAAATATTTGACGGTTGAAAGTCATCACTTTTATAATTTTTAATACATTCAATGTCATTAATGTCACTGAATGTATTTTTTCGTAGCAACGACGGGCATCTGACGTAATATACTTGACTACGGGATATTATCAAAAATTATCAGTTTAATTTTTATTTCTGTAGCTTTCTATTGGTCAGGACCTCCTATGAATGAAATAATCGCGTTAATTTCATTAAAACATGAACACAATGAGATAAATTTGAAATAAAGTAATAAATAATATCTAAATATTAGTTTATTGCAAGTATTATAATATAATATAAAGCCATATTACAAGGTATTCTACTATCCCACACCAGTGCGGGAAAATTTACTTTCCCGCTCTGGTGATTGATTTTCTTTACTTTTCTTTGGATTTTTTGAGAGTCCATGTTTCATGTACAATGCATTTATCAATGGCAGGCCCGGCCCCAAGGGTGAGCGAACTGGGCGGCAAATTTTAGAGGACAGCCAATTTTTGAAATTGAAGTAATAATAAATTATGTTTTTAATATCATAAAAAATCAATATTATGAACAAAAGTGGCAAAAATGCAACTGTAAAAACGAGAACTAAATAAGTGAAACAATAACAATTGCAAGGTACATTCGACGGGAAATGGAAAACACCTCCTTCTTCTTCATCGCATAAGAATAGTGGGATCGGAACTAAATTAAATTCACTTAAAATTAAATTTACTGAAAATGGATATATACCCTATTCCACGAATATACGCATGTGTTGGATTATTTCGACAACGAATATTTGATTGTGCAAAATATGAAGAACAAAAATAAATTGCAAATTACATTGCTGTTTAATGGTGTAATTAGTAGAGCCATTTACTTTCGTACTTCTTATGTTGCACACTGAAATATTCGTTGTCGCGATAATCCAAAACAGGCGTATGTTGGTGGAATGAACCATATCAATTGGAAACATACGGTTGCAGCTTTGTCCAGCCACGCTAAGTTTTCAGCTCATCTACAGTCACGGCGACAGTGGGTAGAACTAGCAATTAGACTAGGATCGGGCAAAACCATAGACGAAGAAACACAAAAAATTCTAAATTCAGAAACTCGTCATTGGAAAAATGTAATAGAACGACTTATATCAATAATACAGTTCTTAGCACAATAGTGTCTTCCATTGAGAGACGATTCTAATAAACTTTTTCATCACAACAACGGTAATTTTTTAAAGCTTGTTGAGCTCTTTGGAAAATTTGATTCTGTTTTACAAGAGCACGTTAGGAGAACAACGAATGTTAGTAACAAGCAGCATCACTACTTGAGAAAACCTATTCAAAACGAAATTATTCAGCTCCTCTATGACCAAATCAAAAATAAAATTTTAAACTTTTTGAAATAACTCAGCATAATTTTAGATTGTACACCTGATATTTCTGGGGTGGAACAGATGACTATTGTTGTACGTTTTGTCGATTTAGGTTCCTGTTCACAAAGTGTTAAAATTGCAAAATATTTTCTTGGATTTGTGCCTGTACTGGAAACCACTGGGTTGGTACTTACAGAAGATATTTTGCAAAAATTGAATGAAATGAGAATACCTTTGGAAGATATGAGAGAACAAAGGTATGATAATGGGGCAAACAAGAAAGGGAAAAACTTTTTATCTCATAAAAATTCCACGAGGGAAAAAATTTCCTGTAGTTGGCTGTATACCATTTATTACAAAAAACCATAAAATTCTTTATAAAAGGTATATTTGTTAAAATCCCTATACAGGACTACATCACAGAACAGAACTAGTTTTCAATCGGTTGACCGATCATCATCAGTGTTTGCGTGAATCTAACATGCTAACCACCAAAGTAAAAAATATTTGGGTAAAAACCCTTTACAATTAATCCGTCATAGGAACATAGAAATAAAATGTGAAATTAAACATGGATGTATAAAATATCCAATGTTTCATGCTCTAGGTACCATTGAGCTCGAATATGACTTGTTCACATCATGACTTTATGGTAGCAAGTGACTTGCATAAACATAGCAGTTACCAACCTGCAACCAGCGTTAGATGACATAGAAGAATGGAGCATAAAATAGGAAATTGCTTTAAACTCCGAAAAAAACGCGAGCGGTGCTATTTAAGAAAAGAATGCAACAACTAGTGGAAAAACTGACGATGCAAAACAACCTCATCGAGTAGAAAACCGAGTCAAAATACCTGGGAGTCATTATGGACCAAGGATTAAATTCAAAAAAATATGTAGAAGCCACAAATTAAAAAGCCAACATAGATAAAACAACAATAGGAGGACTCACAGGTAGAAAAAGTAAACTGAGATTAAAAACCAAAATAAGGTTAATAAACTATTTTACTGATATTAACATACGCGTCTCTCGCATGGGGACACATATTTTCTTCTTTTGGTGCCTATTCGTTTTGAATATTGGCGATCATTCTGGCTATAATTATTTTAATAACTGATGCTTTTAATAGATTAGTTGTTCTTGTGGAGAACCATTTCCTCATGTTCTTTAACCATGATATTCTTCTTCCTCGCTTTCCGAATACTTTGCCTTAGGGACACATATGCAACACTACAAAAAAGGAGATAGAGGCGTTCCAAAACAACAGCCTAAGAGAAGCAGTCAACGTCTCGAGATACGTCGCTGAAAGCTTTCTAAAAGACGGGACACACATATTATCTGCACTGGTCCCAAGCCGACACACGGCAGACTGTGGGACGTGCTACGGGGAGAAAGAAAAGGTTAGGCATTTTATCTATGGGGACACATAGTACCGCACCGCGTCAGCACAGGTACGATTAATTACAGGGACCCGATCCGTCAACTGTCAATGTCAGTTAAATTCACACGTGGTATTTGTGACAGTGACATTTGATAGTATGTTTGATAGACGTCAAGTTTTATTTTTGTTTGTAGAAATGGAATATTTATATTATAGCTTGTACGTTATTATTTAATTTCTATAAAATGGTAATATGTTGGGTACCCGAATGGTTATCATTGATATTGTAAGTACTAAAATATCTAAAATTTTAAATTGAGGGTATAATGACACCATATTTTTAGGAAATCTGCAGAATGGAATAAAACTACTCCCTTAAAAACTATTATATTATGTTCCTGCTACTTTTATAAAGAAGATAAAGAAAATCTTCTCTCATCATATTTTCAAATAAGACTGGTGAAGATGCTGAAGAAATGCAGTAGCACTGTCTTCTGTGTAAATCCTTGATTTTGTGTAATTTATAAAATTGAAAGCAATATGATATGACTAACAAGGATTGTGTGTTTATAAAAAAATGTGTATCACAGGTACAATAATAATGTATTATTGTCTTGTTTGATAACTATAAAATATTATTTGTTTTGTTTTAGTGTGCAAACTACAAGTACGAGCATTAAATCTCAGAAATGTTTACCACTGTTTTTTTTTGGTTTTATTCAATGGATTTAATGGATTGTAGATGTAGACCCTCTACATCTTAATTACCACTTGAAAGTCAACCAGAATCATCTCATTCAAGTGGTATTACATCAAGTAGTGCACAACAAGACACAGAAACGTATTTTCTTGAATAAGAGAATACTCAGCTGAAACTAAAATTAGATAATTTGTCAAATATAGATTTCCATTTCAGCATATCAAGAATGATCATAATTTAGTGAAAGTGTACGTGGGAATAATAACTACTGTATATTGAAATATTGTTTAATATTTAATATGCTAAGTAATATTCAGTTAGAATATTATCATGGATCATAGATGGGTGAAATATCACAGTTTTAACAAAAAATAGAATGTGTTGTATTTTGTACGCACCTAAGAAGTTGTACTTCTATTATATTATTTCAATGAAATAAACATATTTTAAACAGTTTATTTGTATTTTATTTAAATATTAAACTAATTTTAATACTTATTACTTACCAAATTTTCTTATTAAAATACCAAAAATTTAAAAAGGTAAGGCAAAGCAACAACATAAGACGTTCCTAAGTGATCACCTATCCAAAATATAACAGCGGCCAACATTGCTTGACTATAGTTATCAATCATGACAACCGTGTAAGTCAGTGTGTTATGGCTGTAAAATTGATAAGAAAATGAATTATTTTGACATTATTTTACAAATATTATTAAGTTTTTAATCGTCTTTCCATCATAGTTTAATACTTATTATCATATTCCTGAAGAAGACAAATCCAAAGACCAAAAAATTATCAAGAAATACAAATATATTTACTAAAAACACCGATATATCTTTTTCACACTTTATTTGTATTGATATCTACATAACTTGAAAGATTTAGCAACTAACTTTATACTGTCCATGTGTGCATGTACTTCATACTTTCATTTTTATAAAAATTCATGCTCAACATTTTCCCCAATCGTGCCTAAAGAAGTATATATATATATATATATATATATATATATATATATATATATATATATATATATATATATATATATATATATATATATATATATATATACAAGCTGTACGCTCCCGAGGAAGCTGAAGCTGTTTTCACTTGAAGATCCTTTTTGTGGGGGATCATCCCATTCTGACTTTGGTTTTACAATTGCTGGTGTGACTTCGCTGTTTCCACTACCTTTCTCCATTCTTCTCTCTCTCTGATTTTGCTTCCTATATTTCTAATTTCCATACTTCTTAAGTCTTCTTCCACTTGTTGTCTCCATCTGAGTTTAGGCCTGCCTCTGGTTCTTGTACCTGGTGGTATCCATTCGGTTATAACTCTTAACGGATTGTTCTTCTCTCTTCTCATTATGTGTCCATACCATCTAATTCTCTGTGCTTTTGTTGCTCTTACTATGTTCTCTTGACCCATCCATTCTTGTATTTCGTGGTTCATCCATTGCCTTGCATCCTCTTCGTTTTCCCTCTTTGGTCCCAGAATTTTTCTCATAATTTTTCTCTCAAAAACTTTCAGCTGCTCTTCTTCTCTTGCTGTTAATGTGAATGTCTCCAAAGCATATAGCACTATTGGTCTTATGGTCGTTTTGTAGATTTTCATTTTTGTATTTCGGCTTATCTTCTTATCTTTGAAAATGTTTTTATTTCTGTAGAATGCTTTGTTTCCTGCTTGAATTCTTCTTTTCATATCTACACTTTCATTTCTTCTGTTGACTAATACTCCCAAATATTTGAATGTTTCAACCTCTTCGAAGCTGTGTGCGTCTATTGTCATTTCTGTCAGTTGCGTCTTCTTTTTTTTACTTACATTCATGTATTTTGTTTTATTTTCATTTATTTCCAGTCCTCTTAGTTTGGATTCGTTTTCTATTTCTTGAAAGGTTTTCTTTAATGCCTTTTTATCTGTTGCTACTATGGTTATATCGTCCGCATATCCAATTATTTGTACTGTATTTTTATTTATAGTTCCTGCGTTTGACAACTTTTTTATTATCTTATCTAATGATAGAATAAATAGTACAGTTGAGAGCGCATCTCCTTGTCTTACTCCATTTTTAATTTTTATTATTTCTGTTCTCTCTCTTCCGGTGTCTATTGTTGCTTGGGAATCTCGCATTTTCATTTCTATCATTCTTATAATTTTATTTGGTATTTTGCTCTCTTGTAAGTCTTGGATCATTTTTCTTCTACTTAGTTTGTCAAAAGCCTGTTTAAAGTCTAGAAAAAGTATATGTGCTACTCCGTCGTACTCGTATGTTTTCTCTATCGCTTGTTTTAGTGTATGGATAGCATCTATCGTGGATCTTCCTTTTCTGAAACCGTACTGGTAGTCTCCTATGCTTTGTTCTGTGTATATTGTTAGTCTGTCTCTAATTATACCAGTCAGTACTTTATATGTTACATTCAGTAAATTAATTGCTCGGTAGTTTTTACATATCCTGTGGTCTCCTTGTTTTGGGATTGTCACAATAATTCCTTTCTTCCATTCTTCGGGCATTGTTTCCTTATTCCATATATTCTGTATTAGTTCATAAATCTTTCTGTATAGTGCTTCACCCCCGTATTTTATAAGTTCTGCACATATTCCGTCGTCTCCCGCTGTTTTCCCGTTTTTCAGTTTGCCTATTGTATCTTTTACTTCTGTATAGGTCAATTCTTCTTCTTCACCTTGTTCCGGGTTCATTATTGTTTCTCTTTCTTCTTCTACATCCGTTTCTTGATACATTTCTTCGAAATACTTCTGCCATGTTTCTGCTTCTATGGCTACATTAGCTGTCCGTTTTCTACTACCTAGCTTTAAGTATTGGTACAGTGGTTTTGAATTGTGTCTCTTATTTTCTGTTTCGATCTCGTTCATAATTTCGTCTACTTTTTTATTTTTCTTTGATTTAAACAATTTCTTTGTCTTTTTCCTTTGATCTTGGTATTTTTCTCGTTCCTCTTCTTTACCTGTGCTTAGCCATTTCAATCTTGTTTTATTCTTTTCGTCCACTGCTAGTTTGCACTCTTCGTCAAACCAATTGTTTCTTCTTTCTTTTTGCATTTTTCCAACTACTTTCTCTGCTGCAGTGTTTATTCCTTGTTTGATTTTTTTCCACTGCTCCTCCATTTCTTGTTCCTCCTTGAACTGCATCTCTACATTTACTTCTTTTACAAATCTTCTTTTTACTCCTTTATCTTTTAATTTATCTACGTCCCATCTTCCCTGTGCTTTTCGTCTTTCATTCTTTGTTGTTTTTATTTTACATTTTGCAATCACTAGCATATGATCCGAATCGATGTTTGCCCCTCTGTGAGATCTCACGTCATTTATCGACTGTTTGTGTGACTTTTTAATAAGTACATGGTCTATTTGATTCCCCTCCAGACTGCCTGGTCTCATCCATGTTATCTTGTGTATGTTTTTGTGTTTATATCTCGTGCTACTTATGTCCATGTTTAATGCCGCTGCTAAATTACATAATCTTTCTCCATTATTGTTTGTTGTCCTATGTAATGAGTTTTCCCCTGCAACCTCCCTAAAGCATTTTTCTTTACCTATTTGTGCGTTGAAATCGCCTATAATAATTAATATATCTTCTCCCGGGATTTTTTCGGCATTTTCTTCTAGTGTTTCATAGAACTGTTGTTTTATTAAGTCATCACTGTTTTCTGTGGGTGCATAGACATTTATTATGGACAACTTGTTCGGTTTGCTGTTTACTCTTATGTATGATAATCTTTGACTTATGGTTTTAAATTCCATAACTTTATGCCTCATTTCCCCTAACACAATAAAAGCAGTTCCTCCATATCCTTGTTTTTCTTCTCCAGCATACCATACTGTATAATTTTCTTTTTCGATTTTTCCATGTCCCCTCCACCTGGTTTCTTGAATTCCTGCAATATCTATATTGTATTGTTTCAACTGTGTCGCTAGCTCTTCCATTTTTCCTTCTTCTAGCAGTGTCCTGACGTTCCATGTTCCAATTTTTTTTGTCATTTTTTTAATTCTCTTCCTTTTTTTTGTATTTTTCTTATTATTTTGAATATACCGTGACTCATTTACCTCTTCGTTTGCATTGTCTGTTTCCTTTTCATCCATCCATTCTCTTTTGTCTAGTTTTTTGGGACATTTTCAATTTCTATAAGTTTATTTTCTCTTGCATTCCATTTTAGCACTTTGTCATTTATTTCTAATTTCTGGTATCTGATTTTTACTTTTGCTCCTTTGCTTCTCTGTTGTTTTGCTATGTCTCTGATTTCTTTTTGTATCTTTGCTTCCTTGAACGTCAGCGCTGCATCTATGTATATTTCTCTACAGTCTCTTGTGTATTTGAGTTTACCTTTTTCTTGCAGTATTTTCTGTTTGTCTTCCCAGCTCTTCGTTTCTATTATACATTTCTTGTATCCTATCTTAAACGCACTTTTAACTTCTATTTTCAGTTGCAGCTCTGTTTCCATCATTTTTTGTATGTTTTCTCTTAGTCTAACTTCATCTTCCAGATCTACCTGAATTCCTGTTATGATTAATTTATTGCGTATTTTTTCTTTATCGATCTTCTCTAATCTATTCTCCATGAGTGTTAACGCTTTTTTGAGTTCTTCGTTTTCTTTCTCCCATTTTTGTTCTTTTTTTTCTACTTCTCTTTTTAAATTTTCTGTTTCTGCTTTGTTTTGCTTAAGCTTCTGCTTAATATCTTCCAGTTCGTTTTTCATATCCTTGATTTCATCTTTAATCTCTGTTTTGCTTTCCAGGATATCTTCTTTAATTTCTTGCCTCATCTGGCTCAGCAATATCTTAATCTCCTCCATGTCCGTTAATATTGTACTTACTTTTTTATGCGCGTGTCTGGAGCTTTTTTGCTTTTATGTTGCTCTTCTTTGTCTTCTTCAATCGAGCTGTCGTGCTCCGGTTTGTGTCTTTTTCCTTCTTTTTTATTTTCTTCGTTGTTCATCTATTTGTCTTGTTGTTTGTTTTCTAGACTGAAAATATTTATCAATATAATGAGAGAAAAATATATTTTTAGTTCACTTAAAGTATAATATACACAAAAAATAGGAAAATGTAACCTGTGTCTAATAGTAATTATTATTATTATTATCTTCTTATTTTTAATTACGTTTTGGTAAGGTCTCAGATATTTTGCACACGCCGGCAACGTCGCATAATATTTGGCCGTACTTCTGTTTGCTAATTTATTTATGGCTTTCAGTAATTAAATATTCATTAATGTTTAATTATACACGTTTTTGTTATATTCAATGTTTGTTGAATTTGTAACTTAAAAAAATATTGTTCTGTATAATATTATTGCAAATCTCCTCTCTTACGTGCATCAAATTAACAAAAAGATGACTTACAGTTGAAATGTTGAATTCACCACACACTTTGTGAAAATTTCACCAAAAACCAATGTTTACTTCCGTACTAAAAACAACTTTTTCCACCAGAGCGCAAATCAACTTGTGTTCACACCAACTTTTAACACCTCTTATTTTCACACAGAAACGTATTTTCTTGAATAAGAGAATACTCAGCTGAAACTAAAATTAGATAATTTGTCAAATATAGATTTCCATTTCAGCATATCAAGAATGATCATAATTTAGTGAAAGTGTACGTGGGAATAATAACTACTGTATATTGAAATATTGTTTAATATTTAATATGCTAAGTAATATTCAGTTAGAATATTATCATGGATCATGGATGGGTGAAATATCACAGTTTTAACAAAAAATAGAATGTGTTGTATTTTGTACGCACCTAAGAAGTTGTACTTCTATTATATTATTTCAATGAAATAAACATATTTTAAACAGTTTATTTGTATTTTATTTAAATATTAAACTAATTTTAATACTTATTACTAAAGACTGGATTATATGCAAAATGCATATGCATATATATGCTGCATATTTCTCATGTTTTTCATAAATGCATATGCCTTGCATATTTGGAGATTTAAGAGCATATAAATGCATATTTTGATGGGAATTTACTCTACCCCATTTAAAAATAAGGTATATATTAGTAACATCAACATCCATTAAAATAAAATGTGAAAGTAAATATTTTGCTGTTAAGCTCCTTTGTTGTTGTACCCATAAACATAATGGGCGTTATTTATAGCTGCAGGTATCATTATCCGGATATTTAAGATTTATAGACTTCTCAGAATTTACAAATTACCTAAGTAAATACCGATTATATTTTGAATAACATTACAAATATTACCTGTACTTTCTGCTGGTGTCGGCCAACTATGAATTATTCTGGGAAAACCAACCAAAACGAAATTTTAAGCATTTTAAGGGTAGGATAGATTATTTTATTTTATGAATGGTTAGTCTTAAATCAATCGCCGATTATTCAACTTTTGTGATTGCAAGTTATTGACTATACTGTGTAAAAAAATCATTTTATTATTATTGTGAAAATGCCTAAAGTAGCAAGGGAAAAATCAAGTCTTCTCAGAAGTTGGATTGGAAGTAACAATCATCTAAAAGTTATCGACAGTGAAAGTATGTTTTGCACCATTTGTGATAAAAAGGTAAGTTCTCCACTTCAATAGATTTTTAAACTTATCAAACTTCTTTGCACATCTATGTGTCTGTCTATTCTAAAATGACAAACCGTCCCATTTCTTCAAAAACTGTTTTTTAAAGTTCGCAACGGTTTGGCTTATACAGAGCGAGGTGTTGAGAGTGGCCCACCCTGTATACTACGGTACACTGACTGTACTTTATTGTTTGACGATTTCAATTTCACTTTGAGAAATAAAAAAAAATTGGGGGAGGTTTAAAAAGTTTGATCATTTTAATGTAGGTATCTATTTACGAAAACATCTAAAACATCATTATCATTATATTCCAGATTCCATGTCAAAAGAAATTCCAAGTAGTTCAACACATAAAAACTTCACTTCACCAAACTAAGCTATCAAAAAATGATAATAAACCTCGCCAGCAGATTCTACAGAACAGTTTGCAGATTCAGAATACGTCAGTTGGGCAAGAAACCTTTGCAAAGGATTTATGCCATTTTTTTTTGAACTGCAATATCCCTCTGCACAAGTTAGAACATAAATCGTGTCAAAACTTTTTAAAAACTTATTGCAAGATTAAAGATAAACCAGCTCAAATACCAAGTTCTTCAACTCTTCGGAAAAAATATGTCAGTGCATGTTACAAAGATGTGATGACGAGTATTAAAAATCAGTTAAAAGCCGAATATCTTTGGATTTCCGTCGACGAAACAACGGATACAAAGGGTCGACAAATTGCGAATCTAATTGTTGGAGTTCTTAACGACTCTGGCGATTTTAAAAACTCATACTTAATTAGTGTAAAATGTTTGGAAAAAACAAACTATGCTACAATAGCTAGATTTGTTAACGAATCCCTAACAAATTTTTTTTTACCTGATCAAGTACCATTTGAAAAAATATTATTAATGCTTAGTGATGCCGCCTCATATATGATGAAAGCTGCATCCAATCTTAAAATCTTTTTCCCTAATTTAATTCACTGTACATGTTTGGCGCACGGCCTAAACAGAGTTGCAGAGAAAGTTAGAATTGAATTTCCCAATGTAAACACCTTAATAAATAATGTAAAAAAAGTATTTCTGAAAGCACCACTACGTGTACAGGTATATAGGGAGATGCTTCCCGATATTCCTTTACCACCAGAACCAGTATTAACCAGATGGGGAACTTGGCTTAAAAGTGCTATATTTTTATCTGAACACTACGACGACATCAAAAGCGTTATTTCAAGTTTTGATCCGACTTGTACCGCTATTGATAACTGTCAAAATATTTTTAAAGAAAAGTCTATTAAAAATCAATTGTTGTATATAAAATCGAATTTCGATATCATTGAAAGTTCAATTACAAAATTAGAGGCTCAAAATTTATGTCTTCACAATAGTATGTCTATTGTTGATTCGGTTAAACAGAAAATAACAAATCTGAATGGGGAAATTGGAGTAAAAATTAAAGATAAACTTGATGACGTTTTAAACAAAAATGAGGGTTTCACTTTATTGCGTTCAATAAATAATATAATCAATTTTGGAAACTTCGATGAAAATATTAATATGGATCCGTCTCTAATAGCAAAGTTTAAATATGCCCCAATTACATCTTGTGACGTTGAGAGATCTTTTTCTGCCTATAAACAAATATTAACAGATAGAAGACATAATATTAGTTTAGAAAATATGAATCAATATATGATTATTTATTGTAACAATAAAAATATGTAAATTTGTTTTATTGTACTCTTTTTATAATATTAGTTTAGAAAATATGAATCAATATTGTAACAATAAAAATATGTACATTTATTTTATTGTACTCTTATTTATCTTGTGGTCAAAATAAAATATTTTGCCGTTTTATTTGTCACAAAACCTGAAGTTAAAAAAATATATTAAGAAATAATAATACAATTTGGTTTAAATTCAAACCTATTTATTTATTTTTATTATTTTTTATTTATTTATGTATTTAACGTAAACCATAAAATTATTCATATAAAAATAAGTGCATATATAAATGCATATTTGCATGTTAATTGTGCATATTCAGCTTGTTTTAAAATGCATATTGCATGCATATTTTAGACATTTTTTAGTGCATATTTTCCAGTCTCTACTTATTACTTACCAAATTTTCTTATTAAAATACCAAAAATTTAAAAAGGTAAGGCAAAGCAACAACATAAGACGTTCCTAAGTGATCACCTATCCAAAATATAACAGCGGCCAACATTGCTTGACTATAGTTATCAATCATGACAACCGTGTAAGTCAGTGTGTTATGGCTGTAAAATTGATAAGAAAATTAATTATTTTGACATTATTTTACAAATATTATTAAGATTATTTTTAATCTTCTTTCCATCATATTTTAATACTTATTATCATATTCCTGAAGAAGACAAATCCAAAGACCAAAAAATTATCAAGAAATACAAATATATTTACTAAAAACACCGATATATCTTTTTCACACTTTATTTGTATTGATATCTACATAACTTGAAAGATTTAGCAACTAACTTTATACTGTCCATGTGTGCATATACTTCATACTGTCATTTTTATAAAAATTCATGCTCAACATTTTCCCCAATCGTGCCTAAAGAAGTATGTATAACTTTAAATAAGATCAATAAAATTATTCATGACATTGATGCAATTACGTTTAAATTTGTTGCAGACATACCTGGCTGCAGTAGAGGGACTATTGCAAATATTATGTATACATTGTTAATCGTTATGCATGAAACTTTGTTCATCCAGCTAATAAAAAATATACCATCACAACTTAAAAATAAATTATGTCCACCTACTAGTTTACAGCACTTTTACATATCGACGGTGGAAAGGCAGGACCTCGTAGTAACTGAAACAGTTGTATAAAATGAGTTACTTCAGTTTTCACTTTAGAATAAGTTTAACCTATTAAACAGCGGTTACAGCTGGGAAAGCCTTCCGGAAATTTTCCCAGCTGTAACCGCTGTTTAATAGGTGCTGATACACTTATTCTAAAGCAAAAACCAAAGTAACTCATTTTATACAAATTTTTCAGTTACGAGGTCCTGCCTTTCCGCCGTCGATATTGTGGATTGTACAGAAGTGACATACCAAAAACCAACATTAATGGCACATCAAAAACCAACTTATAGGTTTATAAACACAAATAGTTTCAAAGGTTTGTTTGCCGTAGCTCCTAATGGAGTAGTAACCTTTTGTAGTGATTTTTACATCAAACAAAAAAAATGTCCAGGATGGTGGTATTGTGCATCAAATGAGACCTGGTCATTGAATTTTTGCAGATAAGGGATTTTTATTAGCTAACGTATTACCACCAGATGTTAGTTTTTATCACTTCATTTCTTAAACGATACCACAGTTTACTAAAGAACAAGTAACTTCTTGTATTAGGACAGTGACCAGAGGACGAATTCATGTAGAGTAAGCAAGCAGAAGAATTAAATATTTTTCAATTCATGATAATATTCTAACTTCGCTTTATTTTTCAAGTTTGTGCAGCACTTACAAATTTGCAGTACCCTCTAGTAGCAGAGGGGAATTAATGGTAGATGAATGAAATATCCTGGTAGTTATATTAGTGAATAATCACAATACTTTTTTTAATTAGGGGTACCTATATGGATAAAATATCTTTGTAGTTAAATTGTTATTAAATTTGTAAATAATCACAATACATATTTTAAATTTTTTATTAATAAACTACTATATTGTGATTGTTAAAAACATACAAACACATAACAATATCAAAGATTAAAGTACAATAATAAACCTTCGACTACAAGAGAAGATCCCCCTTAAATGCACCTTGATTAATTAAATATTTCAGTTGAAGTGTTGAACCACAGTATTAATATAGAATACATTGGGTGATGTATTCTGTAAGATTTGTTATCCCTTATCTATGATACTGTGGTTTGACCAGAGTTTGACACATTCAAACTCCGTCGCCTCGCACATGCGCAGTTTACGGACATTTGACGGATCACGTCCCTGTAATTAATCGTACCTCGTCAGCACTACTGTAGCCATGCTCAGTCACCGCATCCATGTCGCTGTCTCTGCTCGGTGCAGGCGTGGTGCGGACGCGGAGCTTGCTCGGTGCGGATATGTGTGTCCCGGCCTTAATCAGGAAACTGCAACAACAAGGGTGGTAGAAATGATGAGAGAGAAATCAAGAACAAAATTCGCGGAACTGGAAAACCACTCAAGTCCCATACTGCGAGAAACGATAAGGTACGATGCATTCCACCGGTGGAAGCATAAACATCCTAAACAACAGATAGTGGAATAAAGTAATAAAGAGGAATAAATAAAATATACCTCAAATAGGAAGTAGAATAAAGTAAATAATAATAATAAAGTGAATAAAGCAAATAAAATATAAGACGATAGATCGTAGCTCTGCCAACGCAGATACGCGCAAACACTCGCTGTCCTGAATTTTAAATCGGTTAGTAGGGATGGAAAAAACCTACCGGTTTTAACCTAAAACCGGTTTTTTTACTTCGCAATAACCGGTTGTACCGGTTGTTTTTATGTCCCGGTTATAACCGGTTTTTTCTTTTTAAAGTAAAAACCGTTTATTAGGTTTTTACGGTGATTAGGATTAGGTTAGGTATTATTTTGGATCCCACTCATAATTATTATTCTCAAGTAATTATTCCAAACAAACCATAATTCAAATTTTATTTTATAAATACACAAGCAAACTGAAAGTGCAAACTCACATCAGTCAGAAACAATTAAGTTTTATTATAATATTTCGTTGAAAAGGTATTTGTAATCATAATATTTACATAAGTGATCTGGTTGAAGTAGACGAAAACATCATCTATTTTTCACACTTGACTCTTGACAATGAAAGTGGGTGAATGACTTTTTCTGATTACCAAAAATAATGTTCTGACTATGAATATCGAATTACCGATTACGAATATGAAGCTCCAAGGATTTCCCTACGTTTTCAAAACGATACACCCATACAGGAAGTATTAAATGAGTTAAAATGTACCTATTATATAAATATACAAACGTTTTAAAAAAAATTCATGATAAATTTTTTTTGATGGTAGTAAAAATAAAAGATAAATTGCATTATCCAATTTATTTTTAAGTAAAATGTTTATGTTGATATTATTTTTTTTAAATCCCATTTGAAAGAGTCTGGGAAATTTTTTATAAGTTGAAATCGTTGGGTTAAATTGTATATTATTGCATTATGTATATATTAATCTTACGCTATATTATATTTAATAATAATCAATAAATATATAATAATAATAAAATAATAAATAAATATAATAATTAATAGAATAAAATGGTTTTATTAAATTATTGTGTTTTATTTATATTGATATTGATGTTCTTTCGATAGTACTAATTTTGATCATGTTGATATCGCGTCGAGTGGAGTATCTCAAACTAAAGTGCATTGTAAATGTAACATTGTAACCTATTGGATTAAAAAAACCGAAAACCGGTTTTTGGAAAAACCGGTTTTTTTGACCGGTTATAACCGCCAGGTTAAACCGTAAGCAAAAAAAAACGGTATAACCGAAAACCGGTGTTTTGTCAAAAACTGCTATCCCTATCGGTTGGGGTACCATGTTGGATATCTATTACCCAGGAATCCAACATGAAGAGCATTTAGCTGATAGTGTGCCCCTATCGCGCATTAGAGTGCTATAGGGGGAAAGGGATGGTCTTTAGCATTGGAGTAAGGTGGAATGATTCCTGTTTTTACACGAATTAATACACCTCACTCGAATGAATTGTTATATCCGAATGTCATTTTAAGGGGTGGACTATGTCCACTGGACATGTCTCACAGGCTGCGTTAATTCAAATTGCTTCCTTGCTTGAAGACTCAGTTTACTTCAAGCAACAGCGAGAAGCGTGACTACCTGACTTGACAATGGCAAAACGTTCTTGCCAAAACGTCGTCAAAATAATGGTTTTTCGAAAAACCAAAATTATTCAAAGCGGATTCAGAAAACCCGGAAAACCAGGTATATAAGCCCTACTTTGTCAAATAATCCTAATATAAAATGTTTATCGTTTTACTGTCATTTAGTTTTTATTCTTATAGCAATTCTTCTTTTGTTATGTCATGTTTTATAAATTCGCAATAATATAATATTTGATAATAACATCAGTGACCTTATCATTCGATTGGCTCGTTAAGTTTTGATTTTCACGATAATTATTTTTGATTCATAGGGTATATATATACACCCTATGTTGGGAAAAAAGACAACATATTAAGCTGGATTCAACCTGAATTGGATTAGGAATAGAAGGAAATAAGTCACGTAACCAAAACTTGATGTTTAGGTGTATTAATAAATTCACCTATTAATTGTTTTTCAGCTCAACGGAAGCATTCCTCTATCAGCCAACCCCAACTCGGGACTAGAAGGACGGGACCACTTTATATTTTAGTGCTGTGCATTTGGTATATATGGAGAAACATATAAGGGAGTGAGCGAGCGAAAGGTAGATGAAAATACTACGAAAATATTGAAATTGATACAAATTTATGACTTGTTGCTGGTGTTTGTAAAATGGAAAATTGCAATGCAGATAAGTTAAAACATAGTTTATATTTTCTTGCATAAAATTTTATCTTACATATATTATAATCTTTACGTATATTATTTATATTTAAAATGTTGTGTAATGAAGGTAATAAATTTAAAAGGACCTTTTTGGAAATTTTATTTATAAGCAAAAGTGAACGTAAACGTTCAGAAATTCGGAATTTAAGTAAATTTTATTTTTCTATATCCTGGGTACATTCTTTTGTGCTTCTGTAAACTAAAAAATATTTTTCTACTTATTTAAATTTTCTTTTTGTTCTTTCCAAAAACAACGCTTATGGCTCGAGATACTGAACACGGAGAGGTGAATGGCCAATTTTAGTCATACTGAAATTAATTTTAAAATTTTAGGTGGTAGGCCAGGGTAATAAGGCAAAAATATACCCTGTTCGTGACACTCGAGCAGCCAGGGTACTGAAGCGTTTTTTCGACAGGTAATACATATGAGAACAAATTGTAACTATTTCCTGCGTAGGATCTGGCGGCCATTTTTATTTATAAACAATTTAATGTCGAAAAACGGCATTTTTTCCGTTTTTTCTCAAATCAATGGAAAACAGTGTACCTTGTGGTTACATTAGTACAAACATCTTCGTGAGCATGGAAAAATCTTTAAAATGACGTGTTACACAGATTGATAAACTTATTTATTGTTAATATAATTGAGAAAAAAGGTCTAAATTGCAAAAAAATTAATTTTGCAATAACTATTGTAAAAATTAGTGTACAGCTTTGAAATTTTTGTCAAATGAGGGTTCTGTAGTGTGTAATATGTGAAAAAAATTTCGAAGCGATTTATTCAATTGTTTATATTTTATTCAAATTGTTTATCCCAGAGAGCTTTTTTTTGCAATAAAATAAGTCAGAAAAACAGAATGTTAGAACCATTCTGCAGGTGTCAAATAAAAGATCATAAGCTAAACTTTCAAACTTGTGTAAAAAAAGTTAATAAAAAGTGCATTTATTAGTAATAAATAATTATGCAAAAGTCTCGTCAATTTTTCCTTATAAACAATTTGAATAGCTTTTTTGTTATGGTCGGCACAAACATTTTTTTACATATTCTACAAGACGGTATTTTTACACGAACTTTAAAAAAAAATAATTTAGCCTAGGTCAATTAGGGCCAAAGTTAGCAACATTTTTTTAAAAATTTACAGCTAATTTGTTTATAAAAAATAAGGATCGAAAATAGCGCTTTTTCACTTTTAAAGACATGAAGTATTCATAAAAATTGTTTTGCTCTATTTGCTTTTCAAGGAAGTCGTCAATAAAGCTTTAGAAATGAAGTATGTAAATCCATGCGACCTAAAATTGAAATATTAACTTCAAAATCCTACAGCTTTTTGTATCTTGGGAACCAACCAATGGATTTTAATGTTTTTTAATTTGTATGTACTTTTAGCGTACTTTACAAGTATGGAGTCAGTTGATATAAATTATAATAACCAATTTAATTAGTTAAACAAAAAAAAACAATTTATTTAATTTTTTACCGTGTTTTAGGTGCACTACTACCAAGTAATGTTATGTATATAATAATTGATAAAAAATTGTTATGAATATATTATAATATATACAGGGAGGGGCTAAATTATGGAAAAAATTTATTTTCTCTAAAATGGAGGATTGTGAACAAATCCCGAAACAGGTCGATTTTTATTTTTAAATTACAATGTTTTGGCATATATTTCATATTAGTGACGTCATCCACCAGAGCGTGATGACGTAATCTATGATTTTTTAAATAGGAATAGGGGTCGTGTGACACCCCATTTGAAAGGGTGTTCAATTCTCTATTCAGTAATATAAACATTAATATCATTATTTATACAGGGTAGCCAAAAAAATAATTTTTGAATTAAATTAATTGACGAAAAAAGAAGAATGTATACAGTTTATTTATCTCAAAATACTTTCTGTCGCTGTCAGAAAATTGAAAAAAATGTTTAGTTGGCAAATAAACATTGATTTTCGCTCAAATTAAATGTTAAAACTGCAAAGAGGTTGTCTGTGATTTAATTTAAGCGAAAAGAAATGTTTATTTGTGAAATAATTTTTTTTATTTACTGGCAGCAGTACAATGTATTTTGAGTTAAATAAATTACATACATTCTTCTTTTTGCGTCAATTAATTTAATCCAAAAATCATTATTTTGGTCACCCTGTATAAATAAGGATATAATTGTTTATATTACTGAATAGACAATTGAACACCCTTTCAAATGAGGTGTCACATGACCCCTATTCCCATTTAAAAAAATCATCGATTACGTCATCAAGCTCAGATGGATGACGACACTAGTATAAAATATATGCCAAAAAAATTGTAATTTAAAAATAAAAATCGACCTGTTTCGGGATTTTTCTTCAAAGTCGTAGATTTTAGAGAAAATGAATTTATTCCATAATTTAGCCCTCTCTGTATATATTATTATAATAAAAGAAAAATTTCTATAAAAGTGTGACTTTTACTCTATAAGTTTGCTTACAGTTGCAGTAATTTTTTTGATTCATTGTTTATCAAATCATTGTTATGTCTTAGATTTTATATTTATATGATTAAAAAATAATATTACCTGGGGAATAGTCCGATATTCCTCTACCAAGGCCATAACTGTACCAAATTTTCTGGAGGCCTGGGATAACGGCGAATAGCTCTTTTTAATTCATCCCATAAATGCTTAACAGGATTGAGATCTGGGCTGCATGCGGGCCATTCTAATCTTATCAATCCAACCTCTATTTTATGAGTCAATCAGTGTTTTTATTTACAAAAAATGGTACAGCTCTTACACGAAAAGAGATATTCGGATAATTCAAAAAACAAAATTTTAGTGATGTCTCTGGGATAATATGACAGGACTATGACACAAAATTAGCCCTTCCGTTTTTCCACAGAATTTTTTAAAGTTAGTAGAAAATACAACGCTTCCATTCACCCCTGTATAATGCCACGCAAGCAAATTTTTTTGTTACCGGAAAAATACGAAACGATATCAATATATGTATCTACAAATTGGTGCAAGAATCTTAAAAATCGGAGCACAAATAATAAAGTTATAAACTATTAAACTTAATCAAAAATTTTGGGTGGCCGAATTTTGTGCCGGTGAGTGTAGTAATAATATATTTATTACAATTTTTTATCAATTATTACATACATAACATTGTAGTTGTTCACCTAAAATACGGTAAAAAAATTTTTTTTGAAAAAAAATTTTTTAAACAAATTAAATTGTTTATTAAATAATTTATAAATGAACAGACTCCATATTTGTAAAGTACGCTAAAAGTACATACAAATTTAAAAAAACATTAAAATCCATTGGTTGGTTCCCAAGTTACAAAAAATTGTAGGATTTTGAAGTTGATATTTCAATTTTAGGTCGCACGGATTTTATGCTTCTACTTCATTTTTGAAGCTTTATTGACGACTCCCTTAAAGAGCAAATCCAAAATTTTTTCTGAATACTTCGTGTCTTTAAAAGTGGAAGAGCGCTATTTTCGATTCTTATTTATCATAAACAAATTAGCTGTGGATTTTAAAAAAAATGTTGCTAACTTTGGCCCTAATTGACCTAGGCTAACTTATTTTTTCCTAAGTTCGTATAAAAATGCCATCTTTTAGAATGTGCAAAAAAAATGTTTGTACCGGCCATAACAAGAAAGTTATTCAAATTGTTTATAAGGAAAAATTAACGAGAATTTTTCATAATTATTTATTACTAATAAGTGCACTCTTTATTAACATTTTTTAAACAGTTTTGAAAGTTTAGCTTATGGTCTTACATTTGACACCTGCAGAGTGGTTCTAACATTCTGTTTTTCTGACTTATGTTATTGCAAAAAAAAGCTCTCTGGGATAAACAATTTGAATAAAATATAAACAATTAAATGAATCGCTTTGAAATTTTTGTCACGTGTTAAGCACTAATTAACCCTCATTTGACAAAAAATTCAAAGTTGTACACTAATTTTTACAATAGTTATTGCAAAATTAATTTTTTTGAAATTTAGACCTTTTTTCTCAATTATATTAACAATAAATAAGTGTATCAACCTTTGTAATACGTCATTTTAAAGGTTTTCTATGCTCTCGAAGATTTTTGTTCTAATGTAACCAGAAGGTGCACTGTTTTCCATTGATTTGAAAAAAATCGGAAAGAATGCCGTTTTTCGACATTAAATTGTTTATAAATAAAAATGGCCGCCAGATCCTACGCAGGAAATAGTCACAATTTGTTCTCATAGGTATTACCTGTCGAAAAAACGCTTCAGTACCCTGGCTGCTCGAGTGTCATGGAAAAAACCTTATTACCCTGGACTATGGGGGAATATTGTCAAAATCGCAATTTTACCCTACAAATGAAAAAAAATTAAATCACGTTTCTTTGCGTTTAGCTCGTTACAACTCTGTTTTATTTTAATATTTTTTTCTAAACATTGTACAGTATATGTTGCTCACCTTTTTAAAGACCTGTTTCAAGCTTTTAGTCAAGTTATGCATTTTTTAAAATAAAAGGTGCAGATTCGTGAATTGCAAAGTTTAATCGCAAACGTTGACTGACAAAATTTAGATTTTGATTACATTCTTGTTAAAATATAGAGTATAAAGAAGTTTTCTGTAAAATTTTAGATCAAAATGTTTTATAAAAACCAAATAGCGCAACTTTTAACATCGACGTTATAAATCCCCAAAATAACGCTAATTTTTCGATATAGTGATCATGGGTGGTGAATGGCTAATGTTGGTCTTACATTATGTTTTTGATGGTGTTGAAAACGAAAATGAAATTTATTTTAAATTTTAGGTGGGGGAATATTGTCAAAATCCCAATTTTACCCCAAAAATAAAAGAAAATGAAAACAGGTTTTTTGCGTTTAGCTCGTTACAACTCTGTTCTATTTTAATATTTTTTTCTAAACATTGTACAGTATATGTTGCTCACATTTTTAAAGATAATGGTACCTGTGACAAGCTTTTAGTCATATTATAAAAAAATTATGAATTTTTTAAAGTAAAAGGTGGAGATTCGTGAGTTGCAAAGTTTAATCGCAAAAATTGACTGACAAAACTTTACAATTGACTGATATTATTGTTAAAATATAGAGTACAAATAAGTTTTCTGGAAGTTTTACACCAAAATGTTTTATAAAAACCAAATAGCGCAACTTTTAACATCGACGTTATAAATCCCCAAAATAACGCTAATTTTTCGAGATACTGACCATGGGTGGTGAATGGCTAATTTTGGTCTTACTATTTTTAATGGTGCTGAAAACGAAAATGAAGTTTATTTTGAATTTTAGCTGGGGTAACACTGCCAAAATCTCAATTTTACCTTAAACCATTTCACCATTTTTTTCTCTATAACACATCTAGATCTAAAGCTCCCCATAAAACTTTTTTAGTCTCTAAAGTTTAACATAAAGTTGATCAAACAATAAATTTTAAAAAACGAGGAAGACGAAAATTTTCAAATACAAAGTTTACTGTAATAAAAAAATACTATAATAAAATAATTAAAATAAAATAGTAAACAATATTTTAAATCTAAGACTTTTCGTCAATAAAAACTGCTTTCTGATTGCATCCTGAATCTCCGGCTTTAACAATTTATAAGTACGGAGACGACGAATATAGAAGAAAGCAGCAAGGACAACGGTCACATATTTACTCTCTTTTCGTCTAAGAAAAATGCCGAAAGACAGTTTCGAGTACTCAAAAATCTGAGTAAAGATGAACAAGGGGGAAAGGCAGTTTTTGTTTTTATTTGATTCAGAGTTGGACTACCATCTCCAGATAGCTATTTCTGCCTCTCAGGCGTCATCGGTGGAGCTATGCATTCACAACTCTGAATCAATCATCAACAAGCCTTCCTTATTTAAGGGAAATTAACGAGAATGCAATAGTTCCACCTTTGAGACGCAAATCAACGACATCTTTCGTAAAACGAGGAAGACGAAAATTCTCAGATACAAAGTTTACTGTAATAAAACAATTAAAATACGTGAAATAAAATAATAAACAATATTTTAAATCTAAGACTTTTCGTCAAAAGAAACTGCTTTCTGGTAGAAAAGTAAAAACAAAAACTGCCTTTCCTCAAATAAATTTTAAATTTTGTCACTTAATTCATACCTGTTATGAAATATACTGAACGTCTACAACAGCTTTCATAGTCTTCACAAAGGTGAAAAATATAATATACTGTAAAAATTTCAGAAAAAAATATTAAAATGGAACAGAGTTGTAGCGAGTTTAACGTAAAAAACGTGATTTCATTTTTTTTTTTTTTCATTTTTAGGTTAAAATTGCTATTTTGACAATGTTCCCTCACATAAAATTCAAAATAAACCTCATTTTCATTTTCAGCATCATACAAAATATAAAGTAAGACCAAAATTAGCCATTTACCGCTCATGGTCAGTATCTCGAAAAATAAGCGTTATTTTGGGATTGTATAACGTCTATATTAAAAGTTGCAAAATTTTTTTTCTATAAAACATTTGTATATAATACTTTCCAAAAAACTTATTTGTACTCTATGTTTTAACATAAACGTTATTAATAAGATAAATTTCAAATTTCGTCACTCAACATTTGCGATTAAACTTTGCATTTCACGAATCTTCACCTTGTACTTTAAAAAAATCATAACTTTATCTAGAATAAGACTAAGAGCTTGAAACAGATCTTATTGTCTTCAGAAAAGTGATCGATTGATATTGTACAAACTGTAGAAACCAATATTAAAACGGACCAGGGTTGTAGTGAGTTAAACGCAAACAAACGTGATTTCATTTTTTTTATTTTTGGGATAAAATTGCGATTTTAACAATATTCCCCACCTAAAATTTAAAACAAATTTAATTTTGGTTTTCAACAACGAGAAAAACATAATATAAGATCAAAATTAGCCATTCACCACCCATGGTCGAAAAATAAGCGTTATTTTGCGGATTTCTTATGTCGATATTAAAAGTTGTACTATCTTTTTCTATAAAACATTTTGATCTAAAACTTTCCAGAAAACTTCTTTGTACCCTATGTTTTAACATAAACGTGATAAAAAAGCTAAATTTCAAATTTTGTTACTCAACTTTTGCGATTAAACCTTGCAATGGACAAATCTACACCTTTTACGTTAAAAAATTCATAACTTTTATCAGAATAAGACTGAAAACTTAAGGCAGGTATTATACCTTTGCCTTCAGCAATGTTAAAGCTATATACTGTAAAAATTTTGGAAAAAAAATATTAAAATAGAACAGAGTTGTAGCGAGGTAAACGCAAAACAACGTGATTTCATTTTTTTTATTTTTAGGGTAAAATTGCGATTTTGGCAATGTTCCCCCACATAAAATTTAAAATAAATCTCATTTTTGTTTTCAGCACCATCAAAAACATACAGTATGACTAAAATTGGCCATTCACCTCTTCGTGGTCAGTACCTGGTCATTTTGGGGTTGCCTGCCGCTCGCCTATAAATATGTTCCACTTTTAGCTACCATATCTAACATGCTAACCACCAAAATACAATATTATAAAAATATATCACTTGCCACCAGACAGTCAATATGTGAACAAGTCGATTTAGAGCTGAGATGGTACCTACAGCATATTACATGGAATATTTTTAACATCCATGTTTAAATTCACATATTTCATCTGCTTCCTTGACGGATCACTTTTAAAGGGTTTTTACCCATATATTTTTATATTGTATTTTGGTGATTAGCATTTTAGGTCACGTAAGTACTGATGATGATTTGTCATCCAATCAGTGGCGGTTTCTCCATAAGTGCACATGTGCACGTGAACCCCCAAAATTATTTTCACTAGTAATACCACTAGAGGTCAAATTATTTCCGGAAATTTTTTTGAGATCATGAATATTTTGAAAATTTCCCGAGTCGCAGACGAGGGAAATTTTCTAAAAATATTCATGATCAAAAAAAATTTCCGGATATTAATTTGACTTCGCGTGGTATTCGGTAAGAAAATTCCACACCAAATTTGCATTTGAAAATCCAAAGCTGCATGAACAGATTAATAGCGCGCCATAGCTTTGTCAGCAATTATTTAGGCTTTCAACTTCGTAATTTCTACTCATTGTAGTTGCATGGGAATACCATTTCAAGATAGAAAATAGTATATTCTTCAATTTTACATAAGTTTTGAGTAACTATAAGTGATAGAAAATTATTTTTTGGCGTTTTATTTTAAATTATGTAAACAAATAAAAACCAGTCTGTCAAAAATGTTCTGTTATTGTAAACGTCAAAAAATTTCCACTATAATTCGCTGTTGGGTACCCCACGAGCAAAAAATTTCCGATAAAATACCTCCGTTGCCATGGTGATCTGTCAAAATAACGTATTTTGATTGGTTCAAAAGTACAGGTGTGGAATTTTCAGAGAAACATTCATATGTAAAATCTATCATTCTATAAAAAACATTTTAATCTAACTATACAGTAATTTAAATCACAAACCACAGATCCAAGGAGTTTATAAGTAATAAGTAATATTTAATTATTTTTATTCTATTTCGACGAGTCGACGAATGCGAGACTTTAGACAGAACGTCTCGATCACCACTCTCACGGGGCCTGCTATCCCAATGACTTTATCATAAGGCAAAATACAACTCACCACACACCCCGCTTCCCGCTATAGCCACCAAGTTTAGATGGCTACGAGAGCACAAATTGACTGTGATCTTATGGAATTTTTAACGTGCACAACGCATATAATGAACATTTAAATTTTGCTTTTGTGAAGTTCGAATTTCGGAACAATATTAAGCATGAAGGGATTTGTGGATGTGAATATTAGCGTGGAATATTTAACATCAATTAAATTTTCTTCTTTATATTTAGAAGAAAAATTACCAAATTTCTTAATAACGAATATACCTACCAAAGTGCAAAGGTCGGGATTATAAATGATCATTTTTTAACATGGAGATTTATGAAAACACTTACTGATTGTGTAGGTGCTACTATCAATACTTTTTACCGCTTTCCATGTTTCCTACATATTTGGAGAAGAGGAATCATAAAGAACAAAATAGAAGATCCGATTTTAACTATCCGGGGGGAGTCCAGTTAAGTGAATTTTTGATTGAAAATAATTTACAAGATGATTTTTCTGAAATAATTTGAATTCTTCAATTACTTGTTACGATGTCAGTCAACTGCAGACAACTGCAGAAACAGAACGATGTTTCTCTGCATTGAAACTTATCAAAACCAAAACTTTCCTAAGGGTGCGTTCACTACGGAGACCATAGGATGGTATCCTAGCCTAGAGCATGGTATCGTACTCTTCATATTCGTGAATTCTCGCATTTAAAATAATGCATTTATTTTACATAGCGATCGATAATATAGTTTCGATCGCCAAGTAAAATAAATAAATTATTTTAAATTCGAGAATTCACGAATATGAAGAGTACGATACCATGCTCTAGGCACCATCCTATGGTCTCCGTAGTGAACGCACACTTAGAATGGCTATGGGCTAGGATCGACTAACAGCACTCGCAATGTTTTCAAAAAAAAATGATTCAGGAAATTTCAAATTTTACTGAATTGGTTATTGAAGAATTTATCTAAAAAAAATAACAGGCGACTTGACTTTCGTTACACAACTTGCTTGTAACTTTTAAACACTAAATTATAATTAAGTACAATACATTATTTATTGTAATTTTTTAAAAATTCCTTTGATTTTTACAGTTTGACGACACTCCAAAAATTTTACCTAGGGAAATAGGGCCTCAAGGGCTTTTTATCTCTTAATATTATGTGTGCACCCCCAATACTTTACACCAGGCGCCGCCACTGCATCCAATCGAAGACTAGGTCTATGATGTAGCCCTTTTTAGGGATTTTTAAATATACAGGGTGTCCCGAAAAGATTGGTCATAAATTATACCACAGATTTTGGGGTCAAAAATAAGTTGATTGGACCTCACCTATATACAATAGTGCACATAAAAAAAGTTACAGCCCTTTGAAGTTATAAAATGAAAATCGATTTTTTTTCATATATCGAAAACTCGAGAGATTTTTTATTGAAAATGGACATGTGGCATTCTAATGGCAGCAACATTTTATAAAAAAAATTAAAGTGAAATCTGTGGACCCCCTAAAATTTTTATGGGGGTTTTGTTCCTTTAAACCCCCCAAACTTTTGTGTACGTTCCAATTAAATTATTATTGTGCCACCATTAGTTAAACACAATGTTTTTAAAACTTTTTGCCTCTTAGTACTTTTTCGATAACCCAGAGCACTGGCGAAGCGTCCATGTAACCACTGTTACCATTGGTAACAGTTAAAAATCTTGCAAATAAATATTTTATGATTACTATCAAATAATTCCATTTATATTTTTTACTAACAGAAATATTTGTTAATACGTAGTACCTACCTAATTCAGTAAATAGCCAACTAGACGCACGAAAATATTGGCGAGATTACATGTGAATACATTTGAATCCGTTGCACGTTATTATACTCCGTTACCACTTCCAGTTCTGGTCATAGATAAATAATATATAGTATTACGTTCTGGTAACGAAAGGTGATTCTCGCTATCGGTCGAGACTGAAAATTTTGAAGGAATGACGGCTCCAGAGACGGCGCGGGCACGCTGTGTATATCAGTATTGTCACCATTTTACAATATGGTAACGTTAGTTTAGTAGCTATTCGTGCATTTGAACATGGAAGAATATTGCTGCGTAATCGATCAACTACTTGAAAAGTCATTATCCTTGTATATTTTTTTTATATATAATTTTGAAAAAAAAATGAAATTATTGAAAATAGAAGATTTAAAATATAAACACTAGTTTTCAAAATATGTTCTGTTCCCTACTTCTTTATTTTTGATGTCAATTTTATTGTAGAATAATCTGTTTAGTTTGTTTATTATTTATTGTTATACCTATTACATGCATATAATACATGTATACATAATTACATGCATATAATTTGGGAATAGTGATTTGTTTAATTTTATCTCACATGATTGAAAACAAAAACTTATATTTGCGAGGTTCAAAATAATTGTTATCTACTTTATGTCATATTATGTATAAGTTTTTAGTTTGTGAAAACTATCATTACAGATAGCAGTGCGTGAAGGGTTTAAAGTGTGCGTGAAGTAACAATGTATTTTAAATTGGATTTACTTTTTCGCACACTTTCAATGGGTTTTTTGGCACACTTTCATACAATCAAGTATCCTTAACTTTCGCGTTGTCATATTTATGACAATATGAGCAATGACTTATAATAGGGTGGCCGAACGTCCCGAAAAAACGGGATTTTCCCGTTTTTTAACGATTTGTCCCGGTGTCCGGAAAAAGTCTCTCGAGACGCCTAAATGTCTCGTATTTTTTCTTCAATTTCAATTGTTTCTTCAATTTCTGCATTTGTTTTCATTATTATTTCTCCCTCTCTTATTACATTGTGGTCCAGTATTGTTCTCATTATTGTTCGTTCAAATTTCGGAATGCTATGTTCCTCTTTCTTATTAATCGTCGTTGTTTCCATCCCATATGTATCAACAGGTATTATTAAGGTATTATATTGGTTCATATTATACTTATCTTGTTTCTCAACAGATTTCTAATCATTCCATATGTTTTTCTGCCTTTCAGAATTCTTTCTTCTCTTCTCTCTTTGCCTGTTTTCCATATTGTTACTCCCAAGTAGCTAAAGGTGGATACAAGTTTGTCCTCCTTATGATTACTTTCAATATCAGATTAAATAATAGTGCCGGGGAGACAGAGTCACCTTATTTCACTCATTTATTTACATTTATCTCCTTAGAAGTTGTTCGTTGAAACTGATCCTTGCTTTGGTGTTCTTTAGGCTTTCTGTTAGCATAATTTGTCTTAATATTTCTGGGATTCCAACATTCTCTATCTCCTCCATCATTTTCGTCCGATTGATTATATCAAAAACGCTTTTGAAGGTTAAACCCCCCTGAGAGGGGACTTGGAGGTTAAACCCCCTTTCCCCCAGGGCATATGAAAAATGTATAAAAAAAGTAGGAAAATGTAACTTGTCTTTCACAAACAATACAAAAAAATAACCCAACCCCCCTCCCCAGAGAAAAATTTTACGCTACTGCTCCTTGGATGTGTCCCGTTTTTTTAAGTTTATGATCTGGTCACCCTAACTTACAACACAATTTTTGACAGTTTTGTGGTTTGAAAGTAGATAGGATTTTTAAATGTCAAAGTTCTAAAAATTGTAGAATAGAAATGAATTCCAGTGACGAAGAGTTACAATTTTTTTATTTGTTTATCGTAGATAAAATATTGTATGAAACTGTGCGTGTAGTACTTTTTGCGAACTTACGCGATGTATAGCACTCGCTCCGTTGTCGCTCGTGCTCTAAATATCGCGTGCGTTTGCAAAAAGCATACTTCACGAACTTTTTCATAAATAACTATTTTTCAATAAGATTTTTTTACATCTAGTTTTGGTAACACTTTAGAAAAAGTCACGCTTCGCTACTGAGCCAGTGTTTATCGACATATTTTGAATATATGTCGAATCCACCACATATTTGTATATGGTTAAGTACGATTATAGAGACCTGTTAATAATCTGAAAATTTATTTTTAATTTGCATGTTTAGATATATTTTGAAAAAGAAGCCACATCTGGATAAAAGGTGACTTGTCAAAAAAAGACTAAGAGGCAAAAAAGTTTTAAAAACACTGTGTTTAACTAATGGTACCACAATAATAGTTTAATTGGAACATAGACAAACGTTTGGGGGCTTCAAAGGAACAAACCTCCCATAAAATGTTTATGTAAATATATTAAAAAAGAAGTCGCATTTCGATAAAAACTGGATTATCGAAAAAATACTAAGAGGCAAATAAGTTTTAAAAACGTTGTGTTTAACTAATGGTATCACAATAATGAATTAATTGGAACGTACACAAAAGTTTGGGGGGGTTTAAGGGAACAAAACCCCATAAAATTTTTTTGGGGTGGACAATCTTCACTATAATTTTGTTTTAAGATGTTCCTGCCACAAGAATAATACATGTCCAGTTTCAATAAAAAATCTCTAATAGTTTTCGATATATTGAAAAAAATCGATTTTCATTTTGTAACTTTACAGGGCTGTAACTTTTTTTATGAGTATATTTGTACAAAGGTAAGTTAGGTTCAATCGAACTATTTTTGATCCCAGAATGTGTGGTATAATTTATGACCAATCTTTTCGGGACACCCTGTATACCTTTTATAAAGGATCTTAGTTGTTTTTTGTGTTATATGGTATACAGCCAACTACAGGAAAATTTTTTCCTTGTGAATTATTTTATTCTCTTTCCTTTAAAATTCATTAATAATAATCTTCTTGCATTTGTTTTACTCGTTTTCCCGTTAAAAACTTGTTTGGCGCCCTCTATTTTCTGCTATGGGCAACTCTCTTTACATTCTAACATCTAATTATGTTCCTTACTTCGTTGTCATTTCGATGACATGACAGTGACAACCCCCATATTTCGGCCACAACCTTAATGGAAGTGGAAGACTGATTTTCCCCGTTAAAAGGAAATGTAGGTTCGAAAATAATTCATTTTTCCAATAGACGATCTCCTTGGGTAAGCACTTTATTCTATTTTATTATATACATAGTTCTATCACCATCATTTCGTATCTAACCTCAACTCTCTAAACCCACGTGTACTGTATAAATTTTTACTGTATTATTTATATGCATATAGTAATCATACATAATTTATATATTATCGGTTTACAACGTTCTCCGTCTTCCGATACCCGTTCGCCATTCCTCTCTCTCCGCATATTGATCTACGTGCAGACCTCTTTCATCCATGGCTTTGTTTATTCCTGCCTTCCAAATTTTTCCTCGGTCTACCTCTTCTTCTTCTACCTTGCGGTTTCCAGTTTTGTATTTGTTTTGGGATTCTGTCTTCGTGCATTCTTTGTACGTGACCAAACCATCGTAGTTGTATTTCATTGATTTCGTCATTTATTGTATGTGTGACCTTCATTATTTCTCGTATTCGTTCATTGGTGACATGTTCTCTTCTTGATCTTCCTGCAGCTCTTCTCCAGAAATCCATTTCGGTGACCTCTAACATTCGTTTTGCTTTTTCCTTCATAGGCCATACTTTGCAGCTGTATGTTATGATGCTTTTCACTACGGCGTTATAGATCTTTTTCTTGTTTTGGTTGTTTATCTGCTTGTCCCAGAGTACTGAGTTTAGGAGCGTAATTGCTTTCCTGCCCTGAGTATTTCGCTCTTTAATGGCTCCGTCCAGTGTTCCATCATTCGTGATTTTCATACCCAGGTATTTATATTCGTTACATTTACTGATTGTTTCTCCTCCTTCTAGTATTAAGTCCTGCTGCGTTCCACCGATATTCATATATTTGGTTTTTCTTATGTTGATCTCTAGTCCTCATTTCCTGTATTCCTCTATTAGCTTTCTTGTCATGTAGCAGATATCATCGTAGTCTTGTGCTATTAGTATTTGGTCGTCTGCGAAGCAAAGAGTATATAGTGTATGGTCATTTAGTGGGAGTCCCATGTTCTTGCATTTCCGTTTCCAATTTTTAAGAGCTTGTTCTAAATATATTTTAAAAAGTGTTGGAGAGAAGCAGCATCCTTGTTTGAGCCCTTTATTTGTCAGAAATCCTTCGGTGAGTTTGTTTCCTTGTTTAATTCTCGTGGTCGTGTTTTTATAAAAAATTTTAATTATTTTTAATTATTTTTATGATCTCTATGTTTATATTTGTATTTTTCATTGCCTCCCATAACTTTACCAAAGGTACACTGTCGTATGCTTTTTTCAGATCAATATATATGAAATGAATCTCTTGGTTAACCGCTATTTTCTTTTCCATGACTTGTGTGATTGTAAAAAGGTGGTCAATTGTAGATCTTCCGGCTCTAAATCCTGCTTGTTCTTCTGCCTCCATTTCTATACATAATTTACATAATTTAACTAGTATTTAAAAAAACGAATAAAATCCTTTATAAAAGGTATATATTTAAAATTCCTAAAAGGGCTACATCACAGAACTAGTTTTCGATTGGTTGACCAATCATCATCAGTGCTTACGTGATCTAACATGCTAACCACCAAAGTATAATATTACAAAATAAGGGTAAAAACCCTTTACAATTAATCCGTCAAGGAAACATTGATGAAATATGCTAACTTAAGCATGGATGTTTAAAATATTCCATGTACTACGCTCTCGGTACCATCTGAGCTCTGATACGACTTGTTCACATGACTTTCCACCATACTGTCATGTGAACAAGTCGTATCAGAGCTCAGATGGTACCGAGAGCGTATTACATGGAATATTTTAAGCATCCATTCTTAAGTTCGCATATTTCATCGATGTTTCCTTGACGGATTAATTTTAAAGAGTTTTTACCCTCATATTTTTGTAATTGTATATGTTGGTGGTTAGCATGTTAGATCACGTAAGCACTGATGATGATTGGTCAACCAATCGAAAACTAGTTCTGTGATGTAGCCCTTTTTAGGGATTTTAAATATATACCTTTTATAAAGGATTTTATTCGTTTTTTGTATTATATGGTATACAGATGACTACAGGAAAACCTTTTTCCTTGTGGATTTTTAACTAGTATTTATTAGTAATAATTCCATTTAATGTATTGTTGTCATTTGCTTGTTTTGGTGACTGGCAAGGGCATACTTTAGTTTCACTACTTCTTGATGTCACTAATATTCGGCTTGTATTCTAGTTTTTGGGAAATAAATCGTATAACCTTTCTCCATTTTGAGGCGTACTCACAACCTAAGAGACTGAGCTAATGCCGCTAAACGATAACTGTCATAGTTGATTGAAATATTATTTTACAATAGTGTTTCAATTCTCTGTGGTATTTTATCGTTACACGAATAGCACCCAACGCCTTTACAGGTGAGACGTTATCGTAATACCTTGGCACCCAACGTACTTTATTCGTAACAACAGTTTTCCTGTTATTGTTCCCAAACCCAGACATTCAAAGTGAAAGTTATCCTTCAACACCTTCAACACCAAATTGTTCTGTATAGTCCACACATTGTTCAGTAAAAGTTACACCATTTTGACCGTCAGGTTTGGGGGGGGAGGTAGAGGAGGAGTCGCTAAATTAGGAGTGTTTTACGTTTTTCGTCAATATTTATAAAACTATGCGGTTTAGCGTGGACAATTTTCTATACAAAAATGGTCTACATTAAATTTTAAACAAGAAAAGTCCTATGCATAATCCTTCTAAAATGAACGGTTCCAAAGTTACGGAGGTAGTATAGAATAATTGGTCCAAAAAAAGACCTAACCCCATCATCCAAAATAAAAGTTTTCCTCCAACACCAAATTGTTCTATATATATATATATATATATATATATATATATATATATATATATATATATAACAAGGTTGAAATATTGGGGTAGCAGCAATCTCAAAGAAAACTCTTTATAATAATTCCAAGCTTTTGATAATGTTTATTATCATCTTCAGGAAACTACAAATATAAATATACAGTATTTAACAATTATTTTATATATAAATATACAGTATTTAACAATTATTTCCTGAAGATGATAATAAACATTATCGAAAGCTTGGAATTATTATAAAGAGTTTTCTTTGAGATTGCTGCTACCCCAATATTTCAACCTTGTTTCCTAACTGTTCAGCAAAGATTATATACCTGTTATATATATATATATATATATATATAAACAGTTGGTTTTTAATTCCTGGGTTTGCGGTCTGTTATAAATAAAACACTTGATTTTGCTTAGACGTTTCGGCTCTTTGCCATTTTCAATAAGCACTTTTAATTATTAAACATTACACTGTTAACAAACATATTTTATATACAATACACGTAATATTTTGAAAATTTAAAAAAATGCACATCGTGTTTCTCTAAGATGTTATGAGAGAATGCCAGGCATGGGCATTGGGCATATGGTAAAAGCACTTCACAACGGTTTTGGATGGTGGTCGTAAAACCAAAACGATAATATACAGGAGATCAAGTTACATAATATACGAAAGAAATAAATCTGACTAATGTTTAACTTTTAATAATGGGAGCAAGATTTTTTGTAGTTGTGATCTGAGTATGTAACTCGAAATATGAATACTGAGGTGCGTATTTTTTTTTTGTATTTTATATGGAACAGAGGCTTGAACGCTAAAACAAGGATATTCATTAATGATAGAACATTATAATAGAACAGAGTATTTGATATGTGGGCATATAGAAGATTTTTAAAAATAACCTTGGTTCAAAAGATTAAGAGACAACCACGTTTTGTAACCGAATGAAATAAAGAAAAATGAGATATTAAATACAATTAAAATAAGAAATTTACATTATTTGGAAACATGTTATGAGAAATGAGATATATATATATATATATATAATCAGGAGCCACTTATACCATCTAATGGTGTGTGGCAGTCAGTATACCATTACTGGTATACAAATTTTCGCCATTCTTTTTTGTTTCTTGCCATTCTTCTTGCTTCATTCCAAGTGGTTCCTCTTCTTACCAGCAGTTCCCCAACTGTTTTGTCCCAGGTCTTTTTAGGTCTTCCTCTCTTTGCCTTCTTCCATGTTTTGGCTTCCCATACTCTTCTAACCTGTCGTTGTTCTTCCATACGTTGCAGATGTCCCCACCAACTTAGCTGTTTCTGTTCGATAAATGAGATCAAGGGTTGGATGTTTAGCTCTTCCCGTATTACATTATTTCTAATTTTGTCTCTTCTCGTGACTCCTCTCACCCTTCTCAAGTATTTCATTTCGGTAGCCTGTAATTTACTTTTCTGTCTATTTGTTAATACCCACGATTCGCAACCTAAAGTGAGGATTGGTCTGAATATCGTTTTGTATACATTCATCTTGGTTCTCCGTGAAATTTCTCTTTTTCCTATTAAACCCCTGTTCATTAGATAGTATGTTTTCGTATCTTTTTCTATTCTTGAGTTGACTTCCATTTCGTCATCTCCTGAATCCTCTATCTTAGTGCCCAAATACTCAAACATGTCGGCTTGTTCTAATTTTCTTCCCTCAATTGAAATGCTCATTTTTTGATTGTCCCCTATCCTCATTACTTTGGTTTTCTCTTTATTTTATTTAAAATCATTCCATATCTTTTTAGTGCTTCATTCCAGATTTCCATATTACTTTGGAGGTCTTGTTCACTTTCTGCAACTACCATCACATCATCCGCGAATGCTCCTTCGGAAATCCTCACCATTTGTAAATTTTTGTACCCTACTTTTAATTTCTTCGCTTTGTTTGAACAGGCTCTGATGATTTCGTCCATAAATATATTGAATAATAGTGGGCTCAGCCCTCCTCCTTGCTTCAGTCCTTCACTGGTTACAAAGATATCCGAGATGTTGTTTCTCCAAATGACACTATTCTTGTTGTTCGTATATAAGCTCTTAATCACATTCAATGTTTTGTCCTCTACACCTTTTTTCTTCAGTATTTCCCACAATTTATCCCTCTTCACCTTATCAAAAGCTTTCTCCAAATCTATAAATGCCAGTGACGCTGTCTGGTTTTGTCGGTTAACTTTTTCTGGGTGCTTCTTCCTTTACGGAATCCACTTTGCACTTCATGTAGTGAACTTTCAATTTTCTTGTACAGTCGCCTCTCGATTATTTTTTCGAAGGTTTTCATGGACGTGCATAGTAAAGAAATTCCTCTATAATTACTGCAACATTTCTTGTCTCCTTTCTTATATATGGGTAAAATCAGCGCCATTTCCCAATCTTTTGGAATTATCTCTGTCTTCCATATTTCATTAAAAATCTTCAAGAGTACTTCATTGCCTTTATCACCCATGTGCTTCAGCATTTCGTTCGTTATTCTATCAAACCCAGGCGCTTTTCCTTTTTTTAGCCATTTAATAGCATCATCTAACTCTTCTAATTTTATGTCATCTGTTTCTCTCTGTTGTAGTATGTTTCCTACTTTCTCTTCCACTGTATCTGTATGCGTTGCTTCCAGAAGTTCTTGGAAGTACTCTTTCCATCTGCTCATTATTTCTTTGTTTTCGGTTAACACTTTTCCTTCTGAATCTCTAATATATGTATCTGTTTCTTTTGTATCCTGCCTGAACGATTTAAGGATTTTATAAAACAGCTTTTGATTTTCTTTGCTATTTTGTTCTATTTTCTCTCCAAATTCTGCCCAACTTACTTTTTTTGCCTCTACAACTAGTTCCTTTGCTTTTTTCCTTTGTTTCTTGTACTCTTCGTAACTAGTTTCGTTCCTATTGGCCAAGTATTTTTTCCAAGCGGTTTTCTTATTTTTAATACCATTTTTCACATTATCTGTCCACCAAGATGTTTGTTTCTTGTTTTTGACGGTTCTACAGGTTCCACAAGCTTCCTTTGCCGCTTCTAAGATTGCTTCCTTGTATATAACCCAGGAATGCTCTACATTTTTATGTCTTCTTTCTATGGAAGTAGTCCCTAATTTTTGTTCGACTAATTCTTTGAATGTGTTAGCTACTCGTTTGTCATTTAGTTTGTAACTTCTTATTGTTTCGCATTCAGTTTTTTGCATACTCTTATTCTTTTTCTCTGCTTTTCTTTCAATTACATCTCTTATTTTAGATATTACCATAAAATGATCACTACCAATCTCTGGCCCCCTTCCAACTTTTGTGTCTAAAACATTTTTCATATTTTCTCTATCTACTATGACGTAATCGATTACTGATTTCTCGTTTCTTGTTGGTACCTCTCTTGTATAAGTATGTATCTCTTTATGTTTGAACCAGGAGTTTGTTACGATCATATTATTTATTGTGCAGAAGTCTAAAAGCTTTACTCCATTGCTGTTGCACGCTTTTTCTCCGTGTGGTCCTAGTATCTCCTTATACCTTGAGTTCGCACAGCCTACTCTAGCATTAAAATCGCCTAGGAGATATACCATCCCTCTCGCTCCTTCTCTGGTTTGTGTTAGCTGTTCCCAATACTTTTCTTTGTTCACAATTCTCTCATCTTCGTTTGGTCCATAAGTAACAATAAATGTATTAATCCTGTTGTCTCCGTTCCTTATTTCAACTGACATGATTCTCTCCGATATTGCTTCCCATTCATATATGTTTTCTGCTATTTTCTTGTGAATGATACATCCAACACCAGCAGCTGCCCTGTTGTTCTCTTGTATTCCGCTATATAATAATATGTGTTCGTTATCTAATGTTATGCACCCTTTTCCCTTTTTCTTTGTTTCTGTTATCCCTAGTACTTCCATATTTGCTTTTTCGAATTCTATTTCCAATTCCTTTTCCTTACCATTAATACCTCTAACGTTCCATGTCCCTAGTTTCCAAACTATTTCATTTTTTACCATTGATATGCTTAAATTTTCCTTTTCTTTCAATTGTACCTTATTCTGGTTATTTATCTTATTTCTTTTCCCTTTCCATTGCCTGGTCGTCGTCGAGTTTCCTTCCTTTTGTACCTCTAGTTTTTTGAAAAAACTTTCTTTTTCATTTCTACTATGTCATTTGTTTCATTATTCCATTTGAAAGTCTTCCCATTGATTGTAATTTTCTGGTACCCAATCTTTACGTTTTTGTTTAAACGCCTTTCTTCATTTGCTTTTTCTGTAAGTAGTTTTTGCACTTTCCTTTCTTGTTTTGTTAGATCATGTTTTATGTAAACAGGGCTACCTGAAATTTCTTTTAATTTGTATTTGTTTCGCATTATTTCGGTCTTCTTTTCGTAGTTTGCTATTTCTGCGATGCACATACTTTCGTTTATCTTCGTTACCTTAGTGATGTTTGATTCGATTTTTAAAGTATCCTTGATAAAAGTTTTAATTACCTCTTTTCTCCGTACCAGAGGGTTTCTCCGTACCAGAGATTTATATGTCATAGGTCTGTAGAAGCCTCTTGGTGAGGTTGACGTTCTTTGAAGGGCTTATCAGTAACATACCACCGGCCACTGAAATAGCAAATTATATTTAGAAAACACAATCCTGTTAAAAAAGTAGTTTCTTCAGCAATAATATTATAATTTGTCCAAACAATATAAAAAATATGGAAAACCTCCACTTTACACCCTCCGTAACTCCCGAACTGTTGATTTTAGAACAATTATGCATAGGACCTTTTTCGTTTCAAATTTAATGTAGAACATTTTTGTATAAAATATTGTTCACGCTAAACCGCTTAGCTTTAGAAATATTGAAGAAAAACGTAAAAAACTACTAATTTACCGAATTTTTCCCTCCTCTCCTCCCAAACCCTACGCTCAAAATGGTGCAACTTTTTACTGAACAATATGTTGACCATATAGAATAATTTGGTGTTGGAGGAAAACTTCAATTTGGGATGACGGCGTTAGGCCTTTTTTGGACCAATTATACTATACTACCTCCGTAACTTTGGAACCGTTCATTTTAGAAGGATTATGCATAGAACCTTTTTTTTTGTTTATAATTTAATGTAGAATATTTTTATATAGAACATTATTCACGCTAAACCGCGTAGTTTTAGAATTATTGGCAAAAAACCTAAAAACTCCTAATTTGCCGATTTCTTTCCCACCTCCCCCTCGCCCCGCCCCCAAACCCGACATTCAAAATGGTGTAACTTTTTACTGAACAATATGGGGACCATATAGAACAATTTGGTGTTGAAGGATAACTTTCACTTTGGATGTCTTTGGTTGGCCGTTTTTTGGATCAACTGTATCATACTATAAACTATAATATCCAACCTAGCTTTATGGTTCATTCCAGGAATATACGACTGTTTTGGATTATCGCGACAACGAATATTTCAGTGTGCAACATAAGAAGTACGAAAGTAAATGGCTCTAATAATTATTCCAATAAACAGCAATGTAATTTGCAATTTATTTTCGTTCTTCATATTTTGCACAATAAAATATTCGTTGTCGAGATAATCCAACACAGTCGTATATTCGTGGAATAGGGTATATCTAGTGATATATACAGGGTGTCCCAGACTAATTTACCCATTTAATATGGCGTACAAAAAATCATCCCCTAAATAATCATCCCTTAGTTACAACCCCTAACTTTAATTTTTTTAATAGCACCCTGTATATTTTTTTACAGTTTTGGGTGTGGTCTTTTATCGTCTATTCAACACATTTTTGAAAATAAAATCGGTTCGTAAATAACCTAGAAACTATCAGTTTATTTTTGTTAAATTGTGTGTCCCAGACTAATTTATCCAGGCTATATTTCTTAAACGAATAGAGATTTTCGAATGACACAAAAACTGATCTATTCCATTTGTAATACACTTTCATATGGCGTAGAAAAAATTCATCCCCTAAATATTCATCCCTAACTTACAGGGTGCTATTTAAAAAAATAAAGTTAGGGGTTGTAACTAAGGGATGAATATTTAGGGGATATTTTTTTCTACGCCATATTAAAGTGTATTACAAATGTAATAGATCAGTTTTTGCCCGTTCGAAAATCTCTATTCATTTATGAAATATAGCCTTGATAAATTAGTCTGGGACACATAATTAACAAAACTAAACTGATATTTTCTTGGTTATTTACGAACCGATTTTATTTTCAAAAAATGTGTTGAATAGACGATAGAAGACCACATCCAAAACTATAAAAAAATATACAGGGTGCTATTAAAAAAATTAAAGTTAGGGTTTGTAACTAAGGGATGATTATTTAGGGGATGATTTTTTTGTACGCCATATTAAAGTGTATTACAAGTAGAATATATCACCTTTTGTCCCATTCAAAAATCTCTATTCGTTTAAGAGATATAGCGTGGGTAAATTAGTCTGGGACACCCTGTATAATTTTGTATATATTACAATTTTATTAATTTTATATTTTTGTTCAGCTTCTAAGTTGCCTCTTTTATAACCAGAAGCTGAAGTCTGTACAAAATTGTCAGAAATTTCATATTACCTTAAAAAAATATGGAAAAATAGTTATAAACTATGAATATAGGTTTAATAAAATTCAGAGATGAGAAAGAGCAGGTTGGCACTCAAAACTTTAATGCATTTCAATGAAGAATACATTAATTTACAATGAAGCTGGAATGATCCCTGACGTAGGTGAGATGTTTGCGTCTCCTGCAAAGAATAAACCAAGTCCAAGTATTGCGCATACCGCGTTATTTTTAACTGTCTTGAGACTAAGTGCATACATTCCGAATTATGAAGGTAGCGCCAGATTTGTTTTTCTTATGTAACGTGATTTAAGTTCTAATTTATTAGTAATTTTTAGTCTTCTAATTATATGTACACTATTTTACACATATTTTATTTAGTCTTAAGTATTTAATTTATATTCCGTTATTATTATATTCAATAATTATAAGATGCACTAGAAATAAACAAACCACGACACTTCAATGTTACGAGGAGCACATTCGAATCATCATTTACAATGTATATATTTGTAAATCTATACGATGGAATTATACTGGATCAAACGGATACCAGAGAAACAACCCCTTCCCCCCTTCAGTAACTGAAATGCAAGAAGCAGTTACCAGATTGAAAAACAACAAGTCACCTGGATTCAGGCCCGTGCGCAGAATTCGTTTATGGGGGGGGGGGGGGGTTTTGACATATGTGTATTGTAGCGGAAGAGAAATCTTGGCCGATCCCCGTATAACAGTAAACACCTCGAGAATGACGTAATCGGATGTGCTAGGCCTCGCCGGAGAATTCTGGAAGGTACGTCACGTAGGCGGAACAAGCCAATAGCTCGAGATGGGAGTCG
Source organism: Diabrotica virgifera virgifera (assembly GCF_917563875.1). Classification (NCBI taxonomy): domain Eukaryota; kingdom Metazoa; phylum Arthropoda; class Insecta; order Coleoptera; family Chrysomelidae; genus Diabrotica; species Diabrotica virgifera. The sequence goes on along the minus strand of NC_065451.1, from coordinate 110,801,652 downwards.
ATTGTTCCAGAATAACAACTGGGTATAAATACGGGCATATTTTGTGAATAAGTTTTAGTGTATAAGATAAATTCGTCTGTAACTTATATAAATAAAGTCGTATATAAATTACGAACCGCTAGTTTTATTGTAATTAGAAGTAATTACACTAATCACGCTACAGTTGGTGTCGGTGTTCGGTAAACTTAGTGCGATATAAATAAGTGAATTACAGAGAGACTTTAAAAGACTTTTGAACTTTATTCGTCGGGAATAACCGGAGTGCGTTGATTGTTCGGTATTCGGAAAGACTTAAAAGACATTGTGAAAAGTACGTGTGTGCCGACTAAAGATGTTGCTAGAAGAACTCTCGCTAAAACAGCTCCGTGAACAATTAGAAGAGTACGAGCAAGATGCCAGTGGGTCCAAGAAAGTCCTGAAAGCACGACTCGACGAGGTCCTCAAGAAGAATGGAGAGGACCCAAAGACGTTCCACTTCCAGACAGCAGAACAAGCGATCTTATCGAAATTTGAAAGTGTTTCTCAAGTAATTAAAGAAGTTAGTAGACAGAACAACGAGAAACTTGAAGAAGTTAGTAGAAAAAGCGACGAGAAATTCGAAAACGTTGCTAAAAGATTCGACGAGACTTCTCAAAAGATTGAAGAAACTTTTAAAGAGGTCTGTAGGCAAAACAACGAAAAACTTGAAGAAGTTTGTAAACAGAACAATGAGAAATTTGAAGAAGTTTCTAGAACATTCGATAAGATACAGAAAAGTGTAGACGACAATAAAGAAATGTTAGAAGAGAAGATCAAACAACTAGAGACTATGGTAACCAATACGAAAGTTCTACCTTCAGTTAATGCAGTAGTTTTGGCCGTAGAAGAGAAGATCAAAGAATTAGAGAGCATGATAACCGATACAAAAGTGCAACCGTCAGTTAATGCAGTAGCTTTAGATCCTGTAGTGAAAGATGAAACACCGAGAGACGAAACATCGCATCATATGAGATTTAAATTACCACCATTCGATGGGAAGTCCTCTTGGTCCATATACCTTAGACAATTCGAAGCTATTGCGACCGCCAACCATTGGACCGAACAAGAAAAGGCTGTTTCCTTGACTGCTGCTTTGCGAGGTGATGCTGCAGATATATTAAGATCAATTCCTAAGGGTCAAGAAAAATGTTACCAGACCTTGTTCACTCGTCTAGAAAAACGCTATGGAGATGCCCATCTACAACAAGTATACAAAGCACAACTGAGAAATAGAAGTCAACGAGCAAGTGAGAATCTGCAAGAATTTGAAGCAGATGTGGCTCGTGTGGTGCGGTTGGCTTATCCGGAGGTGCCAGACAGCGTTTTAGAAGAAATTGCGGTAGATACCTTCGTCAATGGGCTGAAAGATAATGAACTACAGAAAGCTTTACGACTAGCAAGACCGAAAGTTTTAGATGAAGCACTTGCTATTGCCTTGGAACACGAAGCAGCTAGCCAAGCTTCACGAAACAATCGAGTAATAACCGTGGAAAAAGGCGATAAGAGAAAAGATGAACGTTTGGTGGAAATGGTACGGAGGGTGATTCGTGACACGATGCCGAAGAGACGCATGAAGAGGGCTGGAAGAGTTGGTTCAAATACAGATGCTTCCTCGATACGGCCATGCAGTGAAAGTTGTAATCACCGGCTTAAAGTAGATGAACAGCTTTGCCCTGTGAGACGAACTACCGTCGTTAATGAGCAATGGCAGCCACAACAGTTACAAGAAGCCCAAGAAGACGATCCGTGTATAAAAAGAGTATTGGATTGGATGCGTCGAGGTGAGAGACCTAGTTGGCAAAACATTAGTGCATGTAGTCCGGAAGTCAAGGCCTACTGGAGCCAATGGAATTGCCTGATACTAAAAGATGATCTTCTGTACAGAACCTTTGAGAACGATGATGGTACAGAATCTAAGCTTCAGTTGATTGTACCTAAAAGTAAAGTGTCAGAAGTATTGCGTCAGTTGCATGACGGTACATCAGGTGGACACTTTGGTATTACGAAGACTCTGCAAAAGGTTCGAGAACGGTTCTATTGGGTGAACTGTAAAGATGATGTAAGAAGATGGTGCCAGAAATGTGAACTGTGTGCATCCGGTAATGGTCCAGTTGGTAAAAAGAGAGCACCCATGAGACAGTTCAATGTTGGCAGTCCTATGGAAAGAGTAGCAATCGACATTGCAGGTCCATTTCCAGAAACTGATGCTGGAAATAAATACATCCTGGTAGCCATGGATTATTTTACAAAATGGACTGAGGCCTATGCATTACCAAATCAAGAAGCTGCTACCGTTGCAGAGGTACTTGTTAAAGAATTCTTTAGCCGATTTGGTGTTCCCTTGGAGATCCACTCCGACCAAGGGCGAAACTTTGAGTCAGCTCTTATCCAAAACGTTTGTAAATTGATTGGTGCCAATAAGACCAGAACAACACCCCTGCATCCTCAATCAGATGGGATGGTCGAGAGGATGAACCGAACGATGGGTAAACACTTGTCCAAAGTTGTATCTGAACATCAGCGAGATTGGGACCAACACATTCATTTATTCCTGATGGCCTACCGCTCGGCCGTAAATGAAACTACAGGTCAAACACCAACCTGCCTGATGTTGGGTCGGGAAGTTCGGTTGCCCTGCGACCTAGAGTTTGGCTGCGGACCTTCCGAGGAACATGTTGCAGGCGAAGACTACGTTGACCGCCTGAAATTACGAATGAACAACATTCATGAACTTGCCCGACAACACATCCAGATAGCCAGTGACAGAATGAAAGATCAATATGATTCTCGATGCAAGAATGAAAGCTTCGAAGTAGGTGATCTTGTCTGGCTTTATAATCCGCAACGTCGTCGAGGCTTATGTCCTAAACTGCAAAGACAATGGGAAGGTCCATATGAAGTTAAGAAGAAAATAAATGACGTAATATATAGAATTAAGAAGTTGCCAAACGGTAAACCAAAAGTTATTCACATAAATCGTCTTGCACCATATGCTGGCTCAAATGAAACAGAAGAAGCACGAGTCCTCCAACAGGAGATGAAAGATGTCGCACAGCCAAGTTTTAATCAATTTATGTCAAATTACGCAGCGAGAAAGAGTGCTAGATTCGGCGTGACCACAGAAGTTCAGCAAGATCTGTTTGGTGTTCCAGAAAACGTCTCTCTGGCCCACTGTGTTGCCCAAGACCTCGAGATGACTAAAGGAATATCGTCCGTATTCAATAGAAAGTTCGGCCGCCTGGACGAGTTAAGAAATCAGCAGCCTAAAATTGGAAGAGTACTGCGATTGGAAGATGGTCCTCGATCTTTGCTGTATATGGTGACCAGAAAGTCTTATATGGACACGCCAAGCTACGAGAACATATGGCGTGCTCTAACTAATTTGAAGAAAATCGTGTGTAATTATGACATCAAAAATTTGGCTTTACCAAAAATAGGCCATGCAGTAGAAAATCTGGATTGGAAGATTGTGAGAAGCATGCTTGAAGTGGTCTTCAGAGGAACTGGTGTACAAATCACTGTGTGTTGCATGAACCCGAAGATGTCGTGCCCTTCAAAGACAGTAGACTGTTATTTCTTCTTGAAGGGTGTATGCAGAGCTGGAGAGTCGTGTAGATTCCGCCATCCTGGGCCTTCATTTAGAGTTGCTGATCGAGACGCTCAGATCTTAAGAGGGGAGCAGTGTAGCGGAAGAGAAATCTTGGCCGATCCCCGTATAACAGTAAACACCTCGAGAATGACGTAATCGGATGTGCTAGGCCTCGCCGGAGAATTCTGGAAGGTACGTCACGTAGGCGGAACAAGCCAATAGCTCGAGATGGGAGTCGATTGTTCCAGAATAACAACTGGGTATAAATACGGGCATATTTTGTGAATAAGTTTTAGTGTATAAGATAAATTCGTCTGTAACTTATATAAATAAAGTCGTATATAAATTACGAACCGCTAGTTTTATTGTAATTAGAAGTAATTACACTAATCACGCTACAGTATCATGTTAGGTTATGAAGTTAATAAAGAATAATAAGAAACTTTTCTTATAAATGAAGACATTTTATTGTGTCTTGGTCTTGACTTGATATTCAGTTATTATATAATAAATTAACTCTGCGAGGTGTAGAAAAAAACTTCTCCAAAACTCTTTGCGGATCGACCTCGACATCGCGATGTATATTGAGCGAAGCTAATCCGTTCAGCCGATCTTCAGACATTGTTGACCTGAGGTAAGTCTTGAGGCGACGAGGAGTTGGCGTAGAGATAGATGCTAGTTTTGCATTGAAGTGAATGTGAAAATTTTGAAAATAATTAATTATTCGTAGTTAATATAAAATTACTGGTTTTGGTGGTTAATATTATTTAAATATGAGTGCCAAGAAAGCTTACACTAAAAGAACTTTCTTCGTACCGGGATTTATATCGAGTTATCGTTCCGTTAAAAAATTCAAACGGGAACTTAACGAAGTTAATAGACTTTTTTATAATGATTTGTCTTTATGTTATTTATAACGTTCATGGATTATATTCGTTTGTATGTTATTTCGTTCGGTGTAAATAAAATTTGTGTATTATCTACCTATTATTGGTTTTTATTTTAACATTTTAACCTGAAAATGGTAGTGATAATCGGAGGATCTTGAAAGTTTTTCTGTCGAAACAATTCATTTTTTGAGACAAAATATGCTTTGCGTTTCCACTCCTTCTTACAGGTCTCCATAATCGATACTATCGATGGTTGCATTCACAATGACACTGATAATAGGAGGTAAAAAAGGCGGGAAAATTCAAAAAAAACGTGCACAAGATCGAGAAAGTTGAGAATATCGAAACAAAAATTGACAACAAAATATTTATTATCAAGTCAGTTTGACTTTCGTAGAATAAGGACTATTGCTAGTGGAAAATTATGTGGAAAAATTCTCGATGGGGGGGGGTTAGAACCCCCAAACCCCCCCCCCCCCCTGCGCACGGGCCTGCCTGGATTATACAATATTAGCGCAGAATTAATAAAAGAAGGCGGAGACTCCCTATTGAATGCGATACACGAAATAATAGTGAATATATGGAATAATAAACAACTGCCACAAGACTGGAATAACGGAGTAATTATTCCACTACATAAAAAGGGAGATCAGCTTGAATGTAAAAATTACCGGGCAATAACGCTACTGACTGTGGCATATAAAATACTGTCAAATATTGTGTATGAGCGATTGAGACCATATGCGGAACAAATAGTTGGGGGATATCAATGTGGTTTCTGCAGGCAGAAGTCCACAATAGATCAGATCTTCGTCTTGAGGCAAATCTTGGAAAAGACTAGTGAATTTAATATAGACACACATCATATCTTCATTGATTTTGAGAGTGCTTATGCTAGTATCCATCGAGAATTTCTGATCCACGCCCTAAAAGAGTTTAATATTCCAACTCAACTCATTGATATAGTAAAAGAAACACTTAAAGTACAGAGCCAAATTCGAATTCAAAACGCACTAACAGATACATGTTAGAACGGGCCTACGACAGGGAGATGCCCTATCCTGTATTCTATTCAACATCACATTAGAGAAAATAATTAAAGAGTCAAAAGTCAACACCAGAGGAACAATAATAACAAAAATTGTACAAATATTGGCATTTGCAGATGATGTTGATATCATAGCTAGAAGCAAAAGAGAAATGATAGAAGCATTTAATGCGATAGAAAGAGCGGCACAAAACAGTGGCCTCAATATTAATGAAATAAAAACCAAATATATAGACTAAGAGCCGTATAGGAAAAATTTGCTAATCATTTTAGGCACCATAAAATTCCATAACTTAAATAGTAGAACCTAAAAGAAAACGTTTGAACACTGTGCCGTCACTTTTCAGTGGCACATGCGTCGACAGTGGCGCATCAAACTTTTCACTTTTGGACCGGATAAATAAATTATTTTTAAATTGACGGCATTAAGACGCAAGGAAGATATTAAAAATATAAGACATAAAAACTATATGCCGTACAAAAATAATGGTTCTGCAACATAAAAAAAATTTCATTTTCCGCATATTTTCATTAATAAAAAAATTATAGAAAACTGTACGGCATGCATAATATTAAGTAAATATATATATTTTAAAGTTATATTTTACTATGCCGTACGAATCTACTGGCTGAAACAGTTTTAACCCTTATGTAAATTTTCTCATTTCAACCCCTATTGACAAAAATTATTTAGAAAAGTACGGCACTGATTTCAGAGTATTACTTATGCTCTAAAATGATGAAAAACTTGAGTGCCGTACAAATTATTTGGCAAAACAATAATTATTCCATAATTTTGAGTGTTCTATACTAAACGCCATTTTTTGTAGTGAAAAATTATTATTTCCTCAACGGCATAAATTTTAGAAGCTAGTTATTGTATTTTATAAACTGTATGTGAAAATGCCGTACAAATATATTGACATAAAAAAATTGATGGTGAATACAAATAATTATTTTTTTTTCAATTTTACTATTTGGAAAATCCATTTCCCAGCTACTATAATAATATTTAATATCATATTTCCACATAGTTTTAGAATATTCTATGACTAATAATGACAAAAATGTTCATGCCGTACATTTTTAACTATAGGGTTTCCCAAAATAAGTAGTACTTCCAAAGTAATTTTTATCACATTATGAAATCATACATTCCTGTACGGCACACACTTTATAACATTAACATCATCAAATGATGATGAAAAAATATAATGCCGTTCATTTTTAATGGAACATTTATATATAGTGGGGTTCAAATTTTGGTTTTTCTCGATAACCCTGTTTTGTCAAAGTTCCAGGCATTCCTATGCACACAAAAATTTGACAAACGTTTACTGTTTTTCTCAAAATATGTTTAATACTATAATTGATCCCAGGTACTGAATATTTAAATGTGTTATTTTTACTATTAACTGAAGCAGGTTCACACCAATGCACAGAATTCTCAGATTCGTCGCTTGAGGTTCCCAGAAAAAAAATTATCAATCGTTACAATTTCAATTAATCCACATAAAGAAGGATACTTTAGAACCATCGATAAATCTGGATCCTTTGACCCCACCAAGAGTTAGATTGACCAATAACTCGAATAGTCGATATCTTTTAGCCAGATTAAGGGAACCGGATATCTTGAAGGCCATTAAAATTCATCTTGCTTTTCTACACGACCAACCTGCATCAGTATTTTATGATGGGTATACCAACACAAGTGTTAAACTGTTTCTGGCTTCCGAAGGACTTCCGACTAAGAATGAAGATCTAAGAAAAATTCTTCTAGAATTCAACGATGCTTATGGAATCGGTGCAGATGAAGTAGACGCTGATCTTGCTGCTTTTAGGTCTTTTCTCACTTCGGAAAGAATTATTCACCTGCAAAAATCAAGGGAATGTCACCGAAATTATTATTCCACTAGCTCTCCAAGACGAAATTTTTAAATAATACGACGTGTTCTGAGGAACTAGAAACCTCGAATAATTTTAGTGATGACAACTTTAGTATGGTTCTGATTAATATTCGTTCTATAAGAAATAAAACTGACGAATTGTTTTTGTTTCTAGAGGAATTAGGATTTCCCCAGATAGTTGCTGTTACAGAACACTGGCTTGCAGTCAACGAGCCTTTTTTTGTAGAGAATTATACCACAATTGCTAGGTATGATCGTCCAAACTCAGCTCATGGAGGCACCCTAATTCTTTCTGCAAACAATGATTTTTCTCTGATAACAAAATATGACTTTTTGTTGAATGAAGCCTTCTTTGAATTTTCCTTAGTTTTTAATAAAAATATTAATCTTTACATTATTTGCATCTATAGATCACCTGACTCTTCCGTGGAACTATTTTTTCAGAACCTGCTAAATTTGTTAGATGACTTGCCTCACAAAAGCAGAAAAATTATATGCGGAGACTTCAACATAAATTATGCTGCTGCTTGTGCTACCCAAATGTTCTTGGTCAACATATTTGAATCATATGGTCTCTCCATGCACGTTAATTCTCCTACAAGGATTACAAAAACTACATCTACCCTAATTGATTATATTGTCTCCGATTTCTCACCCCTTGATGTTTGCTCTACAGTTATTAATGCGGAACTATCGGATCATGAAGCAGTATATACGAAATTTAACATCTTCAGCAAACCCTCCTCGAAAACCCGACGTTTAGGTAGGATTTTTTCCGCTCGGAATTTTCATAAATTTCAAAATTTATGTTTAACTTCTGACTGGCATTTTCCTTCTACGGACGTGGACTATAATTTCAGTGATTTTTTGGAGAAGCTTGTCTGTATCTTCAATAAGGCATTTCCTTTAATTACGATTAAGCCAAAACGTCGCAAACCCTGGACTACCAAAGGTATCCGCATATCAGCAAAAAATATGCGTTCACTACTTTATATCAAGAAATTTACTATCAACGTCTCTGTCACTCAATATATCACCAATTACAGAGTCACATACTTAAAACTCATCAAATCAGCTAAAAAAGCCTACTATCAAAATCGTCTGGGAAGCTCCAAAAGTGTTGCAAAAGAAACTTGGTCCATAATAAACGATCTTCGAAACAAAACCCACGCAGCTCAAACATTTGCCCTTCCAAACCCTGAAAATCTAAACGAATACTTCATTAACGTGAGTAAAAATATAACATCCACTATTCAGTCTCAACAAGATCCCATTTCCTATCTCCCTAATTCAGAAATTGTCTCGAATTCATTCTTTATAAGACCAATCTATAAATCTGAATTGATCCAAACGATCAATAGTATCAAAAGCAAATCATCTTGTAGTACTGATGGACTATCCATAAAAATCTTCTCAAATCTCACAGATAATGTGTTAGAACTCCTCGTGTCACTAATTAATGATTCCTTTGAAAACGGTAAATTTCCAGAGTGCCTAAAGACAGCCATTATTATTCCTCTTCATAAAGGTGGCGAAAAATCTAATGCCTGCAACTATAGACCTATTGCCCTACTACCGGTACTCTCCAAAATTATTGAGAGGCTCATAAAAACCCGACTTATGTCCTTTCTCTTTGATAACAATATTTTATCACAAAATCAGTTCGGCTTCTTAACTAATAAATGTACAACTGATGCCATGTTTTCTGTAGTTCACGAGGTTTACCAAGCACTAAACAATAATCTTTATACTGCCACTGTTTTCTGTGACTATTCCAAAGCTTTTGATTGTGTAAATCACAACATTTTGATTAAAAAACTGAATTACTATGGAATTCGAGGTATTTCTTTGAATTGGTTTAAATCTTACTTAGATAATAGGAAACAATTGGTTAGAGCAAATGATACTGACTCTAGTCTCAAAAACATTATATGTGGAGTACCACAAGGTTCAGTATTGGGTCCTCTACTTTTCCTGATCTTTATAAATGACATCACTAATTTAAAAATCGATGGAAAAATGTTTCTTTTTGCTGATGATACCAGTATCACTTGGAGCAACTCAACTATTGCAACTCTTCATGCAACTATAACTTCTGATCTTCTTACGATAAAAACCTGGTCTGACTCTAATTTACTCTCCTTTAACGTGGATAAAACGGTAGCATTATCATATAAAGGTGCTCTTCAACCCCTGCTTGTGAATAGCAGCCAGATCTCTACCGTTGATTCTGTAAAATTTCTTGGTATTCTTTTAGACAGCAACCTCAAATGGTCCCTTCATATCGATTTGTTAAGTAAGAAACTCGCCTCGGCCTGCTATGCCATAAGATCTGTTTCGAAGGAACTCAATTTAGCATCTTCTAAAATAACATATTTTTCTTTATTCGAGTCTCATCTTCGATATGGTCTTCCTTTTTGGGGGTCTAGTACAGCTGCCCAATTTGATGTTATTTTCAAATTACAAAAAAGAGCAATAAGATATCTGTTTGGCCTCAGAAGAACAACCCATTGCAGAAGTTACTTTAAAGATCACGAAATTTTAACCCTTCCATCTTTGTATATTTTAGAAACTGTTTGCTTAATTCGTAAACACATGCATGTCTTTCCAGCAAGGCCTCATCATGACTACTCCACCAGAAATTCAACTTTTGATGTCTATTTACCTATCCCGTCTTCTGAGTTAGTAAAGAAATCTATACTATATTCCGCAAAAAAACTATACAACCATCTCCCTTTACAACTTAAATCTGCAACATCCTTTCTCAAGTTCCGTAAAATGACAAAAGCTCATTTATCTAAAAGACCATATTATTCAGTAGAAGAGTTTCTTAATGACTAACTAAGAAATCACAGTAATGTACAAGTAACTAAAGTGTATTTATCTATATTTGGGTGTCACATACAGCAGCTTAAACTTATTAGTTCCTTTGTTTGTGTTTTATTATATTATGTTGTAGGTTCAATTTTGCAATTTATAGTAATTTTGCAATATATTGGTTTTTGTTTTTTTACTTCACTTTTTTTAACTTGTTTATATATTTTTTTATTGACGATTTATCTAATTTTATAAAATTGTATTTGTTATTGTTATTGTTATGTATATCTTTTTCGTGAATCTATGTTAAGCTTTGTCCATAAAATTGTATAATTTTCAGTGACAATAAAGCATATTTCTATTCTATTCTATCCACATTTCAATTAATCCACCTAATCCTTATTGAGCACGGTAATTCAGTTTTTTTTATATGTCGATTTAAGCTCTTACCTTAGTAGGAAAATAACTGAAATACATGGTGTCAAAGTTAAAGTTTTTTTATTTATTCTTGAATATTTCCTGGCCGGCATGGGACAACAACACGAAATTTTGTTAAGCGGGGGTTTTTTGAAACGGGAAATCTAAATTCGCCACCAAAAATGATGTATCACCCAGAGGGCGCCACATACGTCTTTCAGCGCTCATTTAATACCTCCAATTTTTGTATCCCGCACTCTACATACTTTTTGAGTCAAAACTTTTATTCTCTTAATATTTTTACTTAAAATAGATATATGTACTATATTCATCTCGCTAAACTCAACCGTTTTCGAAATAAACGAATTTTAAATCTGTGATGCAACAGTAGTTATATCCGAAAAATAAACTTGAAACCATAACTGTAATTATACACATAGTTTCAAAAGTTATGCATCACCCCTCTAATTCACGATGTTTGCGCTTTTATAAATCCGTATCTTTATCATATATTTAATGGATCTTTTTTATAAAAAATATACCTTTTTTGGTTTTTTATTTTATTTGAATTCCCATTTAATTGACCTGGTTTTACCAAGGTGTAAACATTTGAAAAATTTATTCTGGTGAAATTTTTGAAAACGTGATTAAAATGAATCATACTATAATTTCTGAGTTGGACCGTATAAGAATTATCGATTTAGTTAAAGAAGGCCATTCACAGCGGTTCATGGCGGAAAGAGTGGGTGTTTGGAGACGGATATGGAATAAGTTCCTGGAAACAAACTCAATACGGAATAGAGCTCCGTCTGGTAGACCTCGAGTTACCACTGATCGACAGAATAGATATATCAGAATTTCCATCCGTAGAAATTCTTCTGTCTGTACCAGCCCTCCAAAGAGAATTCAGGCATGCTGCAGGAGTCAGAGTATCGTTGGCTACAATAAGAAGAAGAATTGGTGCTACTTCGGTATGCGGTCTACGGCAGAGTTTCTAGTTTGGTATGCGGTCTACCGTCTGATATGCGATCTACGGCAGTTTAGCTGATTCGGCATGCGGTCTACGTACAAAAACAAATTAGAGAAACTATTACAAACTTTTTATTTATTATTTATATTTATACTTTACTTTACTTGTCATACTTGTGCTTTACTTCACACTTCACGTGTTATTCTGTCTAAATCCCGAACCGAGGATTAGCGGCGTGTAATTTGGGTTGCCTATATAAACTTGAATCAACGAAATGGGCCTTGAGTGTTAATTTAAAACGCTGAAAAGACCGTTTAGTGATAATAGGTTTGTTCCAACACGACCGAGAACCGTCACGAAACGGTAACGCTTCTGCGCAGTAAACAAAATCCGTTCCAACAAAAATATGATCGTCATCGGATCGTCCTTCCCACTGTTCCAACAAGAATTGTGATCTTTCGGTGACGGTTTCGTGATGATCATTTCAGTAATCGGGCAAATGCATAATGTGCTGGTTGGACTGACTTGCGCACTAGGATTTAATTCTTTAAAGTTTTTGAGCCTTTGATCGACTAAAAGCACACAAGCTGTCACCAACAAAAATGACAAATATATGATTACCGTCATGGGACGATAACTGGGCGATACAATTACGAACATGCGCACAACAAACGGTACAAGTAGTTTCGTGACGGTTTCTGGACCGTCCAAAAGTTCATGTTTGAACAAACCCAATAAAAAGGGTGGGTTGTGATTGCGCGCAGCGGTCAAATACCTCCTGGGCCTGGATTCCGTGCACTGTAGATATCTACAGTCGCCTTCTATCGATGTCACGTGTCATGAAAATATTTGAATTTTTAGCTTTAATTGAATTATTTTCTAGTTTTGCTAGGTTATACTCTAATTGATGCTGAAGTGACACTTAGTAAAACAAGAAAATATTTGAATTAAAACTAAAAATTCAAATATTTTCATGACAATTGCCATCGACAGAAAGCGACTGTAGATATCTACAGTGCACGGAATCTAGGCCCTGCCCTGCGGTTCTCTCACTCTAATACCCGTAAGTTGGGTTTGGACCGAAGGGTTAGGTCTTCCTCCTTTCAGGCAAAAACCGATATTTACTGCGGTTGCATGATATTTAATATTAAAATAGTATTGGATGTGGTAGAATGTAGACTCTTTGTATAATTACCAATTGAACAGTGAAGCTGTTAGTAATAATAAAATAGTAATGTTTGTAATAGTTTCTCTAATTTGTTTTTGTACGTAGACCGCATGCCGAATCAGCTAAATTGCCGTAGACCACATATTAGACGGTAGACCGCATACCGAAGTGGCACCGAAGAATTTTAGACTCAGGTTTGAGGAGTGGTCGACAAATAAGAGTTCCTCAGCTACAACCTAGACATGTTTTGGACCGCCTCCAGTGGGCTCAAGAACACATACATCTCCCTCAACAGTTTTGGAATTTTGTGCTTTTTTTCAGACGAGACCATAATTTGTTTAAATAGTGATAACCGGCGAATTCGTGTGTGGCTAGTTAGTGTAGCTCTTGTTGGCTCTCTCCACACACGAATTCGCTGGTTATCACTATTTAAACAGATTCTGGTCTTGTCTGAAAAAAGCGCAAAGTTCCAAAACTGTTGAGGGAGATGTATGTGTTCTTGAGCCCACTGGAGGCGGTCCAAAACATGTCTAGGTTGTAGCTGAAGTACTCTTATTGGTCGACCACTCCTCAAACCTGAGTCTAAAATTCTTCTTCTTATTGTAGCCAACGATACTCTGACTCCTGCACCATGCCTGAGTTCTCTTTGGAGGGCTGGTACAGACATAGAAGAATTTCTACGGATGAAAATTCTGATATATCTATTCTGTCGATCATTGGTAACTCGGGGTCTACCAGACCGAGCTCTATTTCGTATCGAGTTTGTCTCCAGGAACCTATTTCATATCCGCTAGATGTCACTCTAAGAAACACCCACTTTTTCCGCCACAAACCGCTGTGAATGGCCTTCTTTAACTAAATCGATAATTCATATACGGTCCAACTTAGAAATTAAAGTACGATTCATTTTTAATCACGTTTTCAAAAATTTCACCAGAATAAATTTTTCAAATGTTTACACCTTGGCAAAACCAGGTTAATTAAATGGGTATTCAAATACAATAAAAACCAAAAAATGTATATTTTGTATAAAAAACGAGGGTAGGTCGTCGTACAGGAAGTAATTATTATAATATCAAAGACTCCTACGATTTCCTTTATAACTACCTCCCCTTGTTCGTAAAATGGACTGCTCCGGACTTACTTAACCTAGCCACCACAAACCATACATACTCATAGACCTTTCACGACCATGTTAATCTTTTGGATCGAATTAACGCCACCTCTTGATTGGAATGGGAACTAAATTGACAAATTTTAGTTACGTGGGAATTTCAAATTATAAATTTTGCGGGATTTTTGATGAAATTTCGCAGGAAATTAAAACAACAGAAAGACAATTCAACTTTTTATTCAATGTTTTACTGAAAACTTCAAATATTCCAATTTGTTTTCAAAATGCTAAACACTACTGCCATGTGTCACGTGAAATTACTGATGTGTAATATTGAGTTGAATGAAAATTTTTGAAAGAATTTTGTAGGATGGTTGTTTAGATAAATACCTTATAATCTTTTACAAACTTCCAAAAATATATAGACCCGAAATGTTGATGACACACTTGTCTATTGGAATAAACTGTTTCAGGATCTATTATATTGTTTTTTTAAATGTGGAGAAACACAACAAGGAATGATCAATGTAAACTAAAAATTCTACTCATATAAACGGAGAGGGGTTAATACCATTGATTAAAATTGTGATTAAATCTAATTAAAAACGTAAAACCACTATAATAAAATAATAATTATGTCACAAACTGTAAAATAAAAAGTAAATAACAAATTAATTTAATTGTCAACTGTCAGTTGTTAAATATGACAAAAGAATTGACTGACAGCGACATCTCTGGATTGGAATGGTAACTAATTTGCTGTCTTGACCTTGACAATTTACGTGAAACGTCTATGAGTATGTATGGTTTGTGCTAGCCACCACCTAGCTCCAGTGCAGCTGTACCTAGATGCAGTGAATTTTAAAAATCTTCACGGAATTCCCGCGCATCACAGACCATATATACTTATAGACGTTTCACGACCATGTTAATCTTTCGGATCGAATTAACGCCATCTCTTGATTGGAATGAGAACTAAATTGACAAATTTTAGTTACGTGGGAATTTCAACTTATAAATTTTGCGGGATTTTTGATGAAATTTCGCAGGAAATTAAAACAACAGAAAGACAATTCAATGTTTTATTCAATATTTTACTGAAAACTTCAAATATTCCAATTTGTTTTCAAAATGCTAAACACTACTGCCATGTGTCACGTGAAAGCACTGATGTGTAATATTGAGTTGAATGAAAATTTTTGAAAAAATCTTGTAGGATGATTGTTTAGATAAATATTACCTTATAATCTTTTACAAACTTCCAAAAATATATAGGCCAGAAATGTTGATGACACACTTGTCTATTGGAATAAACTGTTTCAGGATCTATTATATTGTTTTTTTAAATGTGGAGAAACACAACACGGGATGATCAATGTAAACTAAAAATTCTACTCATAAAAACGGATGGTTAATAAAATTGATTAATATTGTGATTAAATCTAATTCAAAACGTAACACCACTATAATAAAATAATTAAACCACAAACTGTAAAATAAAAAGTAAATAACAAATGAATTTAATTGTCAATTGTCAGTTGTTAAATATGACAAGAAAATTGACTGACAGCGACATCTCTGGATTGGAATGGTAACTAATTTGCTGTCTTGACCTTGACAATTTACGTGAAACGTCTATGAGTATGTATGGTTTGTGCCGCGCATCGTTTTCTTTTAGGTTTTACTATTTAAGTTATAGATTCTTACGGTGTCTAAAATCATTAGCAAAATGGTTTTCATCCTTGATTATTTTTTTTTAATTAATAATCATATTATTATATATAATAAATATAAAATATAATATTATTATATTTATACAATATTATTATATAAAAAAGAGGTACTTTGTGTATACGAAATGTGTAAGAACGTAAGAAGTTGCTTTTTTCTTGATGAATAACCAATCGCGCCTAAAGAAGTATAATTTAAATAAAAATTAATATTAATTTTTCAATTTTGGGTTACTATGTACTAAACACTTTCTTGTGTTGAAATATTTTAAAAATATACAAGGCTTTATTGAAAGTTAAAAAATAATTTGTAAGGCAAAGTAAACAAAATAGATTGTGAGGTAGCCGCGCGTACAAAAATTTAAAAACAATGCATGAAAAAAAACAATGCAGTTAATATGCAAACGATTTTGGAGGCTATTTGCTTCATCGTGCCACAATATTTATACGGGATTAGCTTTTTAATAGTCTATTTTTAATAAATTGAAAAAAGGCAACAATTTTTTTACTAAACCTTAAACGGAAAATTCATTTTCCTACTGTGACCTCATGTGCCATTCAAAATGTACGGCATAATAATTTGGGGACTATTTTTATATATAACCTTCTAAATGTTTTGGTTTTAGGGTGCCTGAAATAAATTACCTTATTCTACGTAAAAAGTGGGGGTTGAGCAAGGGTTAAAACTGCATTTGGGCCAGTGAATTTGTACGGCATAGTAAAATATAGTTGTGAAATAAATATATTTACTTAAAATCATACACGCCGTACAGTTTTCTATAATTTTTTTATCAATGAAAGTATGCGAAAAATGAAATTTTTTTTTACGCTTCAGAACCAATATTTTTGTACGGCATATAGTTTTTATATCTTATATTTTTAATATCTTCCTTGCGCCTTAATGCCGTCAATTTATAAATAATTTATTTATCCCATCCATTAGTTTAAAGTTTGCTGCGCCACTGTCGACGCATGTGCCACTGAAAAGTGACGGCGCAGTGTTTAAACGTTTTCTTTTAGGTTCTACTAGTTAAGTTATAGACTTTTATCGTGCCTAAAATGATTAGCAAATTTCACCTATCCCGGCTCTTAGTCTAATATGAAGGCCAGCAAATCGACAGCCAAAGAAACCTACAGACAGGGCCCCCGTAACCGAGCGTGCAACGCGTGCGGCGCACGCGGGCGTAACCCCAAAGGGGCGCTAAACCAAAGGTTTGGTAAATAAGAAATATTTATTTTAAATGAGATAATCATTTTTTATATACAATTTTAATTATTTCATGAACAGCTAGAGAAGTCGTAAAAATCAAATATTGTGTTATTACTGAAAAAATAATTATTCCCGTCCTGAAATGTTGAACTTACTCTGTCAAAAATATATTACATTTTGTTGTTTCTTTCTAGTTTTTTTCTTTGAAGTAGATTGAATTACGCTTGATATACCATTCAATCGATTTTATGTTGTAAACTAAAGCGACACTCAAAATAGTGAAATAAACATCAAATCACACTCCTTGACGAGTAGAAACATAAATTAACACTCATAAAACGCAACTTGGCAGTTTAACTCCAACAAAAACACAACTTGCTGGATCAAGCAGTTTTACTCGTATAAAGTGAATCTTTTACTCGAATTTATGATAATAACCCTTAAGTAAACAAATACTCTATGAATTATGATTATGTATTTGACTTGAGTATCTTTTCCCTTTTCGTCTATGAGTGTATTAGCTAGAAACATTATATTTACTGTTACTGGTGAACGGGTGGTTTCCTGAAGTGAAAGGTTTAAAATTTTATTTTATATTGGTGTTAATAATTACCTACGACTATTATTGCAATATCCGTTGGGTTTGTTCTGCCCTGATTTTAAACTTTTGTTTTCGTGTAAAAAATAGTGGCCAATCTTTTTTATTTGTTGTTATTTTAACTAAATGAAAAGTATCATAATCATTGCATAGAATAATAATAATTCATTTTAAATAGTTATAATCGGGTTTCCTCTTATAAAATAAACAATTTACAATTTATTTTGAAAAAAAAAGAAAATAATTAAGACATTGTGTCTGCGTAACTTGGAACCATATGGGAAACTTTTTTATTATTAATTTTACGGAAAAAATTTATTCTTCATAAAATGCTTTGTATAGTCTAAAAACCAAAATGCAACCAAATATAAAATTGTGTCAATCTTATGAGTATCACAAATATGAATTTCGATTAAGAGTACCTTATATTTCACAATATCGAAAATTATTATTATAAAAAGTTGTTTGGAATTAATTAAAAACTATGTTTTAATATGCAATTACATCCTTTTAATTGAAATTTTTTTTCTCAAATTACAGATACCCAACTCCCTTTTCATTAATTACGAATAATGCGATAACTCTTTTATTGTTGCTGATTAGTTAGTTAATGCTAATAAAAGAGTTATCACATTATTTGTAATAACTGAAAAGGGCTAATTATTAATAATAAAAGACATCACATTATTTCTAATAAATGAAAAGGGCGTTGTTGAAAAGTACCATCAAATCCTGTCAATTTTTTTCAATTTTATATGAGATATATGTAAAGAAATATGAGTTTCGATCAAAAGTAAAGTGCCTTTCTAGATCACAATATATTTCAATTAGAAGGATGTAATTGCATATAGAAACATAGTTTTTAATGCTGAACTTTTCAATATTGTGAAAACTAAACGTGCTTTGCTCTTGACCGAAATTCATATTTTTTGACATACCTCGTATAGGATTCATAAAATTTGATATTTGATGGTTGCATTCTGAGTTCTAGATAATGCAGAACTTTTTATGAAGAATAACTTTTTCTCGTAAAATTAATAATAAAACAGTTTCCCATATGGTCCCTAGTTATGAAGATACCCTGTATAAAATTTGTTTGGGAACTTTGAAATGACAAAATATTATTGTTTATTTACTTAAATGTATATTTTTAATTTAATATGCAGGGTGCTTCATTAATGTTGCAAAAAATTTAAGGGGAAAGGCGCAAAATGTCGCCGGTCGAAATTTTCAATGTGTTTTAAATGTATTCATTTTTTTCGAATCCTGAGAAAACTAATAAGTATTTTTTTTTTAATTTAAACGCAGAATGAACTATAACGTTATTGCCGAGGGCCGCCAGTTCCTTAAAATAAATAAAAAGTTTCTTTTGAATTAAATGTTTGCAATTATTTAAAATCACACTAAAGTTTCTCTTTTATTTTCACCCATTTAACTTATTAAAACAAACATTATAGAAGTTTTCAGGAACTTTCGGCCTCAGTAATAATGTATTTTTTTCATTCTGGATTTAAATTTTTCAAAAATATTTATTAGTTTTATATGTATAGTAGATTTAAAGGGCGCTAAAATATGTCCCGCACGCGGGCGCCAATCAGCCTTGCGGAGGCCCTGCCTACAGAATCTGACAATAGGAGACTATAACATCGAAAGCGTAAAAAATTTTACATATATCTAGGTTCACTAGTCACCGCAGATAACAATGTCAGCGAAGCAGTCAAGAGAAGAATATACAGGGTGCGCCAAACCTCTGGTCTTCTTTGATTACGGCTAAACTATGAGATATACAAAAAAATGTTTATAACAAAACTAATGTGTATCAAAGAGGTCTATAATTTAAAATTATTTTCAATTATACAGGGTGAGTCAGAACGACGGTATGAACCAAAGTTTTATTTTTTTAAATGGAACACCCTGTATATTAAATCATTTTTGAATATATTATTTAAAAATATGAAAAATTTGTATAAGGTCTTATAGGCCTAAAGTTAATAATTTTCAAAATATTTACATTTTTATTGAGAAAAATGATAATATTTATAGGGTTGTGGGTTATGTTTCAAAGGAAATAAAAATTTAGGTGATAGGTCAAAGTTTTTAAAATATAGTGTTATTTTTAAATAATTTAATATTTTTTACTTTTAGCCATAAAATATACAGTGTGATCACTATTTGCAAATACAAAATTTTCTCATTTTTTTTTAAAGTATATTAGTTTTGCGTTTGGTAGTAAATATTACAACCTTTCTTTT
Source organism: Diabrotica virgifera virgifera (assembly GCF_917563875.1). Lineage (NCBI taxonomy): Eukaryota > Metazoa > Arthropoda > Insecta > Coleoptera > Chrysomelidae > Diabrotica > Diabrotica virgifera. The sequence goes on along the minus strand of NC_065451.1, from coordinate 110,781,924 downwards.
GGTATAAGGTTGTATGTACCTAGCATGTTTCATTTTGTAGATATTTTAAAAAAACTATAGATTTTACGTTTTTGCGGATTTTTTATTTAAAAATTTTTTTGCAAAAAAAATAATTATAATCTAACATACACTAAAATATAAAATATGAAAATAAAAACGTAATTAAAGATTAAAATAAATCGTATGCTAGTACAATTCAATTGAATTTAATAACTTTAAATTATTTTACAAAAAATATTTTACCTTATTAATGAATACATAAATTAGTTACTAAATTAAATAAACAACCAAATTTTAAATCAATCGTAGTAATTCTTCTACCGCAGCAACTTTCCTGTACCAAATTAATTGTTGAGAACGTATAAAGTATGCTTTGAAACAAATGAACGTTATGGAAGTATATTAAGAAGTAAATATTATCTATGTACCTACTCGTGTCACAAAAGCTGGTAATAATTTCTAATGGTTTCGCCCAAAACAAATGTCATATCCAAACATTTTTCGGTTAAAAAATTAAAATTTAAAATATAAAAAATTGTTACAAAAATTTCAACTACAAAAGTATTACCAGTTTTTGTGACACCAGTAAATACTATTTATATTAATAAATAATTTGGATGATACATTTAACATTCATTTGTTTCAAAGCATACTTTATAATAATTTTTATATTCTCAAGATGTATGTAAGTAAATTTAAAAGTTTAACTAAATACAATTTAACTAACAATTAATTTGGTACAGGAAAGTTGCTGTAGTAGAAAAATTACTATGGTTGATTTAAAATTTGGTTGTTTATTTAATTTAGTAACTATTTTATGCATTCATTAATATGGTAAAATATTTTTTGTAAAATAATTTAAAGTTATTAAATTCAATTGAGTTGTACTAGCATACGATTTATTTTAATCTTTAATTACGTTTTTATTTTCATATTTTATATTTTAGTGTATTAGCCAGGGAGGTAGTGTCAAATTTGACCGGAGCATTTTAGCATGGCTGGTTTCTTTTTATTTAGGTAGGTGCTCCAAAGCTTATTAACAACTGATGTGTCAGCTGGGCCAAAACCGGGGATTTTACTCAAGAAAAGGTGAAACAATGAAGTTGATGAACAAACGCTACAACTTAAATGTCAAATATTTATATACGTTACTCAGAACTGTTAACAGCCTTGCTTACTTGGCATCTACCTTTCACTCAGGAGATCGGGGTTCAAATCCTGGTGCGGAAAATATTTTTTGTTTTTTAAATTGAAATTTTATTTTGAAAAATATTTATTTTTATAATACCACGTTTTTATTATTTATACGAGACAATATAAAAAATCTGTATGTCTTTTATAGAATTATGCATAGAACTTATGAAATAGCATATATACATTTGATCATAAATATTATGATTGACCTTAATAAGCAAAATTGTTGTACATGAACCCCTGAAACTTCCTGAGTTAGTACGACCAATCTAAGTGAAAAAGGGGGTTGACCTCCCCACCCCCCTCCCGACATTTTTTTATCTTTTTAGACAAACTGTTTTTTGCATAATTGTATGTGATGTAAAACCAAAAGTTACATACAACCCTAATTTTTCACTTTTCTATCACCAACCCCCATTTTTTAATAGCAGTCCAATTATTTCCCTGTTCTCTATAATATATAAAAATGAATTTTTGTCTGTATGTCCCTACAGAATCGTAAACTATGCATTTAATCATATGATGACCTCAAGCAAAGTTTTTGTACTTACATGAAACCAGGAAGGACATAATACTTAATAATATATACTTAATATACTTAATAATTAATAGAGTTAAAAGAGTTACCTAATACTTTTTTATTATTAACTAGCTGACCTGGCAAACTTCGTAGGTACCGCCTTAAAACTAAATAATGTTTGAATGTTTAATACCTAAAATTACCAGAAAGCCAAAAAATACTAAAAAATATTGCGTACCTATACTTTTTTCTACCAAATGCATAGTTTACGATTCTATAAGACATAGGTGCAGACAAACATTCATTTTTATATATTATAGAGCAGCGGTTCTCAATCTTTATGAGTCATGTACCATCTAAAGTTTATTTTATTGTATTTCTATATTTTTAGATTGTATAATCAAGATTTACTATGTACTACTATTTTAAGTTTTTGTGTGTTTTGTGTACCACCGCAAATAATTATATGTACCACCAGTGGTACATGTAACACAGATTGAGAACCGCTGTTATAGAGAATAGGGAAATATTTAGATTGCTATTAAAACATGGGGGTTGGTGATAGAAAAGTGAAAATTTAGGGTTGTATCTTTCGGTTCTACAACATATAAAATTAGGAAAAAACAGTTTGTCCAAAAAAATAACAAATAATATCTCCCTTTTCACTTAGATTGCTGGTCTTACCAACTCAGGAACCTTCAGAGGTTCATGTACAACAAATTTGCTTATTAAGATCAATCATAATATTATGACGAAAAATGCATAGTTTGCGATTCTATAAAAGACATACAGATTTTTTTATATTGTCTCATATAAATAATAAAAACGTGGTATTATAAAAATAAATATTTTTCAAAATAAAATTTCAATTTAAAAAACAAAAAGAATTTTCCGCGCCAGGATTTGAACTCCGATCTCCTGAGTAAGAGGTAGGTGCCAAGTAAGCAAGGCTGTTAACTGTTCTGAGAAACGTACATAAATATTTGACATTTAAGTTGTAGCGTTTGTCCATCAACTTTCATGTTTCACCTTTTCTTGGGTAAAATCCCCGGTTTTGGCCCAGCTGACACATCATTTGTTAATAAGCTTTGGAACACCTACCTAAATAAAGAGAAACCAGCCATGCTAAAATGCTCCGGTCAAATTTGACACTACCTCCCTGGCTATATGTTTCTAAATCCAGATTATAATTATTTTTTTTGCAAAAAAAATTTTAAATAAAAAATCCGCAAACACGTAAAATCTATAGTTTTTTTAAAATATCTACAAAACGAAACATGCTAGGTACATACAACCTTATACCAAAAGAAAGGTTGTAATATTTACTACAAAACGCAAAACTAATATACAGGGTGTCCCATTTAAAAAAAATGAGAAAATTTTGTATTTGCAAATAGTGATCACACTGTATATTTTATGGCTAGAAGTAAAAAATATTAAATTATTTAAAAATAACACTATATTTTAAAAACTTTGACCTATCACCTAAATTTTTATTTCCTTTGAAACATAATCTACAACCCTATAAATATTACCATTTTTTTCAATAAAAATGTAAATATTTCGAAAATTATTAACTTTAGGCCTATAAGACCTTATACAAATGTTTCATATTTTTAAATAATATATTCAAAAATGATTTAATATATAGGGTGTTCCATTTAAAAAAATACAACTTTGGTTCATACCGTCGTTCTGACTCACCCTGTATAATTAAAAATAATTTTAAATTATAGACCTCTTTGATACACATTAGTTTTGTTATAAACATTTTTTTGTATATCTCATAGTTTAGCCGTAATCAAAGAAGACCAGAGGTTTGGCGCACCCTGTATATTGCTAATAAAACATATAATGGGCTAATTAAACATCTAAGATCTAACAACATGACGAAAAAAACCAAATGCAAAATATACAAAACCCTGATAAAACCGGTCCTTATATATGAATCAGAGACATGGACACTGTCGAAAAGCGATGAGAACTTATTAGGTATGTTTGAACGAAAAATCCTCAGACACATATATAAGGGGGTGAAAGAAAATGACGTATGGCGCAGAAGATATAATTTTGAACTATACGCAGCATACAACGAACCCGACGTCATAACATCTATAAAAATGGGACGTCTGCGCTGGATGGGCCATGTTGAACGGATGTTGGAGACCGAAAGACCGAAAGATATAATGAGGCAAGCACCAGTAGGGAGAAGGTCAAAGAGAAGACCCAAACTTAGATACATGGAACAAGTGGAACAAGATCTGAAAACACTTGAGATTACCCACTGGAAGAACAAAGCAAGCAACAGAACAGAATGGAGGAAAATCCTAGAACAAGCCAGGACCCAAAAAGGGTTGTCGAGCTACTGATGATGATGATATATTGTAAATCATTTCCGGCGCCAATTGCATCTTTAACCATTTCAAGTAACTTGTGTCGATGTACACTAGCCCAGGGGGACCGACGGCTTAATGTACCCTCCGAAGCACGGTGAATGGCTCGTATCATTTTTTGAAATGAAAATGTCGTTGTTGGTGCCAAAATTCGAACTCATGGGCTCTGGCTAATGAGCTATGGACGTCCACATTGCACATTACACTAAAACAATTTTATTCACAATACACAATAATTTACATAATTATTTATTACCGAACTACGTAAGTTCATATCTTCGACTGCCTTTAAAATCCAAAGTTTTTCCCGGTTATCTGGGTTTTCCATGAAAATGTACTAGAGTAGAACATAGTGGGGATCCTTTCATGACGCCATGATTCTCGACAGCGAGGGCCATTCTCGAACGTAGACCCCTATGACGTCAACGTCGTTCACTTGTAATCTCGTCAACCATCGAACTCTCTAGTGAGTCTAGTGGGTGGGTTATTGAATGACCATCAGGTCAAGATACTCGTGGAGTCAGGTTGTGAGAATATCAGTTTTAGAATCATCTAAACCAGACAAGAAGCTGACATAGCAATTAGTTACCATTTTTTACGATGTTATATATTTAGATTGAACATAATGACATAAAACGGATCCACGGATCGACAAAAATTCGATGCAAACAGCACAAAACAGAAATACATAGAAATACTGAGGAATACCTATATCCAGCAGTGGATAGATCCGGGCTGAATGATGATAATATTTAGATGTATTGTATATTTTTAAAATAGTGTTCAAAGAAAATAAATTAAAATCCTTTTTTATTTATTTAGAAATAACCGCATTAACCACGAAGGTCATCAGCGGGGTAACGAGAATACAATTAATAAGTTTACAAAAGTATGAAATTGTGTACAATTAAATCTTACTTGCTAGATTGGAAAAGAGGTTTACAGTCGGTTAGCAGGTTAAGAATGTCTTTCATATTGTTTGAATAACCAGATATAGATTGTTTGTAAGCGGCAAATTCATCACATTCTGTTAGCACATGTTTTACTGATAATGGTATATTACACATTCTGCATTTTGGTGCTTCGGTATGGGTAATGAGATGCTCATGAGTAAGTTTACAGTGTCCTAACCGAAGACGAGATAAGATGACTTGGTTCGATCTGTTGATTGTATTTGGATTCCATGGACCAGTATCTTATTTAACGTCTCTTAACTTGCTCGTAGATGTTTTCCATTTTTCATTCCATAAATTGAGGGTCATTGTTTTTAGTAGTTGTTTTGTATTTGCGGCTGGAATTGATTGTTCTGCCAATGAAGGTAATTGCGCAGCTGTGTAAGCACAACGATCAGCGTTTTCATTTCCCTCGATTCCAGAATGAGAGGGAACCCATAGAAAAACTATTTTTGAGTCTGTTTGATGCAGACTGTGCAATATTTCTTTGATTAATATGACTATAGGATTTTTCGTGAAGGTTTGTTGTATGAGTCTCAGTGAATTGAGTGAGTCAGATATTATTAAAGGGTGTTTGGTTTATGCATTGGAAATGTGCTTTAACGCTTGTAATATGGCATAAAGTTCTCCATTTAAGATACTGTAGCAGTTGGGAAGCTTAAACAAATATTTGGTTTCATTGTTTATGTATACTGCTGCTCCTACGCCTTGGGAAGACTTCAACGACTTCACGAATCAGTGAATAAGTGGGTGTAATTTTTATATTTTGAGACTATTTGTTTATAATTTTGATATATAAGACGTGGATTGGTATCGTATTTATTATATTTCGTCAATTGGGTGTTAACATGTGGGGTTTTGATAATCCATGGAGGAATGCTGTGTTCGTTCATTAACCACGTTCTGGGAAAATTTTGGAGATTTAACGTTGATAATTCTAACATAAAAGGGTGGTGGAGAGGTGCTATGTTGAAAAGTTTATTTGAAACGATTACAGAAAGTGTTTTTGTGAGCAGGAATTTATGGTATTGATGCTATTCTTGAGGCATAGAATAAACTAAGAATTTGTCGTCTGAAAGATAGAGCTGGTTCGCCCAGTTCGCAGTATAGGCTTTCTACAGGCGTTGTCCTGTAACCCCCTATAATTATTCTTAATGCGGTATTGTGTATAGTATCTAAGCATTTTAATATTGAAGGGCGAGCAGATGTGTATGCAATACATCCATAATCAATTTTCGATCGAATAAGGCTTCTGTATATTTTTAGCAGCATTAGACCATCAGATCCCCAAGACTTGTTTGCTAAGCATCTTAATAAATGTAAGCCCTTTTGGCAAAAAAGAGTTAGTGTTTTAATATGATTTTTCCACGACAGACGTTCGACGAATATCATGCTCAGAAAATTTATGTGTGGAGTATAGCTTAGTTTCTGGTTGTATAGGAATATTGATGGTCGTTGCTGCTCTGGTATGTTTCTTTTTGAGAATAATATGCAATTTGTTTTGTTTGGGGAGAAATTGTACCTAGACATTATAGACCAACGTTCGAAGGATGTTATGCTTTGCTGAAGGCTTTGAGCCATGGTGCTAACACATCTTCCCTTGATAAACACGATCATGTCATCTGCGTAAAGTCTGGCTACAACTGATTTCTTTAAATCTTTTAAGACATCATTCATAGCAATTAAAAATAAAGTTGGGCTGAGAATTGATCCTTGTGGTGTGCTGTTTAATTGTTTCTTGGTTGATGATATTGTTCCAGAAATTCGGACTTGGAATTCTCTTCGCGATAAAAAATTGCGTATGAAATTTATTATATTGCCTTTCAATCCCCAGTGATGTAGTTTATTTAGGATAATTTTATGGCATGTAGAATCAAAGGCTTTGTTAATGTCAAAATAAATTGCTAGACATTTATCTTTAGTAGCAAATGCTTCGTGAATATGACTTTCTAGGTCAATAATGTTATCAAGTGTGCTTCTAGATGGTCTAAATGCGGATTGTTCGGGAATTAATAATTTGTGAGTTTCCAAAAACCATATTAGTCTCTTATTGATTATGTTTTCTAGCAATTTACTCATGGAGCAGGTTAGTGAGATTGGCCTGTAAGATTCAGGCAAGAGTGAAGATTTGTTAGATTTAAGTATGGGGATGATTGTTGCTTTCTTCCAGATTAAGGGTAAGTCACTATTATTCCACATGTGATTAAAGATATTAAGCAGGATTTGTTTCGCCGTTTCTGGGAGATTTTTTAGAAAAATAGGAGGGATGTCATCGGAACCAGAAGAACTGTCTTTTAGTGATGAGAGAGATTCCTCAATTTCTTCTTTTGTCAGTGGCTTGTTTAGAGAATCACGGTTTTCCAGCTCTTTGATTTCCGTAGGGAGAGCAATGTTATCATTGGTTATATTTCTGTTTATGGAAAGCTTATGATAATAGTCTGCGAATGCTTCACCTATTTCTTTTGTTTGGTTTATTCGTTTACCGTCATAATCTAATGCTTTAATGACATGGTAAGTTTTGTTTCCATAAATACCTTGTATCTTCCTCCATGCCGATGATATTGTAGTGTTTCTGTTTATGCTTCCTACGAACTTCTTCCATGATTCTTTTTTACTTTTGTTGGTAATATATCTTGCTTTTGCCCTATGTTTTTTGTATTCAATTATACTTGTTGCGGTTTTTTCCCTCCTACATCTATTTAGAGCAGATTTGCTGTTTTGTATTGCTTCGGCACATTCGTCATTCCACCAAGGCACAGGTTTAAATTTCTTGATATTCTTTGTTTTTCCTATTGAAAATTCAGCAGCTTTTATGATTATTTCGTTAAGTTGAGTTACTGCTGTATTTGCGTTCTTCCACTTATTAATTTTGTATATGTTATTCTCAATGATTTTTGAGAAAGAGCTCCAGTCGGCTTTCTTTATTTTCCATTTCTGATGGATACTATCTCCGTTTGATATTTTGTCTTTTATATTTGAATTCGTTAATTTTATGGGAAAGTGGTCACTGCCTAGTAAGTCATCCATAACTCTCCATTCAAGGTAAGGACTAATAGTTGGGCTACATAATGAAAGATCGATGCAAGAAGAATTGCCAGTAGCTATATTGAATCTAGTATTGCTGCCATCATTCAGTAGACTTATGTTCATGGTGTTGAATATGTTTGATAGAATTCGTCCCCTTCTTTCTGTTTTTTGAGAACCCCAGGAGTAATTGTGGGCATTAAAATCTCCTAGAAGAATGAAAGGAGTTGGAAGTTGATTAAATATAGATTCCAATTCATCCTCAATTAAATAATGGTCAAAAGGAATGTATATGTTGCAGATGGTGTAATTTAGTTGTGCTTAAATTTTTACGGCTATCGCTTCTAGGTTTGTATTTATTCTAAGTTGTGTTGCTTGTAGATTCTTTGAGACGTAAATGGCTACGCCGTCACTCGCAACTTGTACATTTCGGTTTTTAACGAATTCATTGTATCCCCTTATTTTGTGGACATTTTCGTCTCGGAAGTGAGTTTCTTGTAAACACAATATGTCCAAAGAATGGAGGGCTATGATATGCTGTAGCATATTTAACCGGGTATAGTACCCATTTAAGTTCCACTGGAGTAATGACTCGAATGTATTTATTGGGTATCTTGAGATGGATTTGAGATATCAGATTGGGTATCACTTAAATCTTGGGATTGCTTTAGTAATTTGTTTTTTAGCCTTGTGACACGAGTTTTTAGCTTCTTAGTGTTTGCGTGGGGATGAAGTTCTTCTAACATATCTATTAGTTTTGGAATATCTTCTGTGAAGTCTTCAGCAATGCTAAGAACATTCTTCGATCCGTATGTATTTTCTAGGAGCTAAGCTGATGGCTGTTGATTATGAAGGGAGGAGAATGGGAGTCGATATAGTTTATAATGGATTCAGTAAGTTCTATTTCTTAATCTGATGTATTAGATTTGGGTTTTTTGTTTTTCTGAACGACTGTTTGGGGAAGAGAGAAGGTAGAAGTATTGGGTGGCATTTGTTCTTCTGGAGTGGCTGGAGACATATCTTCAGCTGTTCGTCTTGTTGCGGATGAAGTTGTTGAATTAGTAGTTTTGTCCGAGGTTGGGATATTTTCAGATTAAGCAGTGTGATCTGGATTTGTTACCAGATTGGATGTGATTAAAGCAGTATTGGCGACTTTTGCACAATTTTCTACTACTGAGGAACTTTCGGGTAGAATATTATTTGTTGTGTGGGAATTTAAGTCATTAGGAGATGTTTCTTCAGGTTGAGATATTGACGAGATTGGAACATTATGTGTGGGTTGTGATGATTGTTGGGAATGTAAGTTAATATTGCCCGAAGGGCATTGGGATGCAACATGACCCGATAGTTGGCAGGTGAAGCAGCGTTGACTGTCTAGGGCTAAAAAGATATGATATGATAGATTATCATGTGTTATTTCTAAGAATTCGGGTATGGTAATATCTGGGGAAGGAGCGATATACACCTGTCTTCTGAAGCTGAGTATATGTTGGTATTCTGGATTTGATGCACCTATTCTAAGAAAGTTTATTGGAGAGACTAATTTTAATCCAATATTTTCCAGTAAGGTGACAAGAGTTTCGTGTGGGATCGTTGGGCTTACATTCGATAATACTAGTCTGTCTGCTGGTGAAATTAGACGTCTTGCTTTGATGGCTTCATTATTGACAACAATTTGACCATGATTATTTAAAAACTCATCAACCAGTGATTTATTGGTTAGTTAAACACATATTCTGTTGTGTGAAATTCTGCTACAGAAAATGATGTTTATTGGTTTTACCAGAGGTTCCAATTGGAGAAGATAATCTTGAAGTTTTGCTCCCTGAATTGAGCCGAAGATAAGTGCCTGGTCCTTGTTAGGATACTTGTAGATATTTTTTGAGACAGTGCTTGCATAATATGCGTTGGAGGTATTCATATTATTTAAATTATTATCTGGGTGAGTGTTGCTGGATGAAGACTGATTTGTAAATGTTGGTTGTGACATTTTATTTTAAAATATTCAAATTTGCTAAGTTATTTTGTTAAATATAATTATTGTCCAAAACATTTTTCTCAGGCCGACCCTGCCTTTTGTTGTTAAAATTCTTTATTTCGCTAGGCGAGTTTTTACTTGCTAATTACTTTTCAGTCGTGTGGATCTGATATCTAACCTCAATCAGCCTAACAAAAATAGTCTGGATGTAGTTAATATTAAAAATTTACTCACAGTTGCTGTTCTTGGTATTTTATGTCACTGCACTAGTAAATCTTAGCTATTAAAAGGCTTTTATTTGGCGGTAATTTATTTAAATCGACCGTAAATTATAAAACGTGTGTTTACAAACAGGTCTCACAAACAAGTCCCCTAAAATGCTTTTAAAATGAAGAAATTAAGTAATTATTTATCCCAACATTTTTCTCTTTAAAAATAAAAATTCATGAGCAAAAGTGTTAACCCTTTGAATGCTGATGACGTCTAAGAACGTCATACCGTTACTACTGCCGAGTGCGCATGACTTCTTCAGGCGTCATATGCAGACATGCACAACATTCGTTTAGAGGTTAGTATTTGTTAGACTTTGACTGAAATAGGTTGTATTTCTATTGAGTACGTAGATAAAAGTGTTTATGATGTCAGTTTAGATTCATATTATGGATGAAGCAATTCCAGGACCATCTCGAACAAAACACTACGATGTAAATGCAGGTTAGCAGGTACTAACCTGGGTTAGCACTTAGATTGCGTTAGGTATATTTTGTTAGCAATGAAAAAGGTAAGGCATAGGTAATCGATTGTAGTCTATATTTTATACCATTGTCGTTTTTAAAGTTTCTGTACCGGAGAAAGAGCCAGGCAATTCTATTGACTCCAATAGAATGTAACTTCTGGAATATATGCACATCTTGTTAGGTTGGTCTTTCACCTTGAGGCTTCCAATTAAAGACACGTTTCAGGCATGGATCATTTTATTGGACGTCTTTACCCGGATTGTGATAGTCAAAAGCGCTTTCAATAAGGTGAAAACTGTATTATTCAATGTATAACTGAAAAAATAGAAATTAGAATTAGATTATTTACATTTTACATATTCTCTCTCCGGTGATATGAAGTTGAAGCCTGGACAATTGCGAATTTATTCAACAATAAGCAGACTTGTTAGCTTTGAAATGAGGTGTTATCAAATAATGCGACAAATATTAAGGACACAGCAAACATAAAAGCCATAACATAGATAAAAAACGAAATACTCAACAATTAAAGAAAAGAAAAAGGACAACCTACTTTGGACAAATACAAATAAGAAATCAAAAATATTAGTTAATTCAATTGGTTATACTATAGGGAAGGTGGAAGGGACAATGCAGTAACATCCTTCTAAGTAAACGGACGTATCCAGTATAACACAGTGACCAGTGCAGAACACCGTAATTACTGGAGGCCAATTTTTTAATAGGTATATAAATAAAATCAATTTGATTTAGAACTGCCATGCTCGTATAAATTTCACATTTCTTCTTTGTCCGGTACCTACTCTTCTCCTAAATAGTGATCTCTTATTAACTAATCTCCCTTCCAAATCGAAGGGATCAGATATTTCTTGTTTTGTATTTGATCTGTCGCTTTTGAGTTGAAATCGACTTCAGTAAGTTTTTGTTTCATGTGGTTTCATAAGCTTTAATAATTATTAATAGATTTTTTCTGAAATGGAAATCTGAAACTGAAGAATGGAAAGAGTATTTCAGGGGCCTTCTAAACATCATACAGGAAGAACAGCACAAAGAAGAGATCTATATCACAGCGGACATGCCCGTCAAAAATCCCTCTTTTGAAGAAACCCAAAAGGCCTTAAATAAGCTAAAAAATCACAAAGCGCCAGGTCCGGACGAGATACCAGCAGAATTTCTGAAATTTGGGGGAGATGCACTACATTGCCAAATCCATCAGTTAATAACGCATATTATGGTTAGAAGAAAGATTGTGGCAATTAAGAGGAAAGAAGAAGAAGTTGTCAACACATATGGGATTAACAAAGGCTCCGTTGCTCAGAATTAGTTAGAGATGTGGGAGTGGTTCTTTACATATTCTTATTAGCTGGGAAATGGATTCTAAATAATAAACAAAAATTAAAAAAGGGAAATCGTTACTAAGGTAAGGTCGCCAATTAAGGCCACCTTAAGGTTTAAATATCTGTAATATTTTATTCAGGAACAATATGGGGGAAAACTCTTGTATACGTATTAACTAACATTTTAGCTATCGACTTTCAGGATAAAATACTTACTAAATAAATAAAGAAATATAAAATTTTAACATTGAATAAATCTGGAATATTTGGCCTTATTAGGAACTGGTAGCTTAATAAGGCCAGTTTCATTTTTTACGCAAATTGAGGTGGATAATAAATTTTAAACCTAAGAATTAAAGAACAAATACAAAATTTAGTGAAAGAAACTTTTATTCATATTAAAAACAAAAATTTGTCAATACATTAAGCACACATATCGCACAGTTACACACATCTAGGACAATTGGCTTTATTAGGACACTGTCTACTTTTTTTATTTAACATAAAAAAAAATAATAAAAAGCAATATAGATAAAAAACAGTTCCAGTTCCTTAAAAAGTATTAATTTACTATCGCTTTACAAAGAAAAAATAATTGGCTTATATTCATTAAGTACCATTTTAGTAATTTTATAACTTACCTAAAATTTATAAACGAACTTCCGCACCATAACAAACACGTGTCTAGTCTACTTGGCGCTGCTATGTGATACTACCGACTGAATGGCGTAAACGATTTTGACTGATAAAGGCATTTACGGTGACCTCTAATATATAATATCTATATTTAAGAAAATATTTGCAATTGGCCTAATTAAGACACTGGCCTTATTTGGCGACACTACCTTAGAGCTAAACTAAGACATAATGGACAAAAAAATAAATAAATAATGAAGCAATATAAAGCCGAAAGGGTATAACTATGGTCTTTTAGTTTTGAAAGGGAAGACAAAGAAAAACTCTAAAGATTATAAAGATAAATAAAACCTACCTTATTATTTCTTACTTAGTTGATCAAAGAGAATGGAGTTGGATAGTTAATAAACTGCAAAGATTAATACAAATAATACTATTTATTGAAGATAAAAAATTGAAAGGAAAAATTAATGTGAACCTCTTTCTGATTTTACATTTTATAAGAGTACCTTACAAGAGTAATTTACAATTTTAAGTACCTTTGTGTCTCTGCAAATGTCCTGCAGCTTTCAACGCTAAGTTCAGATGTTAAGGTCTTAGCACTTTTCACTTCACTGGTAGGTACCACAAAAAATACAATACTGATGGTACATTTTTGACTCTTCTTTTATGAATATAGTTTAAAAAATTCAGCAATTTCATTACTTGGTGTAGTGACTTTACACAAAACAAATTGGCTTACCGTGACTTGTTTTCTATTCTATTCTAACGGCTTCATTTCACTACTTCAATTATTAATAATAACTGCTTGAGGCATTTAGTTAACTCCTAACTGCTTGCCAAAAGAACATTAGGTGTTTTCCACACCGACATACACAAGACATTGGCCATCGACCATCGAACACTGTAGCTAGATCGATAATCTTTACTATTGCACCTAAATGCAAGATATGTCCGTTGTTTAAGATGACGTAGCACCGGGCACTATACAGTTAGAATCGACTTCTTCACATCGTCGTCTCATCGATAATCATTTTTTAAGCTCTCTCGATCGCTTCCAACGCCCCAGCAAACACCACGTTTTCCACCAGTTCACATATCCTCTTCCAACTAACCAATCACAGAAAATACTCAACCCTAAAAACTACCACCTCTCTCAAAAAAATGACAACACGTTTAGTCTAGCCAATTAAAAATTAGTTATCCTGATCTCAGATGACAAATAATAACCAATCAGAACAGAATATGATGATTTCAAGATTTATACATGGTCCATCAATTTCGCTAAATTTTGAGTGTGCGACCATTAGTTAGAAAAATAAACTCTGAGTTCTATGGTGTTTACATTTCTTAATTCGCACTAACTAACTAAGATGGTTCGATTCCATTACGCCTTTTTTTTGTCTTCTTTTATGGCCTTTGGGAACTGCGCCCATTTAGCCAGCAAACGTAAAAGATTGCGCAATATTTATTCCAAATGGGATAGACTAAGGGAAAAAATAAACTCAAGGCAATTAGCTAACGTCAACATTCCTCTTTTAACTATCTTTCCCAATATTCATATATGATTCACAATAATAATGATCTGATCCATTACTAACTGCTTATTATTGAAATAAAACTGAAGCGTTTGTTTCGGCGAAATACAGAACTCATACTCATAAGTGCTTTTCAATACTATAAACAGCCTTATCGTCTCTTAATGGAAACTATTAACAATAATTCAATCAAGAAATAATAACAAGCCTGAATTAATAATTTCATGATGGGTAAAAAAACAAACATATGAAATGTGTTTCATCGGAGCCCTCTACAATGGGCAGAATATTGGCAAAGATCAAGGCAAAAATTAATTAATTTGTCTATAATTTTGTTGTTTTTTTTTATTTTTTTCCCAAGAGGTCCCGGTACGGCGTACCGGCGCGTACCGTCACAAAAACAGCACTGAATTCAGGTACTATAATTGTTAGTTGTTTTCTAGCGGTTAACATTAAAAATCGGTCTTGAGCTGCAGTTTTAGCACGCTCAGGGCCTAGATGACGTTGGGCTGGACTTCCAGTAGCCTATCACAAAATGCCGCCACAATGAGCCACTTTATAAATTCATTTGAAATTAAATGAGGACGTGAATTTATTTTTATTAATTGTATTATATTATAAAAATATCCCTTAATAAGACGTTTTCGATGTGTGTATGTAAACTAAAGAAATCCAAACTAGGGAAATAATATGCAAAACAACAAACTTAAACCGTCTTCTAATGAATTTACAAAAAATGTAGTCCTTTTAGTTATGCAACCCAACATACTTTGATACAATTTTGTTTTACTTAATAAAATTTTTATGGATGTTCCTCTATTATTTATTATTTTGCTGTGCGAACAATCAGGTTATTAGGCATTCCAAATCACGTGATATAATATGGCTGCTGGATGGCGAAACTGTCATCCATAGGCGTATCCAATGTTTAAACCACTTCATATTTAATTTGCTATCACAATTTCACAAATTTCGCTACACAATTAACAAAAAAACAAAAC
Organism: Diabrotica virgifera virgifera; assembly: GCF_917563875.1. Taxonomy (NCBI): domain Eukaryota; kingdom Metazoa; phylum Arthropoda; class Insecta; order Coleoptera; family Chrysomelidae; genus Diabrotica; species Diabrotica virgifera. The sequence continues at coordinate 110,766,613 of NC_065451.1, read as the reverse complement.
CAAACAGGATATTCTTTACAAATTTGTCAATATTCAATGTAAACATTAGATACGCCATGACCACCCCCCTTAACTATGTCTATGGGCATGTCAGTTTAGCCATCCACCGACCACCACTGACAGTTCATTGGAATCCCTAATTAGGGATTCCAATGAACTGTCAGTGGTGGCCGGTGGATGGCTAAACTGACATGGCCATAGACATAGTTAAGGCATAGAGGTATATATTAACATAGAGGGAGCCTACCTTCCGCGCTTCCTGACGACAAGATCTCAGGGACTGGTTTGCTGCATCTCCTTCTAACACATTGTATCGAGAATCTATAATGACATTCGGTGTGAATATAGGCACGGAAGAGGAGGACAACTGTAGCAGCTTTACTATGCGTAAGAGTGAAACAGCACTAATCCAAATAAAAAAGATGGTGTCGTCACTTCGCTCTGAATGACACTCTCTCTATGCTAATATTTAACTCTATGAGTTAAGGGGGGTGGTCATGACGTATCTAATGCCCAAGTAGCAATTTTTCGACGCATTAGTTGTCAGTACAAACAAATGCACTGTATATAACGTTGCCACAGTGGACTTTCAGTTGTTTCGGCCAACGACCCCTAACCCGACTGACATTACGATGTTACAACGATAAGTAATACCTTTAGTTATATGGGCAACTAAGTTATTACTATTGTGACAACTACATATCACAGTTAAGTTTTTTCAACAATCGCAACAACAATCGACTTAAAAACGTTATAATGCTAAACTAATTTACGCCCATGGGTTTTCTGGCCGACTAGGTAGTTGTCTCTCACGACCCCAGGACCTTTGTTCTAGATGTGTGACACGTTTGCGGCAACTTCAGGAGCAAAAAAAGAATTTACTTTATAACCTTACTTTTTTCTTATTATTTTATATTTTATTTTGCTGGATTTTTTCGATTTATTTAACAACCTGTTTATTTGTTTTTATTAGCTGGTTTCTCCATTGTCCATTGTTTTATCAGTAGATTTGATAAGCTTAAATCTTTGTATCAGCTTTGCTAGACAGGGTTGCCAGGCCAGTTCTTACTCTTTCAGTACTATTCGTTGCAAGATAATTCGGCTGGAACTCCGACAAAATATGTACGTTTTGTACATATTTTGTCTGAATTCCATCCGAATTATCTTGCAGCGGATAGTAGTTTTGCTTTCAAAAAATCAATAGAAATCAGTAGATTCTTTTTAGGCCCTGGAAATACAGTAAAACCTGTGTTAACGGTTACCTGTCAAAATCGGCCACTTGTCGCCCGGTTTCATAATCAACTTAAAGTAAACATTAAGTAAAGTTCACTTTAAAGTTGGCATTTACCCATATATGAATTATTGTGATAAAGGTAGGTACCAACTTATTTAAAATTTAAAATCCACTTTAACTGATTATGAAACCGAGCGTTACAATCATTTTGAAAATTCTCCAAACCAATTACATGAAGATTTCCTTATTTAGATCTGGTATTTACCAGTTTTATTTCTCTGTCCATCTATTATCATCATCTACGTCCTGAATCTTATTTTCGGTAATGACTTTGGGAAATTGTAACAAAATGTCTGAAAATAATTTAGAAATGGGGTAAATACTATTAAAAAGCAAATTTTATTTTAGTGATAACAAAATATTGAAATATACCAAACATCTAATAAAAAACATTGCCTACTAGAATTTTTTAAATAATATCAAAAATATACCAAAACAGTAGATATCTACTAAATGTGGCAACGCTGTTAAGGAGAATGATGCACTTCATTGCACTGGTCACATGACCTCTGTCACCCAATAAGAGGGTGCGTTCTAAAGTGGTTGGGATAGTCGGCCAGGGCCGTGTTTGGTCGGCGATTGGACTTCTCGGTTGTCTCATCCGTCTATGGTTGGTAATAAGGTATATTTTAAGTAATATTGGTAATATTGTTTAATGCACCATTTTGGTTTTTTTGGGATGTAAAGAAAATAAAAACACAAATTATAAAAAATGCAGGCATTCTCTAATACTTTTAAAAGCACCATCAATACATTAAATTTATACAAAACATCTTTAACATAAATTCTGGCTTTTATATTAAAATTAGATTTTTTAAATTTGCATATTTTTTGTTAAAAAGGTGATAAAAAATGAGCGCGTGTGTTTTTTAAAGGTGGAATATCCATATTTGACGGTAATCTGAGATGCGTTTATAAATTTCACATCAGGTAATTTTGTTTAAGTCCTTATTTATGTATTTATATAAATTTAAATACCTGATATGATGTCAAAATAGTTTACTTTTTATATAGGTAAAAAAACATAACCAGTCCGACTCTTTGAGCAACCATTGCACGCAGGCGCTTTTTATAGTCGCTTCAGTTGTCTTATGCAACGCTTAAGGTTGCCTAGGCAACGTCAAGACAACTCAAAAATCGTCCACCAAATTAGTGCAGAATTGGGTCGTCTTCTAGGCAATAACAACGTTGTAACAAAACGTTGCCACGCGGTAGACAACGTTGTCGCGTCGACAAATTGCTACTTGGGTGTTTACATTGAATATTGACAAATTTGTAAAGAATATCCTGTTTGGTTTTGTTTTTTTGTTAATTGTGTAGCGAAATTTGTGAAATTGTGATAGCAAATTAAATATGAAGTGGTTTAAACATTGGATACGCCTATGGATGACAGTTTCGCCATCCAGCAGCCATATTATATCACGTGATTTGGAATGCCTAATTGGACCAAGGTTAATAGATTAGGGCGTAGGTTGTCTCATAACTGTAGACCAATCAAAGGCTGGCTTTTTAAAGGCGGGAATACGTCATCCGTACGACAATTTTAAAATTGTCATAAGAGTCAATGCTAATAAAAGGTTCAAAAACTTAGGTTTTGCAATATATTTTGAGATTTTCTTGGGTATAGGTATATTTAAGTGGTTCTTATATTGGTAATTATATCAATTTTTCCCTTAAAAATCAATAGTCTGCTAACAAAAAACTAGAATTCATTTAACACTTATTATGTGTGTTTTAAATGGAGAAAACAATTTAATTAGCACAAAAATCCAAAAAAATAGAAGAAAAAGTTTAAAATCAAAAATACTAATATGTAGGTACTTACTTATTATGTTTTTCGTGGAATGTGCAGCACTTTTATCATTTTTGGTGGTATGCAACAACAAAAGAACGAATAATATAAATAATTTATTATTAGGTTAAAATATAAAAAAGACGTAACATAATATTAACATATTCAGACACGAGGAAATGTTTGCTACCTATTTTCTTATGTTTAGAGGCCCATTTATCTTGTAACATTTTATTATCCATTATTGTTTGATAATTTAAGGTATTTGGGAAATGTCCAAAAACATTATTTTGTTTCCATCTGGTTCAGGAATTTTGGAGTTGCTTTTACATATAGCTATGCTACAAATGTTACCACCACTCATCTAAAAAATGTTTTATTATTATAACATACAAAACTACATATTATTATGTGTAATATTATAATTGTTAAACTAACCTTACACGGTTACGAAAACACACTTCACAAGTCATTACTGCCTTTGTATAGGACCCAAATAAGTAATTATAGTAATATAGTCCTTATATGCTTAAAAACTCAACAAATATTAAACAAATAAACGATATTATAAGAAAATTCCACAAAAATATGCGGAAATATAACCACATACAACTGTCAAACTTGACTTTGTCGTACGAGTGACGTAGGCATTCCCCTCCCTCTCGCTTCCGCCCACATAGTTATGAGATAACCTAACCCCTATCTATGAACCTTGTAATTGGACTACTTCCAAAAGTTGATGCGGTGTTGCCATTCGTAGTTCACGGCTTGTAAGCTTAGGTGGCTATGTTACGTCTATGTTACAGACATAATTTTTGAAAATGTCAACTGTCTATACATACAGTAATATGACAATTGACATATTGTATATTTTATTTTTTTCCATGTTGTATTTTTGTTTTGTTTTAGATAACGTTTTCCCGCTCTAAATGTTTATTGGATTTGCAAATGCAAATGATTTACTTAATTTAAAATTGCCATTATAAGCCTTAAAAACACATTACACGTAGACATGGGTAAATCAGTTGCCGGCGCTCCACAAGGTGGTACGCCAAAAAGATCAAAACCGTTAATTGAAAAGTGTACTACTCCTTGTAGTGTTAAATTAAAACCGTTAAAGAGTAGTGTTTTTAACAAGAAATATTCAGAAATGAGCCCAAAGAAACAATCTGCAAATAAAACGCCGGGGAAGACTTCAAAAATTTTGGTTGTATCTACTGAAAACACACCTCAGACTCACATGGAATTTAGCCAAGAGCTAAAGAAAGTATTAAATGAACGAAATGTTTTAACGTCTAAAACAAGAAAAACAGTATTTGATGCTTTAGATGAAATAAAGACAAAAGGTAAGTTGGAATAATAGTTTTTAAATTATTATTTTTGTTTTGAGGCATTTGATCAAATGTTTGGATTCTTTTTTTCTTGTGTGCCGTGCTTGGTTTCAAGCGTTGACTATCGTCGTATTAACAGGCTAATGATTTGTTTCTTGGTTGGCAGCTACATGAAACAATTCCTGGACGGTTCAACCTGCCCATTGTCTAATGTTAGACTGAGGCAAGCCGCACACCAACGAAACATGAAACGTAAAACACGTTTCATGAAAATAAAACACGGCTAAACAAATCTTGAAGTCCGCCTACCAATGAAACGAGTGTGATTCATGCTCATAAAACATTTTTATTTTCGGAGAGTTTCATAAATGGCCGGACGTTTATTTATTTAGCAGTGTTTTATTTCCATGAAACGTGATTGACGTTTCATGTTTCTTTGATGTACGGCCTGCCTGACAGGACAGTTGTTTTCTTCCAACCTAGCGTTTTCCCTTCATTTTGCCCTGAATGATCAACTTGGATAAGCGATATTTGGGTCTTCTCATTATATGACCGAAGTATTGAACCTTTCTCATTTTTATGATGTTTGTACATGGTCTCTAGGAAAAGTTCGTTATAATATATATCGCTGCTTCACAAGAACATAGGTTTATGTCAAAAAAGACGATTTTAGAGGGAAGGCGTTTTAAAATTTTATGGAAATGATTATGAGCATAACTCCGAATAAGTTGTTACTTTAAAGAAATTACCTATACAATTTTGTTAGAAATATATCTAAATACAAACTGTGATAACTAGATAAAGGACATCGCACACATCTTATGGAAAATATAATGTCACTCAAATTTAATAAAATTTATACGAATAGATTCGTTTTAAATTAACGATCAAATCTTATCATTGCGCCAAATCTTAATTATGATTAATTACGGCGCAAATTGCATTTAAAGTTTATCGAAATCACATTTTTTGAGTCAGTAAAAGTGTCAGTTACAATTACTATTGCTCTGGGTGCTATTCACAAGAGCTTAAACCCCGCTGGGTCTAAGCGGATTAGTGAAACTAATCCGCTGATTTATGGAGTAGGTACCGACAATTTGGGTATTTTAAAATATTTTTTCTCTCTCTAACTTATGTACGTACCCATTTGATTTCAGATTTATTTATATCAATTTCTGCTCTTATTATTGAAAATATAGAGTTGGCGCAATGATAAGATTTGACCGTTAATTTCGCATTAATAAAACACATCTATTCGTATAAATTTTATTGAATTTGAGTGACATTATATTTTCCATAAGATGTGTGCGATGTCCTTTATAAAGTGTTTTTGTTAACCCCTATTACATTTGCGTCTTTTTTCCTCGGAAACATTTACTTCAACTTTGTTAAAATGCTGACCTAACAAAAAAAGGGTCCTTATTTTAGAGAGAATTTTCACGAAAACTAATTATAAGTATATAAGATCGGTCATCCTTGACGAGAAGTAAACACACACGACACACATTGCTTCACATTCACTTCACACAACAAAATGTTAAGTATTTAACTAATTTCGTGCTAAACAAATATATACAGATATAGATGATACAGATATAGATGATTGCCACTTGAAAACCAGTGATTGCCACCACTGGCAATAACTGGTAAAAGTAAAGTTCTTGCAATAAAAAAAGTAGTGGCAACACTGGAATTTTAAATAGTAAATTTACAGATTGTAATGAGTTACAGTAGAGTCCCGTAAGTTCGGTCACCTCGGGACCGGACTCTAGGCCGAACTTAAACGTGGCCTAACTAACCTATGCTTATCTAAAAAAATGCCCATTTATTGTTTGTATGGATCTAGCAAAAACAAAACACTTATACATTAAGTACAAGACAACACAGAGGAATACTCTGACATATATTTAACATAATATGGAAAGATATACCTTTACAAAAATACTATAAAACAATACTTACAGAACTCTAAGCCTAATGAAATTTAAAAATATTATTGCACAATGGTGGTTTGCCTTCTTGAACACTTAAAAAAGTCAGTAATTTTTTTTCTGAATTTTCTTTTCTAATGATTTTTGATGTGCAAAGTGTGTGACTAATGCTCAGAGAGCCGGCCGGACTAAGCGGAGACCGAACTAACTGAGGCCGAACTTACGGGAGTCTACTGTATTCTTATTTAAGTTGGTTAATGGTCTGTTAGATTGTCCTAATATATTAGAATATGTTACTTTCCACATACTACGTCGTGATCTAAGGCAACAACCAACTTTTCGAATTCCCTTTTATAGAACAACTTATGGTGTGAATAATCCTCTTGACAGATGCATGTCTTTGGCCAATAATCTGCAGATTGACTTATTTAAATATAGTTTGAACCAACTAAAGAGGTACCTGTCTTGTATTACATAGTATTAGGTTTGTTTTAAATGTTTTTTGTTTTAATAGTTTAAAATTATAATTTTTTTAATAGCCTATGTATGGTCATTCCACCAACATACGCCTGTTTTGGATTATCGCGACAACGAATATTTCAGTGTGCAACATAAGAAGTACGAAAGTAAATGGCTCTAATAATTATTCCAATATACAGCAATGTAATTTGCAATTTATTTTCGTTCTTCATATTTTGCACAATAAAATATTCGTTGTCGAGATAATCCAACACAGTCGTATATTCGTGGAATAGGGTATACCTACTAGTTATCTCAATGATCTTGATTCATTAAGTCTGATACAATTATAATTATGTACTAGTTTTTTTTAATTTGGATATACCTAGTTATAAGATCTAACCTGTTTTAAAATTTAACTTATGTTTTTGTACTGTTAATGGGTGTAAATAAATAAATAAATAAAAAATAACCCAAACCAATAATGGCCACTTGTGGCAATGACTCTTGTTGAAACACGGAAATATTCACCCGTGTTGAGCTGCCCCCCCCCCTCACAAATTAAAATTAATCAATTAAAAAACAAATGGCTCTGATTTATGAGCTTTCATATTCCGAACTTCAAAAATTTTTTGAGCTCATTACACTGAGCAGGAATTTAATATTTTAGTGGGAGGGCTGACTCAGTCCCCCCCCCCCCCACTACTTAAAAATAGGGATATTGAATCGATCTTTGCGACAGAATTACGAGCTATTTATGAGCTCTTGAAATAATATAGTTTCGATTTTTGAGCTCATCCCCTTCCCCCCCAAACAACCCTTTAATTGATTTAACACTTAAGAGAAACATGCTGAAAAAAATTAAAATACAGTAAAACCTGTCAATAACGGTCACTAAAAATGACAGAACTATTGGCCGATATAAAAAGGTGGCCGTTAATACCAGGTTTTGTAGTCCACAAATTTTGGTTTGGGGAACTTTGAAACTGGCCGGCTAGTTCAGGTGGCCGTTAACACAGGTTTTACTGTATATCGTATCACGGATATAATTCCTCTAGCTTATAATATTCTAAGAATAAACTCTTAAATCACGCATTTCGATTATTGAGCTACAACCCCTTCACAAGAAAACCACCCCATCTTTCCGGCTTAAGAGAGAGTTGTACTTAAAATGCATTAAATTAATTATTTGGCGACTACATATTTAATAAATTTATGAGCTCCAAAAATATGCGCATTTAGATCATTAAATTGCAATTCTTTTTGTATAGTGCAGTCACTGAAGGTAAAAATCAACAGTTGATACGGCCCCCCCCTAACATATTAAATTCCTGCTCAGTGTAACAAGCTCAAAATTTTTTATGTGCAGAATATGAAAGCTCATAATGCAGCGGTATTTGTTTTTTAATTTTTGCAAGTGGGGGGCCCAGCTCAACATGGGTAAAATATTATGCAACCAGTCATTGCTAGGTTCATTTCTTTAGAAATATGGACCCTTAACTGAATTTAAACATCAAACACATGTATTTTAGACTTTTAGAGTATTTAAGAGAGCATCATGTGTAAATAAGTTTATAAAACAATACTTAATTTACAAAAGTGAATTAGAAAAAGAAAAATGTACTTACCTTAATTTTTTCATAAGAAATCACAAAAAACAGGAAGCAGTTTTACACAACACTATAGTTCAAATTCAATAGGATTGTCAGGTCAGACATTTTGTAGATCGTAAATACTTGATGGCAAGCGGCTATATATTTACTTGTTTATTAGCCCTTATTTTCCCTTATTTTAAAAATGTGCATGCCACTAGTGTACAGAACCTATAGTTTTAATCCATAAGTCAAATCTATCATTTTTAAGCAATATCCTGACAACCCTATTGAATTTCGACTATAAGTGGTATACAGTAGAACCCTGATTATCCAGGTGCGGATTATCCGTGCTGCGGATTATCCTTGCTATGATTTTCTATTACTCAAATTGCATTTTTAAGGTTTTATCAAAATAGCGTCATCGTTAATCACTCAAGGGAAACTCTATACGCCGAAAGAGAGACTCATAATGAAAGATTTATTTTTTCTGTTATCTTTTTATGGTAGGTACACATGTATGTGTTTACATACATTATGTATTATACATAAGAAATACATGTTCAGATTATCCGTGCTTTTCAATTATCTGTGCCACCTCCGGTCCCGAGGAGAACGGATAATTGGGGTTCTACTGTACAACAAAAATGGCTGCAGCTAGAGTATTGTACAACAGTATACAGTTGCCAAATATAATAAAGTATAAAAAATATAAAGTATAAATGTACTTGCAAAAAATGTAATTTGATTTCAAGTCATTTTCATATTTTCTTATTATCCTGTCAGAATGTATTAATCATGATAAAGGTAAGGTTAATGAGATTTTTCGTTTACTCGGTATACAACAACAAGAGTCCAGCATTGAGCATGTAGTTCGCATTGGCAAATCATCAGATTCTAATCGAATTAGACCAGTCAAAGTAGTATGTAACTCTAATACTGTGAAACTAGCCCTTAAATCAGGCAATAAACTTAGGGGATCAATCTACAGCATCTCTAGAGATCAAACCAGAATGGAAATAGATGCTTACAAGGCAGCAAAAAGAGAACTGGAAGAAAGAAAATCTGCTGGTGAAGTAAATCTGGGCATTATATATCAAAATGGGGCCCCAGTAGTTAAAGAAACTAAGCAAAAAAACTAGTTTCATCCCCATTAGCAGTATCTTATCAAAATGTTGGTGGCCTGCGAACCAAATTATTTGATGTGATAAAGAGTATTTCATGTTGTTCGTATGACATTATAATATTTGCTGAAAGTAACCTTAATGATAATATAACCGATTGTGAGATTACATGTGTTGGCTTTAATATCTACAGATTTGACAGATCTTTAAGGACGAGTCCCAAACAAAGCGGTGGTGGTGTTCTGGTTTTTGTGAGCAAGAAGATACAATCTCAACGTATCTCGATTAATGAGGACAGAGTTGAGCAAATCTATATCCTATGCCAATATAAAGCAACAAGGTTTGTGGTGGGTGGAGTATACATTCCTCCACAATCTTCACGAGATACTTACAGTTTGCATTGTCAATCTATAGAATACCATACGTTACACTTCACTTAACATATACATATTTGGCGATTACAACCTACCCAATGCAACTTGGCTGAATGACGAGTATGGATTAATGGTTCAGTGTCCTGGAGGGGATCCTGCAATAGATGTTGCTCAAGAGTTAGGGTTTTTAAAATTCTTTCAACACATTAATGTTCCTAATAATCGTAATGTATTTTTAGATTTGGTTTTTTCAAATGTTAGGGAATTAAATGTCTTGAAAGCAAAAGATCCTTTGGTAGACCCTAGCCAACACCATGTGGGTTATGAGTGTTTTTTAAACTTAGATTTAACTGATTCAAAAAATTTAAAATATGATGAATTTTTTTATGATTTTGTAAATGGAAACTACGCTGAACTTAATAACTTCCTTGCATCCATGGATTGGCAGAACTGTCTGGTTGAGGGTGTTGATAATTCTGTGGGTTTGTTCTATGATGTTCTGTTGACGGGGATAGCATTGTTTGTACCATTAAAAAGATTCAGAACATCTTCCTTCCTAAATGGTTTTCCCACGAACTCAGGAATTTAACGCAGGAGAAAAAACGTGCCCATTCTATGTACATGAGAAGTCAGTCTGATGCTGAATATGTTAGGTTTTCTCGCCTTAGGGCTGAGTGTAAGCGTTTGTCTGATACATGCTTTAGTGGCTATATGGGTGGAGTAGACATTAGCTTAAAAAATAACCCTAAATCATTTTGGAAGTTCATTAATGACAAGCGATCTACTCATAGCTTACCGAGTTTTTTATTTTATTTAGACCAATCAGCATCTAACGGTCAAGATATAGCAAATTTATTTAAGAAGTTCTTTCAAACTGTTTACTTGCCTAATAATGGTCAGCTACGGGTGCCCTGCTACCCTGAGGGTAGCAATGTAAGTACATGTATTAGACCTGCTGCGATATCCATAATTGAAATTTTTGACAGTATAAGTGATCTTCCCAATAAGCTGTCAGCTGGTCCTGATGGTGTGCTTAATTATCTTTTGAAAAAGTGTGTCTGTACTCTAGTCATACCTTTGCATTTACTGTTTAACAGGTCTTTAGCAACATCTATGTTTCCGGCTGCTTGGAAGGAAAGCTACGTTATACCTAGTTATAAAAATGGGCAAAAGGATAACATTGAAAATTATCGCAGCATATCCATTCAGTCTGCAATACCCAAGCTTTTTGACAGCCTGGTGGCCAAGCAGCTTTCTTGGTTGTGTAACGGATTAATTTCTGATTCGCAGCATGGCTTTCGCATAAAAAGGTCTGCTGCGATGAACTTGGTCGAGTATCAGTCTGACTTATTGTGTCAAATGGAGGATCGTAAACAGATATATGCCATATACACGGATTTTTCGAAAGCGTTTGATCGTGTTGATCACCAAATACTCTTGGAAAAGCTGGTGTCTGTGGGTTTTGATGTTAACTTTGTCGAGTGGATTAAGAACTCCTCATCGGGGCGTACTCAACGAGTGAAGATTGGTAGCTGTTTATCTGACATTATTACAGTAAGCTCCGGAGTTGATCAGGGTGGCCATACTTCTCCGCTTCTTTTTATCATCTTTGTTAATGATATAAATAATTGCTTTTTGAATAGTAAATGCTTAATGCTAGCTGAATCTGAAATTCTGGAGACCTGTGGATGGTTTGTTGGACCAGGCGTTGTTGCAGGAGGATCTTGATAGACTGCAGGAGTCGTGTATTCGAAACAAACTTTTCTTGAATGCCAGGAAATGCTGTTTTATAAGCTTCTTTCGGAAAGTCAGTAGAATTGGATCAGGTTACATCATTAATAATCAGCCACTTGAATATGTATCTTCCGTTAGGGATTTGGGTGTTGTTTTGGATGAGAAGCTTTCTTTTGTGGAGCATATAAATGCTGTATCTGTGAAGGCATCTAAACTTTTGGGATTTGTTACAAGAAATTGCAAATTCTTCTCTATTGAATCTACTAGGCTTGTTTACTGTAGCTTAGTAAGGTCCCTCTTGGAGTACAGTTCTGTGGTTTGGTCACCCTATTTCCAGACTCATATTGATACTATCGAGAGAATACAACATAGATTCTTGAGATCATGTGCTTACTATACACAAACTATCATTGTCAATCACGATTATTCTTTTCTTGAACAACAGTTGTCCCTACCTCCACTTAAGGTAGGTACGCCGTGACATAGCAGGTGCTGTTTTCATTTTTAGGATCATAAATGGACTTATAGATTCTCCCAATCTTTTAAGTCAGATTAATTTTAATGTTCCTTATCAAGCTCTCCGTTACCATAATATGTTTAAAATACCTTTCCATAGAACATTGTATGGCGTTCACAACCCACTTGATAGGTATATGGGATTGTTAAATAATTACGAACTTGATTTATTTAATATAACTCTAAATCAATTAAAAAGATCTCTTGCTCTGTGATGTTATTTTTATACTCTTAAGTGTTATGTTTGTATGTTGTATATTTTTTTGTAGTCAATATTTATGTTATATATTAATTTTCGTGACATATGAAATTTTTCAGTGTTTTTATACTTTTGTAACTCTCTATTTTTTAGATTAATTAAGTCATATTTAACACATTGAATTTATTATTACCTTTTGGAAATGTATTAATATTTAACTGTAATTTTTCTGTTAATGGGGTTATCCCGTATAATAATAAATAAATAAATAAATAAAATAAGAATTTAAGGGTTAGTGGCAATAAATGGTAGAGTGGCAAGGACTGGTTGTTTACCTTATGTGGGTCGTAGGTCCCAATTAAGAGATGGATTCATCAGGGCAACACTTAAATGAAGGTACATGCTGCCAGATTTTGCCACCAAATCACAATACAAAGTTGACATTTAAAAGCTGGACACAAACAGATCAAAAAGAAATGTACATGAAAAGAAAAGCACAGGACTACACTGAAATAATAGACTGGAATGTTGTAAAACTATCTTATCCACCAGTTCTTCGCAAAGTTTCAAATGAAGATATAAGTACCTGCATTACATCATGCCAGACTGGAATGTACAAAACTATCCCAGCCAGCCACGAGCAGTGCAGAAAGTTGGTCACGGAAGCATCGTCTAATGTATGTATGTGGGTTGTGGGTCCCAATCAAGAGATGGATTCATCAGTGCAACACTTAAATCAAGCTACATGCTGCCAGATTTTGCCACCAAATGACAATACAAAGTTGGCGTTTAAAAGCTGGACACAAACAGATCAACAAGAAATGTACATACAGTCGACTCTCGTTAATTAGAAACTCTAGGGACTCTTAAAATATTACAAATTGTTGAGTGTTTGAAATATCAAATGGTTCGAAATTTGTGAGAGAAAATAAATAAAACTTCGAATTATTAAGTGTTGATCAATTATTATTTATTAACTGCTATTCTATAACGATGACAAAAGTTTAGAAGTACATTCGTGTACATACATGTATGTATTCATAATGTGAATTAATCAATCTTTCGAAAGAACTCTATTATACTGCTTTGCTTCAAAGCACATTGCTGCTGCTCAGACTGCTCAATAATTTTTTTTAAGAGAAAAAGTGCCTGAAATGCTTTTTCATCACTTTCGTTCTGTAGACAAAAGGTTTGTAAGGTATCGAATGAGGATCTTGCTTCCTTAACTGAAACAAAGGCGTGTTGAAACAAGTTTGAAAACTGTACTTACTACAATCTTTCCACCTCTTTCTCTCTGCAACTTTGAATTGTCGAGTGTTGGACGCCGATGAGTTCGAATTAACGCGTCGTTTTGTCATAATATAGCAATAATTTTTTTCGTTCGAATTACCAAGTGCATAAATATGTATTGATTTAGTTCGAAATATAAAGAGATTTTGTAGGGAACTCGTGATAACTTTGAATTATAGAGAGTTTCGAATTATCACAGGTTTGAATTAACGCGAGTCGACTGTATTATGTAAATACAGTAGAACCTCGATTATCCGGGTGCTGATTATCCGTGCTATGATTTTCTATTACTCAAGTTGCGTTTTTGAGGTTTTATCAAAATAGCTTCATCGTAAATCACTTGATGGAAACTCTACATGACGAAAGAGAGACTCGTAATGAAAGATTTATTTTTTATGGTAGGTACATATGTAAGTGTATACGTACATATGTATTATACATAAGAAATACATGTTCGGATTATCCGTGCCACCCTTCGGTCCCGAGGAGCACGGATAATCGGGGTTCTACAGTAATGTAAAAAAACACACTCATTGTGTGGTTGGAGAGAATGTTGTGAGTGGAGCTAGAAGTGCAACCACCTCCTTGTTGAGAGTTCTGGGTTGTTTAAATATTGTTATACAATATCTAAACAAGCAAAGAGCTTCACAAAGTAACAGAAAAATGATATAACTAAATATTTTTTAATTTATCAAAATCGTCAAAAATTTAAAATGTTTGTACATTTTGATTGACCTTGCGAGATCGGAAGATATTTGTTAAATGCGTAAAACTATTTTGTTTATTACTCAATCGTGTAAATAAATTTTACCATAGGAATAAATAAAAACGTACAAGGAGGATAAATAAAAAGTATTTGAAAAAAAGTAAAATTTCATTTTTTTTTTTTCATAATCTTTAGGCCCGTTGTGGGATTGGAAGATAAAGTCCGATTCAAATAATTTTTTTTGTTGTTCTTTTAATTACCAATCGCAACTTTTCTGCAGTATAGCTACACGGAATTATCAACCTGACTTTTTTCGCACCACTCTAATATGCAACCATTCAGTCGGCATGCAACAAAAATCATTCTAAATGAATCGAATAGAGGCAATATAAAGTATGTCCCTGTAAGTTGTATCCATATGGAAAACTTTTTTATTATTAATTTTACGAAAAAAAGTTATTCTTCATAAAAAGCTCTGCATGGTCCAAAACCTAAGATTTAACCATCAAATATCAAATTTTTGAATATTATACGAAGTACAGTAGAACCCCTTAAATCCGAACCCCGCGAATCCGAACCAACGGAAAGTGAAAAAAATTTAAAAATTCAAGACAAAAACTTAAAAACATGTTTATTATACAGAGTAAAGCCAGAAAATTGGACAATGTAGACTAGGAATTGGACTAGGACTTTGACATTTAAAAATTTTTAAAAATAAATATTATACTTTAATAAATAGGCACAGTATATAGGTTTATAAAGTGTTTATAAAGGTTAAACACAAACTTACTTTGGTTCTCTCGTAGTCAACTTGAGTCCAAAAATATTGTCTACACTCTTGCGAGAACGTTTGGCTACTCAAAATCACAATGAAAGTTTTGAACTACTAGTTAAGGCTAACTTTCGGATAATCCGAACTTTTCGGAATCCGAACAGGCTGTCCCCCCAATTAGTTCGGATTTGCGGGGTTCTACTGTATGTCAAAAGTTTGAATTTCACTCAAGAGTAAAGTAGATTTATTTTTCACAATATTGAAAATTGCTATTATAAAAAGTTGTTTGGAATTAAAAACTATATTCTAGTGTGCAATTACATCCTTCTAATTGATTTTTTTTTTTTGAAAAATTATGGATAATGTAACATTATTTTCAGTTATTGCAATTCAGATAACTCTTTTATTAATAATTTTACGAAAAAAAGTGATTCTTAATAAAAAGTTCTGCATGGTCTAAAACCTAAAATACAACCATCTTATGTCATATAATATTAATTTTATATGATGTATGTCAAAAAATATGAATTTCGCTCAAGAGTAAAATAAGTTTATTTTTCACAATATCGAAAATTGTTATTATGAAAAGTTATTTAGAATTAAAAACTATGTTTCAGTATGTAATTACATCCTTCTAATTGAAATATTCTGAACTATAAAGGTACTTTACTGTTGATCTAAATTTATCTTTTTTGGCATACCTCATATAAAATTGATAAAATTTGATATAAGATGGTTGTATTTTAGGTTTTAGACCATCCAGAACTTTTTATTAAGAATCACTTTTTTCGTAAAATTAATGACAAAAGAGTTATCAGAATTGAAATAACTGAAAATATTGTTAGTTATCCATAATTTTTCAAAAAAAAAAAAAAAAAAAATTCAATTAGAAGGATGTAATTGCATATTACAATATAGTTTTTAATTCCAAACAACTTTTCATAATAGCAATTTTCAATATTGTGAAAAATAAAGCTACTTTACTCCTGAGTGAAATTCAAACTTTTTGACATACCTCGTATAACATTCATCAAATTTGATATCTGATGGTTGAATCTTGGGTTTATGACCATGCAGAACTTTTTATAAAGAATAACTTTTTTTCGTAAAATTAATAATAAAAAAGTTTTCCATATGGATACAACTTACAGGGACATACTGTATAAGTAATTTTTTAAATAAAAAATGGGATACTTCTTTAGTACTTTATGGTTTTTGACTATAGCTCTAAAGATGGCTTTGTAAGCTGAAAGCTGTCAGCAGGAATTCAATATTTTTATACACTTCAAAAACACTTTTCTTTTCCCATTCATTCATTTTTCATGTGTACCTACAAAAATAAATCAGTCTTTTATATTGTTTGATCAAAATCACTCAAAAGTTTCAGCTAAAATTTATAAATATACAGTGAAATTATTTAATTTTAACAAGCTGTATTTTTTTCATAGCATTATTTTATTAAGGGGGGCTATGCTTTGAAATCAACATTTAATTTTTCTGGAAAATATGTTAGAATTATGTTATTTTTAAATTAAATAAACATATTCAGTACAATTCAAAGAACATTCGAAAAAAAGATTTAAAGCAAAATAATGATCATTGGATCATGTGAAACAAAACTCAAAACAATTTTATTAGCTTCTGGGTTTCTCGAGGTAACACTGTCAAGTTTTTTTAGTTTTAACGAAATATTTTTTGCAAAAAGGGTGAAAATCAAAATATTTATTATTGTTAAACAAAAAATAAGCATAAAACAAAAAATATCTCGACAGCGTTACCTCACGAAATGTCCAAAGAAAAGCTATGCAAAAATTCAGGTGGATTGGTCAAGTAGTTTTTGAGTTACAATGTCCACCACCTTGAAAAAAAAAGTTTTGAGAAAAATGCTTTTAAAATTCTGACAACTTTTCGTTTTCAAAGTCTGTTTCATTTATTATGGTAAAATGATGCACACCGGAAAATATTTTTGAATAGCCGAGTTACTTACAAAAGAGAAGAGGAGCTGTTGAACGTTTCTCACTACGCTCGAGCTTACTGGTGTGAAGCTGCTGCAAAGCGTGTCAACTGTAGAAATATTCAACATGCTGTATTTTCGGTAATTTTGCTCTCATCAATCTGAAATTTTCAGAAATATTCTTGAAATTATGTATTTTCATGTAAAATAATACAAAAAAAATTCAAATGTATGTCCTAATAAGTATAACACCCTGTAAATATGAAAAACTTCAGCCAAAGTTATTTCAACAAGTCAAGTTAATCAATGTTAACAGTAAATGGATCATTTATTTTTTTTTATTTATTAACGGGATACCACCCAATTTAATATATTATACACAAAATATTATAATTATCTAGTGATACAATAAATATAAAGATATAGTAAATATGACAAAAATTGGCGATGCAGCTATATATTTATAAAAAACAAATATTAAAATAATACAAAGTAAATAACAAATATAAATCACATAAGATTACAAAATTTTTTTAAACACTGTCTACAAACATTTTCCGAAGCGCACAGCAACAAATCAAGGTCTATTCTATTTCCATTTAGAATGATTCTACTCAGCGGAGAATGCCTACCAAAGTTGCAGCGATGAAATTTAATTGCAAAATTTTTGGGATGTTCTAGTAACTCTAGAGGGAGCATTAAAGTCAATTAGAGACAGTAGATCATTGCAATTAATTTTTGAATTCAGTAGTTTATGAAGAAACAAAACATCAGCATACATCCGTCTAGAAGATAGCCTAGGAAGGTTTAATTTATTTCTAACTTCTGAGTAGGAATGGTCACTTAAAGGTTTGTGTAATTTAAAACTTAAGTACCTAATAAATTTATTTTTGACTTTTTCAAGCTTGGCTATATGGACTTCATAAGTGGGTGACCAAACAACTGAGCAATACTCAAGAACGGATCTAACTAGGGAAATGTAAATCAGTATGATGGAATTAATGTTATGCAAACATCTAGAAGTTCTAATAATGAAGCCTAACATTTTAAATGCCTGGTTATTCACATAATCAAAATGAGCGCAAAAATTTAGTTTGGAATCTAATTGAACACCTAGATCTCTTACAGTTGATACAACCTTCAGTGGTTCTTCAGCTAATTTGTAATTATAAAAGAGGTTGTTAATTCTTCTACAGAAACTAATAGAGTGACATTTTCCAACATTAATGCTCATTTGGTTCCAATTGCACCATGCCATAATTTTGTTAATATCATTTTGAAGTTTTTCACAATTCGAGAGGGATTCGATAATTCTATAGATTTTTAAATCATCAGCAAATAGCAGAAATTTAGAGTTAATTTGAGATTTAATGTCATTAACAAATATATTAAAAAGGAAAGGCCCTAAGTGGCTTCCTTGTGGAACACCAGATGTTACGGAAATTTCACTAGATTGAAAGTGTTAAATTTTAACAAGTTGTATTCTGCTAGTTAGGTAACTACATAACCAGTTATACAGATTGCCCGTAAATCCAATAGTTTTAAGCTTGTTACACAACAATTTATGATTCACAGTGTCAAATGCTTTGGAGAAATCTGTATAAATAGCATCCACCTGTGCATCAGATATGTATTGCGTGAAAAGTAAAAGATTTGTAGAAGTTGATCTACCTGAAAGAAAATCATGTATCAAATCTAATTAAATTCTTTTCTTTAAAACACTAATTTTTACTTAAAATTTTTAGGTGAAGAAGAGAACCGATTGTATAAACGAGAAAAAGCCCTTCTTGAGATTATAGAAAGTGAAACAAAATATGTTCATCAGTTGGAGATGATTATAAATTTCTTTTTAAATCCTTCAGTAGACAAAAAGTTACTGAAAGGTGAAGACTTTGAATCTTTGTTTGGTAATATTTTACCAATATATAATGTTAATAAAGAATTACTGGAAGAATTGGAAAAAAGTTCAAGTAATGTTGCAAAAGCATTTTACAAGGTTGCGCCATTTTTTAAGCTATATTCTGTGTATGCCTGTGAGTTTAAAAACATATTGAAAATTCTTCAGGTAAGCATTTATCTTTATAGGTCTGGATCCCGCGTATGAAAAAAAAGTTTATTAATAGCAAGCTGAAAATTTGTTAATAGCTTAAGGGTGTCTAGTCGGATAAACTTTGATATATGGGAACACTGGAATAGGGGCAGTTTTAATTGTGGAACCGGTTAAAACTTTGGAACGGTCAGACCACGAAAACGGCACATTTATTTTGTCCGACAGAATAGACTTAAACTCTCCGAACAGAGATTAAACTCTCATGCAAAAATCAGACTGCTATTTATCACCTGTCATAATTCCTGTCATTTGACATATTCTACATGTTCTACTCATTAAAACGCCCATTTTGGTGATAAATAGCAGTCTGATTTTTGCATGAGAGTTTAATCTCTGTTCGGAGAGTTTAAGTCTGTTCTGTCGGACAAAATACATGTGCCGTTTTCGTGGTCTGACCGTTCCAAATTTTTAACCTGTTCCACAATTAAAACTGCCCCTGTTCCAGTGTTCCCATATATCAAAGTTTGTCCGACTAGACATACTTAAGGGGAAGTCTACTGTGACAAGGGAAAAAACAGGCCGATTTTCCGGATTTTTTTTCTAACAAAATATGAATTGTACATTAAATTAAATTAAACCGTTAACTTTATTATACAGGGTGTCCAGAAACTCTACCGACAAACGAAGACAGGAGATTCCTCAGATAATTTTAAGATAATTTAACCCAACTCACCTAGTCCGAAAATGCTTCCTAAGGGAGCTAGAGCTCTTTGAAGATGGCGTCATGTAATTAGTTTTTCTTAAATACCTCCAGAACGCTTCTATTTAGAAAAACGAAAATTGGTATACATATTTACTTTCCAGAAATGAATCGATTCCATCCATTGCGAATTTCTAGCACAGGTCATAGGCGTCCGTTTTGGGTAGGGCAACGGCTATTTTATCGCCTAACTTTTTTGTCTTTAATTTTTAAGCATTTTTGACTCTGAATTATTTAATTGTGAGTTATTCTAGTACTAAAAGGTACTCTTAGTTTAAGTCAATAGGATACACCGTTTTCTAGAAAAATCGATTTGAAAATTTTTCGTTCCTTAAATAAAAAAAAAAGATTAAAAAAAAACTGTTTAGAAAGATGAAAACTGGTACATTTATTTATATTCCAGAGATTAATCGATTTCATTAATGGCGAATTTCTAGTACCGGTCATAGGCGTCCGTTTTGGGTAGGTCAACAGTTATTTTATAGCATACCTTTATTGTCTTTCATTTTTAAGTATTTTTGACACTAGATTATTCAATTATGAGATATTCGAGTACTAAAAGTTACTCTTGCTTTAAATTGGTAAAATACATCGGTTTTTTTTTTTCAAATTACCAAAACTAAAAACTTTCAAATCGATTTTTCTAGAAAACGGTGTATCCTATCGACTTAAAGTAAGAGTTTTTAGTACTAAAATACCTCACAATTTAATAATCCAGTATCAAAAATGCTTAAAAGTTGAAGACAAAAAAGTTATGCAATAAAATAACCGTTGCCCTACCCAAAACGTACGTCTATGACCGGTACTAGAAATTCGCAATGGATGGAATCGATTCATTTCAGGAAAGTAAATATGTATACCAATTTTCGTTTTTCTAAATAGAAGCGTTCTGGAGGTATTTAAGAAAAACTAATTACATGGCGCCATCTTCAAAGAGCTCTAGCTCCCTTAGGAAGCATTTTCGGACTAGGTGAATTAGGTTAAATTGTCATAAAATTATCTGAGGAATCTCCTGTCTTCGTTTGTCGGTAGAGTTACTGGACACCCTGTATATTCAAGTATTTGTAAAAAAAGTCGAAATATTCAAAATTGCCGTCGTGGCACTCCTTCAAGCGCAGGTCCGTTTTTTTTTTAGGTGCCCAAACGGTGTACATGAAATCTCACGTCTGGGTGATCTGAAACAAAAAACAAAATATGGTTATCATCTACATAGTATTGACTCTCGTGTGACGGAGGATTTTGTCGATTAAAAATTTTGACGCCGAAAAAAAAATTCTTGAAATTTTTTTCTATTTTTTGCCCAAATTTTATTTATTATTGTATATAACAATTAAACAAAAAACGATATCAAAAAAATTCTCCGTCAGACGAGAGTCAATACAATGTAGATGATAACCATATTTTGTTTTTTGTTTCAGATCACCCAGACGTGAGATTTCATGTACACCGTTTGGGCACCTAAAAAAACGGACCTGCGCTTGAAGAAGTGCCACGACGGCAATTTTGAATATTTCGACTTGAATTTTTTTTTACAAATACTTGAATATATAATAAAGACGGCGGTTTAAATTAATTTAATGTACGAGTCATATTTTGTTAAAAAAAATCCGGAAAATCGGCCTGTTTTTTCCCTTGTCACAGTAGACTTCCCCTTAAGCTACTAACAAATTTTCAGCCTGCTATTAATCAACTTTTTTTTCATACGCGGGATCCAGACCTATTACTTAATAGTAATAAGCTGCATAATAATCTTGAACTTCGTAATATGTTGTGTTATGCAGTATGTGTTTGATATATTCTAATTTTGAGTGACGACATCATTTTTTTTATCAGTGCTGTTCACTCTTACACATAGTAAAGCTGAGACACTAGTCCTCCCCTATTGTGCCTATACCCCCACTTAGTTTCATGTTAGTTTCTCGATACAATGTGCTAGTTCTATGTGCCAATGTGCTAGTTCTTGATACAATGTTCCACTTATTTTCATGTTAGTTTCTAGATACAATGTGCTAGAAAGATATAGCATCAAATCAGTCCAAGAGATCTTGTTGTCAGGAAGTGCGGAAAGTACACTCCGTAGATGTTAATTATACAGGTTGTCGCAAAAGTAGCGGAACAGTCGAATATTTTGCAAAATAAACATCGGATCGAAAAAGTGAAAAATACGTGTTCAATAATTTTCAAAAATCTATCCAATGACACCAAACACGATTCCCAGTACACCTCCTGGAGGATGGGTTGGGGGTGACTTTAAAATAATAAATGGAAGCAACTTTTATTAAATACATTTTTTCGGATTCTGGATAGATGGCGCCATAATCAGAAAAACGATTTATTATTATGTAAATTATAGAAACGGTCTAATATCTTGAAAAATACACTTCCAAATGAAAAACCAAAAAATATATATTTAATATTTTTTAAAAACCTATCGAATGATACCAAACACGACCCCTCCACTCCACACCCTGGAGGTGGGATGGGGGTAACTCTAAAATCTTAAATAGGAACCCCCATTTTTTATTGCAGATTTGCATTCGTCATGAAAAATTAAGAAACATTTATTAGAGTTGTTGATAGATGGCGCTATAATTGGAAAAATACGGTTTATTAGCGCCATCTATCAACAATTCTAAAAAAGGTTTCGAATAGATGTTACTTATTCTTTCACGAGGCATCCAAAACTGCAATAAAAACGGGGGTTCCTATTTAAGATTTTAGAGATACCCCACCGCACCTTCAAGGTGTGTAGTGGAGGGGTCGAGTTTGGTGTCATTCGATAGGTTTTTGAAAAATATTAAACACATATTTTTTGGTTTCTCATTTGGAGGTGTATTTCTCGGGATATTAGAACGTTTCTATAATTTACCCATGGTTTCATGATAAATCGTTTTTTCCGATTATGGCGCCATCTGTCCACAATTCGAAAAAATGTCTCGAATAAAAGTTGCTTACTTTTAGGTAAAAAATGAAAATCTGCAATAAAAACTGAGGGTTTCCATTTAAGAATTGAAAGTTAAGATTTAAAAGATCGTGTTTGGTGTCTTTGGATAGATTTTTGAACGCGTATTTTTCAGTTTTTCGATCAGTTGTTTATTTCGCGAAATATTCGACCGTTTCGGTACTTTTGGGACACCCTATATATAAGTATTATATATAGCACACCCTATGCTATTCGCGGTGTGCAAGTACTTGGAAGGCATACGAGAAACGATCGTGCGCGAACAGCGGAGAAATATTGCAACTTAAATAATTCATATTGTCAATTGAAATTGTCAAATTGACGTACATTTCATACCTACTGTCGTTGAAGAAGAAAAATTGTATATTGCTCCACAATATTGATATGATATGCAATTATTGTAAAGGTAAATTTAATTAATTGTATTTTGCTTGCAGTACTGCATTTTAATAACTAATTTTATTTACTACATACAATTGTTTACATTTTAATAACATAACCTGAATCTTATTTTTTCTTCTTATTATTTTTTTGGACTATGGCCTTGACAAATATTCAGTAACCAGGAATAATATAATTGGCCAATATAATTAAAAGTGCGAATAAAGTTGCAGAGCGTAGAAACCAGGTGTCGCTTTGCAGAACTTGCACGGTCCCACAGTGATGAGTGTGCGTAAAAATAACGCAAAAGATGGAAAACGTATTAAGTTGTGAGATAAAAAGAAATGAATCGTGCTTAAACTTTACGGTCTTAAAATTTCCGACTTTGAAGAAACTAAACCATCAGTTCTTAACCTTTGGTACATATACCACTGGTGGTACATATTATTTGCGGTGGTACACAAAACGCAAAAACACAAAAAACAGCCATAATAAACACTGCATAGAATAACACAGAAAAAATGAAGTAGTATGTGTTTTACATTACAATTTCAGTAAATGAATATAAAACTAAAATATGGGAGCATTGTCCAAATGCATTTATTCGATAATTAGATTATCTTGCTATATACTTAGGAATTTCAGTTAGGTGGGACCAAAAATAATAAAAATAATTTTGTGGTTTATGACTCAAAAAGATTGAGAACAACTGATCTAAACTATTAATATTTTTTTTTAGAATGCAAGATCACTTAACCCCAACTTTGCAAAATTTGTGCAAAATCAGGAGACCCGACCAGAAGTCCAGAATAAACTATCTGCTCTTCTAATCACACCTATCCAAAGGGTTCCGAGGTACAAGTTACTACTCACACAATTACTAAACCTAACAAAACCGACTGAAGACGATTATGTGAGTCTTAAGGGTAAGCAGAATTTGTTTTTTTTTAATATTCATTTTTGAATTGAATTGAATTGTTTTGAAATATAATTGCTAATGCGAACTTTGTGTACGTCCCATCAAAAAAACTTTTAATCCAATTAACAAAGGGCTCACCAATGCCAGATGCATGAAGTTAGTGAACCAACAGGTTATGATTAACCCTGTCGAAGGCCTTTGAGAAATCAGTATAAATGCTGTCGACCTGAATCTTAATCTCAAATGCACGCAACAAGTATTGTTGGCAATCGACAAGGTTTGTTACTGTTTACTTTTCGTTAGAAAATCCGTGTTGTTCATCAATAATAATTATATTTCTACAAGCCCAGATAAGATTTATCGATACCAATGTATCAAGAAGTTTTGGGGTTGCTGATTGAATAGTTATACCTCTATAATTATTAACACACTTACGATTGCCAGATTTATAAGGAGGTGTGAGAAAACTATTTTTCCAATAATGTTGGAAAATGGAAATACAGATGATGACAATGATGAATTGAAAATTTGTTATAAACGTTTACAAAGGGAAAAAATACAGTTCTTAATAAGTGCTGCAGGTATACATTAGGCCCTGAAGAATATGTAGTTTTTAAACTCATAATCCCCTCAAATACATCAGTCACACTAAATATCAGACTTTGGATATCCACAGTGTCTGATTCAAAATTAGGTAAATTATACTCACAATCATTATATTATGTACCTGAAAAATAAGTGGCAAATATATTGACTATTTCCTCACCACACTGAGGTATTACATTCCCGTCTTCATTAGATATTACATTAGGATACGCACTAGACCCACATATAGCACTAACATGTCTCTAAAAAGAGCAGGAAGTACTCGTAAGATTTGCTTAAATGTTCTCTAAATAGTTTTTATAGCATACTGCTTGTAATGATTTACATCTTTCCCTTAACACTGAAAATTCCTCATATGAGTTGCCTGGTGCTTTAAAATTCCTGTTAGCTATTTTTTTCTGTATGTCTGTCTGTATTTTTGTCTGTAATTCTCGGGAAAACCAAACTGGAAAGTTCAATGATTTAAACCGTTTGATAGGAACAAACATATTAATGGCGTCATATAAAATATGTTAAAAATTTTCTATGCAGCAATTAATATCTGGTTCATCCAATACCTCGTTTCAAGGAATTGAGGCTAAATATTCGTTTAAAACAGGGGTGGGCAAAGTGCGGCCCGCGAGCCGCATGCGGCCCTTTAGACATTTTTTACTAAAGTAAAAAACTTGTTTATTTTCAATTTTAGCGAAAAATGTCATTCTTGATAAAAAGTTTTGCTTCTTTTAAAACCCCATAAAACGAAGCAACATTCAAGTTTTTCAAAACCTGCTAAATTTTGTTACTAATTTTATGTAAATCCCTATAAGTTTTTGCACCAAGTTCGAAATCATAACAATAATCAAGTGTTGCTAAGCTACAATGCAGCTTAGTAGCTGTCAACTCCGATAAATAATTTGCGAATTGTCATTCTTTTTCGATAAAGGAATGTTAAGCATCCAACAAAGAATTTATCTTGTAAATATTGAAGATTTGAGACAAGCAGTCATTAATGCCGTCAGAGGAATCACCCCAGACATGCTAATAAACGGTTATAAAAAATTATAGGGTGGAGAGATGTTTTGAAGTTGGTGGAGGCTACGTGGAATAGTTGTTGTTTTATTTACTGTTAGTTTTCCAATTTTTCTTTATTATTGTTTTGTTATTGATATTAAGATTTACTGTTTTCTTTTTATAGGGTTTTAGCAATTCGCAAAATATTTATCGGATTTGACAGTTACTAAGTTACATTGTAGCTTAGCAACACTAGATTATGTATTGTTACGATTTCGAACTTAGTGCAAAAATTTATAGGTATTTACATAAAAGTGGCTACAAAATTAAGCAGGTTTTGAAAAACTTTAATTTTATTGGGTTTTAGAACAAGCAAAACTTTTTATCAAGAATGACATTTTTCGCTAAAATTGAAAATAAAAAAGTTTTTCCTCTTAGGCACCCCAACCGTGGACACACTGTATAGAGACTGCAGCTATTAATTAACACTTTCGCAGCGGGTGATTTTTGCGAAAATTTTCCCGTAACTACCTAGTAAGTAGTGTAACAATTGACGGAACACCAAATTGACGAGGAGCAAATATTGTAATGTTGAGAAAACTTGATTGCGTTTATGAACAATTTCCAGAACATGATTTATTACTTTTTCATTGCATAATCCATCAGCAGGTATTGTTCAAAAATGTTTTGCAAGTAGACAACGTCATTTTAATTACAACTAATATTGTTAATTTTATTCGTTCAAGAGGATTAAATCATCGTGCATTCATAGCATATTTGGAAGAGTTAGAGACAAAACATACTGATGTCTTATAGATACCACAGTCACATTAAGTATAGAAAAGGTTCTTAAAAGGTGCTGTGAGTTAGGGGAGGAAATTGTTATATTTTTAGATATGAAAACATGCGACAAATTTGCTAAATTTATAAGTTTTGAACGCAAAATGAAACTTTTAAAATGAAACTCGAACTATTCAAAACTATTCATTGATCATATGAAAAAGAAAGAATTAGTTCAATAATTTCCCTCATTAAAATCATTAAATAATATACCAGAAAAAAGTTTAAAATTTATAAAGAAAAGTTTTGTAATTTGCTGACAGAATTTGAAAATCGTTTCAAAGATTTTGAGGATATATACTTAATTTTCCTTATCACTTCTAAGAAATCATATTTTAGTTCAAATTGATTCGGTACCAGTCTACATTGAACTAGAAATTATAGATTAATTTGTATATTTTTGCAGTACAAGCCATTAAGCCAAATTTCGGACCAATGCTGCACGATACGGGTACCACCACGGCACCCGTTTCGTGTTATTTTGTTGTTAAACGGTACTAGCAGTCGGATTTGTTTTAGTTCATTCAGATAAAGTCACATTCTTAATATCCCCACCTTCGACTCGCTTTGCAGCAGCTTGAGCGTAGTGAGAAACATTCAGCAGTTGTTCCCTTCTCATTTGTAAATTATTCCGCGATTCAAAAATATTTTCCGGTGTGCATCAGTTTACGATTTGACAGACAAAAAAGTTCCAGTTTTTGTCAAAACTGCTTTCCACACTAAAACCAATTCAACTAAAAATCTAACTGAAAAGCTACTTGACAGATCCACCTGAAATTTGTCATATATTTTCTTTAGACATTTCGTGAGGTAAAATATGTTGATTTGCACACTTTTTTACAAAAAAAAAATATTTTGGCTTCTGAGTGATATCAAAAACTCAAAACTCGTCATAAAAAAAACACCAATAATAATTTTCTGTGAATAAAATTCACAAAAATATGCTTAAAATGTTGACTTCAAACCATAGCCCCCCTAAACAAAATTAATAAAAAGTTGAAAATTCGAACATGTTAAGGTAACAAATATTGCGGCCCTCGGTAATAGACCAAAAACATTTTGTGGCCCTTAATAAAAAAGTTTGCCCATTCCTGGTTTAAAACATGATAATTACATTTTTTCAAATTATGATAGAAGACATCATAGTTAAGAAACAAATTTAAATTAGCTGCAGGTAACAATATAATATGAGCTGAATGATGTTGCGAGGTATTCAATAGAATATAAGTAGAAATCGACACTACTGCATCCCTCTGCATACAGAAGACTAGATCTAAAAATGTATTATTAAGGTTAGTCAAAGTACAGTATGCGGCAAAATAAACAGTACTGAAACATGACACCGAAACCACAGAAAGACAAGTTCAACCCAATAAACACGCTAGTTAGGAAAATTAAGGGAAGTGAATGCCTATAAATTATTATTTATGTCTTTTATGTAATCTGAGTTTATCTTTTTTTTCTCTTTTGGTTGATTTTTCATTCAAAGTTCCCCCCTAAGGCAAATTTCCCCTCCCAAGGAGAATTTCTAGATCCGCCACTGCCTCTTGCACGAAAAAATCTTTTATCGCCAACCGTCACTAAAGTCATTTATTATTGTACTCATTTGCCCTCATTTTCGCAGTAAAGTAACACTTTATTGTACTGAAAGAAGAATTTTACTTTACCTGCCGCGATTAATCGAGATTGAATGTAAGTGGTCGATGGCAGTAATCGATTATTTATTTGAGTTAACTTACAATTTATTTACTTTAATTATTAAAAATATTGTACAAAATTTACGACATTGTTAATTAAATTTGTATCAAAAAGTGAACTTCTGTAGTATTTTGTAATTATATTCATATAAAATAAATCAAAACTTTACACCAATTTAGTAATTATTTAATATTGATAAATATCGATCAAAAATCGAAAGCGGCCATCATGCAAAACTCATCTGTCATCACCCTGTCCCAGGTATCTTACACTGCTGCCAAAACTATATTAAATCAGTAAATGTGAACATAAAGGAACAAAATAGTAATAAATTATATACCAAATATCCAAAATTTATTAAATATAACTACTAGATTTTTCCACAATCTCGAAAGTTAACAAAATGAATAGTATGTGACTCTATGACAAAAGTTATAGTTTAACAGAATCTACAATATAAAACAGTCCTGTTATATGTTACAAAGTTGAATACCTCCTACTTACATATAGGGTACGGTACCCCGTCAAAATAGCCCCGTCGAAAAAGCTCCGACAAAATATCCCCGACATAATATCAAAATAGCTCCGACAAAACAGCCTGCAGACAAAATAGCCGCGAAATATAGCTCACCCACAAAATAGCCCCGACAAAATAGTCCCGACAAAAGAGCTCCCTTCAGAATTCATCATGATATAATCCCTTAAAAATACATTTTTTCGGAAATGGTAATTATCCTTTATTCAGATGTTTATCTTAATAATATATGAGCACTACAGGCCTAGCAGGCCCATGGCTTGGTGTACTATTCTCTTCCATTCTCGCTTATCGTTAGCTTTCCTTTTCCAGTTGGTTATGTTAAGTCTTGTCATGTCTTCTTTGACCTCATTGCTCCATCTTGACTTCGGTCTTCCCCTTCTCCTTCTTCCTACCAACGCACTAGATATTATCATTTTTGGAAATCTAGCTGCACTCATTCTCTGGATGGGACCCAGCCATCTAATTCTTTGAGCTCTTGTTACTGCTAGTATATTAGGTTCTTGATAAAGCTCTGATAGCTCCTTGTTTGTTCTTCGCATCCATTGACCGTTTACGTTCTTCCCACCAAAGATTTTACGCAGCACTTTTCGCTCCCAAACTAATAGCATTGCTTGCTGTTGCTGTTTATCTTAACCACATTAGATAAAAATAGTCTTCAGAGAACTCGAACCATGTCTTCTGTTTCGTTTAATGTGTTCTGGTTTTCGATTAAATTCAATGTTCAAGCCAGCTCCCGCCAGCCATCTGCCTATTGGAAGTTTAAACATTTAATTTAAGCGAAAATCAATGTTTATTTGTGCTATAAACATTTTTGTCTGATTTCTGAGAGCAGCAGAATGTATTTTGAATTAAATAAATTACATACACTCTTCTTATTTTTGTCAATTAATTCAAATTAAAAATAAGTTTTTGAACACCTTGTATAAATAATTATGTAAATGTTTATACTACTGAATAGAGAATTAAATATCCTTTCAAATGAGCTAGCACACGACCCCTATTCTCATTTAAAAAATCATCAATTACGTCATCACGCCCAGATGAATGACGTCACTAGTATTACGTATACAGGGTGTTTCATTAATAATTGTCCATATAGTAACTGGAGAAACCTTAGTACAAAATACAAAGATTTAACCTAAAACACTTAAATAAAATGTGGTTCCTTACTGAGTTAAAGGGTGTTTTATCTAAAAATTTAAAAATTATTTTTGCTCAGCATTTTTAAACTATTCGACGTATCCTTTTCATGCTTGGCAGAAAGTGCGACTACTATACACCCTACTAAATTATGATAAACACACGTTTCTAGCTGCTACCAGAGGCGTACGACAGGGGATAGTGAATGGTTGACCCTTCTCAAATTCTACGCCACTGGTGGAATTACTATTTTATTGCCAGTTTTAGATTCTGCAATACTTTCTACGTAAATAATATACTCCTCATTGGTAACGATAAGGTCATTAGTTTTCGAGATATTTCAAGTTAAATATGAAACAGCACAGTTATTTTGATTAATTTATGAGATGATTCATATGATTAAAATTTAAAAATTATTTGTACCCAGTACTTTAAAACTATTTGGCGTATCCTTATCATACTTGGCAGAAAGTGTAGGTACTGTACACCCTACTAAAGTAAGGTAAATAAACGTTTCTGGCTACTACCAGAGGCGTACGACAGGGGATAGTGGCTGATTGACCCTTCCCAAATGCTACGCCACTGACGAATTTGCTATTTTAGTGTAATTTTTTGATTTTTCAATACTTTTTATGTAAATAATATACTCTTCAGTCGTAACGATAAAATGATTAGTTTTCGAGATATTTGAAATTAAAAATGAAGCGACACAATACATTAATCGAAATAACCGTGTCGTTTCATTTTTAACTTCAAAGATCTCGAAAACTAATGACTTTATCGTTACGAAAGAAGAGTATATTATTTTCATAGAAAGTATTGGAGAATCCAAAAATTGAACTAAAATAGCAATTCCGCCAGTGGCGTAGAATTTGGAAAGGGTCAACCATTCACTTTCCCCCGTCGTACGCCACTGGTAATAGACAGAAACGTTTGTTTAACATAATTTAGTAGTTTGTACAGTACCTATACTTCCTGCCAAGTATAAAAAGTGTACGTCGAACTGTTCTCAAATGCTGAGCAAGAATATTTTTTAAATTTTTAGATACTTACTTTCCGTGTCCGGAACACCAACAACTTTAAATTCTGTATTTCCAATGGTTGGCCACATAGATGGCCCTGTCATTTGCTATAATTAAGTCTTGTTCTGTGCAGGTCTCTCTCATCTCTGTGCATGATAGTAGATGCCGGCTGGTCTGAACCGCGCCACAGTCGCAGGTATCGTCCTCCTGGTATCCCCATTTTTTCAGGTTACTAGCACAACGTGAAACGCCGGTTCTTAGTCTGTTTAGCGCTTTCCAAGTCGGATACGGTAAATTGTGTCCAGCAGCCATTTCCTCCGAGGGAGGAAAATGTGTCGCAGTAGTTGACGCTTGCCATAGGTGTATTCGGCGCGTCTCTGGCGCTTCGGGGATGGATCTTGATGTTTTCAGGAAGCTTTTCCGAGATCTTAGTCTGCTTGGCTGAGTTTGGTGGTCATATAAGGGGTGTCTTCGGTCCGTCTCCTGCTTTTTCCGTTCTACCTCTGACGTGACCTTTCTCCTGATTGGTGGTGGAGCAATTCCAGCAATGGGGTATACCTCTTCGATAGGTGTCGGTTTCAGGCAACCCGATATTATACGGACCGTTTCATTTAGAGCCACGTCGACGTTCTTTGCGTGAGCAGAGTTTGCCCATACTGGTGCTCCAAACTCCGCGGCCGAAAAACATAATGCCAAGGCAGAAGTGCGGAGAGTGTGTGGTTGTGCTCCCCATTTTGTATTAGTTAGCTTGCGGATGATATTATTTCTGGCACTTACTTTCTTCTTAACATCTTGACAGTGGTATCGGTAAGACAGAGTTCTATCCAGACGGACGCCAAGGTATTTTGGCGTCTTGTTGTGTTCCAGCATCTGACCACGCCATTCCACCTCCAGCGACCTTCGGGCATGCTTGTTTCTCAGGTGGAAAGCACATACCTGGGTTTTTGTGGGATTGGGTTTCAGATGGTTTTTATCATAGTATAGAGCTAAGTCTCCCAGGGCATCTGTCAAAAACACCGGTGCACCAACACCGTTCAACACCGGTGCACCAACAACACAGATGCAATCAAAATCAAAAAAAAAATCAAAATCAAATTTTTAGATAATACACCCTGTAGCTCAGTAAGGAACCACATTTTAATTAAGTGTTTTAGGTTAAATCTTCGTATTTTGTGCTAAGGTTTTTCCAGTTACTATATGGACAATTATTAATGAAACACCCTGTATACCAAATTATAGTAATTTAAAAATAAACATCGACCTATTTCAGGATGTTTCCTTAACGTCGCAGGTTTATGAAATAACGAATTTATTCCTTTCATTTGCACCATACTGTATGTCTGAATTGTCGATATGAATGAGTTAGAATAAATTAAATTATTAGAAGAATTTTTTACCAAGCACCAGCATTTTTGTTTAATTTATTAATATTTTGTATTTTGACAACGACGTCCGAAGTTGAAGTCGAAACGTTAATAAAATAATTTTTTAAGTTAAATTGTGGCTTATTTCCCTATTAGAATAGCAATTTAAAATAAATGGTACTCCATTAAAAGGTAAAACTTTTTATTGGGGGTGTTTTCGCCGGTGCTGATTTAGCCGGGGCTGTCTTGAGCGGGGCTATTTTGTGTACGATCTATTTTGTCGGGGCTATTTTGTTTACGGGCTATTTTGTCGAGGCTATTTTGTATCCGGGCTATTTTGACGGGGCTTTTTTGACGGGGCTGTTTTGACCGGGCCATTTTGACGGGTCACGATAGGGTACAACTCACATGAGACTACCTTTACCAAACGATCATAGTACTCTTGCTACGTACAACTAAATTAAAAACCGACAAATATGAATAATAATATAAATAAGCAGGCACAAGCCTGACTAAGGGAAATACAATAAAATGAATTAAGCAAAGTTAACGTTAAAGGAATTGAAGCGAAGAAATATAATATACAAACGACTTAAATTGACCGAACAGATAAAGAAAAGCAAATGAACCACAAAATATCTGGGAATCAAGCAATTAATATTACAAAATAACTCATACAGAAGTAAAAAACTTCAACTTGTATTCTGGTATAAAATCGTTTATTTAAAAACTATCTAAAAAGTCATCCAAATGGATTGCAAAACGTTTTCGTTCTAATTCAGAACATCTTCAGTGCCTAGAATGAAGTATTTCCACATTAGACTAAAGAAAAAGGTTAAAATTTTGACTGTTAGAATGAAAAAACTTGTGGGAATACTTTTGTGGAAATACTACATTCTGCAGAGTAGTTTGAAACTAGCACACCATTTAAAGTGGTAACCCTATAATATATGGTTTAAATATGTTATTTTTACAAAACATGGTGACTACAAGTCGATGTTATTAGATATAATAGAACACATGCTCAAAGGGCAACATGGTTCCCTGCTCGAAAATGCTAGGTACTTGCCAGTACAATGGGCACAGACCAACTGAGAAATTAGGAAATGGAAATGACAAGAGTGACATGACATGACAAGATAAAGCCAATTTTTGGTTAAAGCTTACAAAGTGTAGTTTGGTTTTGGATTTGTAGTAAAATCTAAAAGTTGTTATTAAATATCTGAAAATGCGATTTAAATTATTTAAATATTATAATCTATTGTAAAGTCTCAACTAGCAACTCTCTATTCCAGAAAAACTTATGGATTTATAGATTTAATGTGTTCTGAAGCTATTTACTTGTGGCATTTTTATAATTACGTATTATGGGAAATAAGCCACAATTTTATTAAAAAATGAATTTATTAACGTTTCGAAGCCCAAATCGGGTTTCGTTGTCAAAATACAAAATACTATTAAAATAAAACAAACATGTTGTTGCTAAGTAAAAAAATTCTTCTAACAATTTATTTAATCTGACTCATTTATATTGGCAATTCAGATGTATATTATACATTTTAAAGTAGAAGACTTTAAAATGATATCGCCAATATTTATGAGTTGCGTTCCTGGGACGACTTTACTAAAAGATAGTTCATTCGATTACATGAAATCAATCCCAACTCAAGAATATCCGTCGCAAAAAAATCATAGCATGTGATCTGTCTTTAAAAAGACAACCAAATGCAACGATGACAGTAAAATTCTCGCGTTAGAGATTCCATAGTAAATCACGAGGGGAAACCAGGAAAAAACCTCGTGATACTATCCCGACATCGTAAGTATTTGGTCTTACATTTAATCTACCTTCAAAAAACTAATACCAAATTCTGACTTTAATATGTTTAAATTATAAATAATATTAATATTACATAGATATACAATAAGTAATACTAAAATATAAAATTTGTACTAACTCGATATGTTATTGACTTACTAATCGTGGTATTTTCTTTCTATTGACTTCCTCTTTCAGTATGGGTAACCACATCCTACTGCATTCTACCGAGGAATTTGCGACACAATTGGTTTCATTTAGCATAATTAGAGCCGCTTCTTTGATTTTTCTCTTTTTACTATCTGATTCTTTCAGGACTATACTTGAATCTCTCCACTGAACTCTATGTTCATTATCCCATGCGTGTTGACATATCTGAGATCTATCAAATTCTCTGTTTTTAATATAAGACTGATGTTCACTTATTCTAACGTTTAATGGTCTTGATGTTTCACCTAAATAAAATTGTTCGCATTCACAAGGTATTCTATAAATGCAATTCTTTGTTCTTTCTTGTTCATTGTTAGGTTTAGTTTTAGATATAATAGATCTCAATGTGTTTGTTGTTTTGAATGTTGTTGAAATGTTGAATTTATTTCCTATCGTTTTAAGTTTCTCGGATAGTCCTTTTATATATGGTATTGTTATTTTCCTCGTATTATTTCTTGTGAATGTTGTAGGATCCCGTTCTAAGTTGTTCTGTTCCATTCGATCTAATTTTGTCAATTCCTTATTTATAAACGATAAAGGATAATCATTTTTTAATAAAACAGATGTTAACAATTGTTTTTCTTCTAAAAATGAATTTTCGTTAGAACAAGTAATTTTGGCTCTATCATATAAGGATTTAATGATTCCCTTTTTAACGTTGATGTTGTGATTTGATTTGTAATTGAGATATCTGTTGGTGTGTGTTGGTTTTCTATACACTTGAGTCTCATATCCAGTATCCTTCTTTGAGACTAAAACATCGAGGAAAGGCAAAGTTTTATTGTATTCCTTTTCCATTGTAAATTTTATTGTCTCTTCTTGATCGTTTATAATATTCAGGAATGTATCCAACAATTCTGATCTATGAGGCCATATTGAAAACACATCATCTACATATCTCCACCATACTGTGGGTTTTAAATTTTGTTTAGAAATGATATTAGTTTCGAAATCCTCCATAAATATATTAGCCAATAATGGAGATAAAGGAGAGCCCATTGCTAGACCAAAATTTTGTTTATAGAATTCATTATTTAGTTGAAAGGTATTATTAGTACATAATGTCAATAACTCCATTATAGCTGATACATTTAGTTTTGTCCTAGTTGTCAATGTATTATCATTTTCTAACTTCGTTTTAATTATGTTTAAAGTTTTATCTAATGGTACATTTGTAAATAAACTGTTTATGTCAAAACTTACTAAAATATTATTTGGATTAAATTCAATATTTGTTAATTTGTTTAAAAAATGTTGTGTATTTTTTATAAATGTGTCATTATTATTTGCAAATGGTTTTATAATATTTAATAAAAATTTTGAGAGCTCACTACAAGGAGAATTGATGGTACTACAAATGGGTCTAAGTGGAATATTCGCTTTATGAATTTTCGGTACTCCATAAAAATGTGGTGTCTTACTGTAATGAGGTGTCATTAATTTTCTTTGATAGTACGTTAGATCATTTTTAAATTTGAATAAAGTTTTATAAATTTTGTTTTCCAGTGTCTTCGTTGGATCCTTCGTTAATTTGGTATAAGGTCCATTTGTAATTAGATCTGTAATTTTGTCCTCATATTGTATTTTATCCATTATTACAGTTGCATTTCCTTTATCTGCTGGTAGGATTGTTATGGAGTCATCATTTTTTAAAGTTTTTAAAGCTTTCATTTCCTCTTTGCTGATGTTCTGTTCAATTTTATTAGATTTTTCCAATTCAAGTTTACATAGTACCCTATATTGTTCTTTTTCATGATTTGGTAAACACTGGGATATTTTTTCCACTGAGCTAATTATGTCTAATTTTGGAATAGATGGATGAGTAACAGCATAGTTTAAACCTTTTGACAATACTAAATTTTCAGTTGCATTTAAATTTCTATTTGATAGATTGACAACTGTCGCTAATATGTCATTATTTCTATTTAGGTTATCGAAAGCATGTAAACTATTTTGTTCACAAACCATACATACTCATAGACGTTTCACGTAAATTGTCAAGGTCAAGACAGCAAATTAGTTACCATTCCAATCCAGAGATGTCGCTGTCAGTCAATTTTCTTGTCATATTTAACAACTGACAGTTGACAATTAAATTAATTTGTTATTTACTTTTTATTTTACAGTCAATATAATAGATCCTGAAACAGTTTATTCCAATAGACAAGTGTGTCATCAACATTTCTGGCCTATATATTTTTGGAAGTTTGTAAAAGATTATAAGGTAATATTTATCTAAACAATCATCCTACAAGATTTTTTCAAAAATTTTCATTCAACTCAATATTACACATCAGTGCTTTCACGTGACACAAGGCAGTAGTGTTTAGCATTTTGAAAACAAATTGGAATATTTGAAGTTTTCAGTAAAATATTGAATAAAACATTGAATTGTCTTTCTGTTGTTTTAATTTCCTGCGAAATTTCATCAAAAATCCCGCAAAATTTATAAGTTGAAATTCCCACGTAACTAAAATTTGTCAATTTAGTTCCCATTCCAATCAAGATATGGCGTTAATTCGATCCGAAAGATTAACATGGTCGTGAAACGTCTATAAGTATATATGGTCTGTGATTTTGTTCTAAAAGAATATTAAATTTATTTAAATGTATATTTCTTTGTTTTTGGTATGAATTTTGATAAATTATTTGTAAACTAAAAGTAATTCGATCAAAATCAGAATTTGATATCATTCCAAAAAGCAAATCTTCAATACTTACGTTGTCTTGTTCGATAAAAAATAAATTTGACCTATGAAATTGTAACCTTTCCCGAATCATCGATAAACTGGCTCTATGTAGAATATTTTGAAGTCTTCTGCTTGAATATGCTGGCCGTAACCTCAAGCCCTTTGGTATTAAATTGTTGTTTCTACATCTTCTTAAAAATTTAATTGAATTCTGACAGTGTGCCAGTTTCTCGTATAAGGTTTCCAATCTCCTAAAATTTTGACAAACGCTAGGTCCATACCGGTTTCTTAATGTTGTTCTGAAGCTATTTCCTTGTGGCATTTTTATAATTACGTATTTTTTATGGGAAATAAGCCACAATTTTATTAAAAAATGAATTTATTAACGTTTCGAAGCCCAAATCGGGTTTCGTTGTCAAAATACTATTAAAATAAAACAAACATGTTGTTGCTAAGTAAAAAAATTCTTCTAATAATTTATTTAATCTGACTCATTTATATTGGCAATTCAGATGTATATTATACATTTTACTATAAGATAGTTTACGACTTTACTAAAAGATAGTTCATTCGATTACATGAAATCAATCCCAACTCAAGAATATCCGTCGCAAAAAAATCATAGCATGTGATCTGTCTTTAAAAAGACAACCAAATGCAACGATGACAGTAAAATTCTCGCGTTAGAGATTCCATAGTAAATCACGAGGGAAAACCAGGAAAAAACCTCGTGATACTATCCCGACATCGTAAGTATTTGGTCTTACATTTAATCTACCTTCAAAAAACTAATACCAAATTCTGACTTTAATATGTTTAAATTATAAATAATATTAATATTACATAGATATACAATAAGTAATACTAAAATATAAAATTTGTACTAACTCGATATGTTATTGACTTACTAATCGTGGTATTTTCTTTCTATTGACTTCCTCTTTCAGTATGGGTAACCACATCCTACTGCATTCTACCGAGGAATTTGCGACACAATTGGTTTCATTTAGCATAATTAGAGCCGCTTCTTTGATTTTTCTCTTTTTACTATCTGATTCTTTCAGGACTATACTTGAATCTCTCCACTGAACTCTATGTTGAGAATTTTACTGTCATCGTTGCATTTGGTTGTCTTTTTAAAGACAGATCACATGCTATGATTTTTTTGCGACGGATATTCTTGAGTTGGGATTGATTTCATGTAATCGAATGAACTATATTTTAGTAAAGTCGTCCCAGGAACGCAACTCATAAATATTGGTGATATCATTTTAAAGTCTTCTACTTTAAAATGTATAATATACATCTGAATTGCCAATATAAATGAGTCAGATTAAATAAATTATTAGAAGAATTTTTTTACTTAGCAACAACATGTTTGTTTTATTTTAATAGTATTTTGTATTTTGACAACGAAACCCGATTTGGGCTTCGAAACGTTAATAAATTCATTTTTTAATAAAAGTGTGGCTTATTTCCCATAAAAAATACGTAGATTTAATGTGGGTATAATTTCATGTTACAAAATGTGACGTCATCGACTGTGAAATGACAAGATGAAAGTTAAATTTAGTTAAATGAAATGAAATAGACTACAAACTAAACAATTAATGTACTGACGTGAAGGAATAGGAAGCTAAATGAACCAAAAATCGTAGTTTTAAGAGATTTTAATTAAAGTACTGTTGGTTGCCTAACAAGATGGTAGTGATTGGAGTATTTGAAGATAGCAGTAGGTATATGCATAAAACAACTATTTTAGATTTTAGTGTGTTAAATTTATTAGCATACTATTGTACTGATTAATTATGTCTGTTAAAAGTGGGAGAGGAATTGTGGAAAATTAAAGTAACTAAGAATACAGATAGTGAATTAAATTTTGTTGTCAAAGAAATGATTTTAATAAAATGTAGTCGAATAAATAAAAGTATGTAATAAATTTCATAAAGGAAATGGGAAATAAACTATGTGACAGCAAAATCTAATTGACTTTATGTTGTATTGGATGGACTGAAGGAATTCGAGGAAATATACCTTGATAGGCTACCAGACGAAGTGATTAGTGAATGAACAAAGGAATGAGAGCTACTAATATAGGTCAAATTGAGGGTTGATGTCAATATGGAAAGAAGAATCTAAATTGAATGAGTATCAGGAATAGAGAACTAAGAGATTGATTTCTATAGGTGGTATTACAAAATAAATCTACACGAATAACCTAAACCAATCAAATCAATAATAAAGTATCAAAACCGAATTTTCTGGGCTTATTACCTTGTGCACAATGTAACGTACCGTTTACATAAGTTTGGGAACTTAATACGCTAATATATCAGTATGTTATATAAAAAAAGTAAGCTAAATCTTAAAAAAAGTAATTAATAAACATAGTGCATCAACCAAATGTCTGAAATATAAAACACAATAGTTACTCAAAGTCACAAAACTGATTGTTCCCAAACAAACCCATTCCTCGAACGACTAACCAAAAGGTTCCCAGAAAATGAGCACTAGGATGGTGCCAAACCATGCTTCCTGCAAGCACAGGTGAAGAAGATAGAAGCTTGCTCCCAGGTTGACTGACTGTATCCGGAATAGGTTCCTCTCAGGTGGGTGAGGGTCTATGACTTCCCATGTTGTGTTATATTATTTCCCCAAAAGACTAAAACAAATATTTCCCAGTCTTAATTTCAATGTAAAAGTCTATCCCACAAAAAAGATCTCTCATTATTAAATAGTCTTGACCTTGACAAAAATGTATGTGACAATTTCAAATTACAGACACATGAGTTTGGAATTTAAATACAGAATAGATATGATTTCTTTAAAATAATTATAGGATACTTATTAATGATGTTGGAAGAATTCAAAAGGAACTTTTCACTTTAGTATACCCAAAAAAAATTAAGAATATTAGAATTTTCTCTGAACGACTATTATCTATAGATATTGGAATGATTAAAAGATACTAAATTCAACTAATAAATTTACTAGGAAAATTGAATTGGAAGCAATATTTTATTATATGTAAAAATAATGTAACATGCCCGGTCATTAACCTTTTTATGTCAAAAAATATATGGATTTAGGTATTTACCGGAATCTCAGTTCTTCATTACTATTGTCCCTCTATAAACCACTGGATAGATTCTGGGAAAACACTGTGGATACCATTTACTTCCAAGGGAACTTTATTTCCCAATAAAGACTTATTAATTATAAGAAAGATTCTGCCATTTTGGGTACTTCTTCTTCTTCTTTTTCGTTTTTGGTTTCGCTGCAAGGCGATTACCAGCACGATTTATAAGCGATCTTGACGTAGTCTGGCTCTAAGCCATACCAAAATCGCTGACTATGTTCTTGTAAGGAAGCTTTTGATGAGGTGTGATGATTATAATTAAATGAGATTAATTGGGTCAGGTTAAGTATGATTAAAAATTAAAACATAAATTAAATGACAAATAGCAACATAATATAACACGGATACATATAAACAGTTGAGCCTTGCAATTTGTAAGCTTATTTTGTTAATTGCTAGAAAACGCATTGCAGTTTATAAGCTTATTTGGTTAATTGCAAGAAAACGCATAATTACATTGACTGATTCTTCCGTTAAGGAACTTAGAATATTGTATATAGAGAGCGGTGTTTTGAAGTTCATGGAAATAAATTTTGTGTATATATCAAAATTAGGAATCACATTAATCGGGCATTCAAAAAAGATGTGGTTTAGATCCTCGAGACGACCACATTCACAAAAAGGATTATCTTTTATATTCATTTTATACAGATGCTGTTTTGTTAAACAATGGCCTGTGCGCATTCTAATGATGGTGGTAGTGTGTCTTCGATTTCTATATGGAAAATTTGAATACCAAGGTTTTGTAGGAAAGAAGTCTTGAATTGTTTTGTATTGCGAAGTCTTCTTCTGGACTAAAGATTTCCATTTTTCTTGGTACTCTTTTGTAATTTTTCCTCTGATGACTGATAGGGCATCCTGGGAATTCAGTTGTACTTCCATGGGTACATTCAGGTCTCTTCCTATTTTTGCCAGTATGTCAGCCTGGGTGTTACCAAATATACAGTCGGAAAAATGAAAGAATACCCATGAACGAACACATAAAACACGCTGTATTTTCCTGTCACCGTGTCACAAAGAAAATTTCCCAGCGCAAGTACATGTAATAATAATTATTACATGTACTTGCGCTGGCCAATTTTTTGTATGACACGGTGACAGGAAAATACAGCGTGTTTTATATGTTCGTTCATGGGTATTCTTTCATTTTTCCTACTGTATTAGAGTGTCCAGGTATCCAGGAAAGGAGAATTTTGGTACCATTCTCATTGGCTGAAGATATAAGTTTCTTTGTTTTTAGGGCCCTTATATCTGCTGAAGCAGATATGTTACATGTTTTAATATTGGTTATTGCATTGAGCGAATCAGAAAATATTATAGCTTTCTTTAGATGTTTTGTAGTTGCGACTTCCACCGCTTGATGTATTGCTATACTCTCTGCTTTGCTTATGCTTAGAGCTCCAGGAAGTCATTTTGGGTACTTCACTATTTCGGCTAAAAAGTCAAGTGACGAGTGAAATCCGCTTCTCCGACAAGGTAAACGTCCAATTATCTCAGAACACGAAGTCATATTCACCACTGGGTGGCGTATAGTACGTTCCGTACACCGAAGTGTGACGTCACGTAAATAGTTAATTACGAGAAAATTAGAGCATTTAAAAGAGATTAAGGGAAAATAATTATAAAAATAATTAGAGAATTTTAAAAACTTGAGTAACGAGACGCACCGTTACAAGCTCGCTCTGCTCATAATATCAGACTCTTTCGATAAAAGAGTAACTTTACTGACTTGGTACATAAATAACTATAACTTAACTGACTGTTTCAGCATTCCACATATGTACGCATCTGGTGGCGTTAGTTCTGGTGAATGGCAACTCTCAAAATGATCGCGCAATATTCGAAGAGACTCCCTGGCAGTGTGACAGGTTGTCCCGTCCTACTAAAACCTTTGTTGATTTTAAGCTTGAACCGTTTTCGTGACCTTTTCCGTATGACCAAAAATTGTACACCACCATAAAAATTTTTTCTGCAAAACTGAGAACCAGTCTGGAGCACCTAACATTAACACGATATTCACATAGGTTAGAACAACGTTCGGAAACCACTCGGTACCTGACACACAAATTTGAGGTATACGAATTTCATAGAAAATTGTATCAAGTACAAATAATATTTGCTGGAGAGTATTGCGGACACTCAACTGTTACACCATTATGTTTACTGTTTGTGGTTTCTTCATAATCTTAAATTAGATTATATATAATACAATAATGTTTTTTAGAATGTCTAGAAAAAATTGAGGATGCCGCTGAACATATCAATAAAATAGTCGAAGACCAAGAAAATATGCAGAGGCTACTAGAATTACAGAGGTCATTGAAAAGTGGAGAACCGAACATTGTAACACCAGGCAGGACCTTAGT
Source organism: Diabrotica virgifera virgifera (assembly GCF_917563875.1). Lineage (NCBI taxonomy): Eukaryota > Metazoa > Arthropoda > Insecta > Coleoptera > Chrysomelidae > Diabrotica > Diabrotica virgifera. Next base: position 110,724,051 of record NC_065451.1, on the reverse strand, counting down.
AAAAGAAGGAATTCTCATAAAAATGGGGACAAAAAATTCCCCAAGTGAAAAACTATACACTGTTTTAATGAACGATATTATTTTATTTGCTAAAACTAAAAAAGAAGAGTTACAGGTTAACTCTCTGAAATGTATGAGCATCTTTCCGTTAGGAAAATGTAAAGTTCTGGAAATTCTCGATAAGGGATGTATGAAAATTTTATGCCAAAATGACGAGCTTGTGCTTTATCATGACCAATTTAGTGAGACAAAAATTTGGATAGAAACCCTTAAAGAAGCAATCGAGAGCCATTTGTCTGGAAAGAGGACCTTGAGGAAAGACAGCTCATCCCGGAGACCGGTAAAGAGGAAAGATATGTTTGAGTATCATGAAGTAGGAATAAGTCCCGGTCGACCATTGATTAAAAAAAGAAAAGTGGTAAGTTTATGATTTTAGTAAAATTTTTACCGTTTTTACTCATATTCGCGTTAATTTGTAGTGTGACTACAAAAAGTTATATCAGTCAGTTGTATATAATTAGTATAAGTTTTAAGAGATAATTCTGGATTCTAACTTGCATAGCCAAAATAGTCTGGTCAATTGGCTATGCCAAGGCCATAAAAACCAAAAAAAAAACTTGCATAAAGGTTCTTAAGTTGCTTGTTTAAGGATCGATTCAATATGTGTATGGAATGTTGTCACATTAGAACAGATAAATTGAATTAAAGAAAAACTACTACTGTAGTAACATAGCCATGTTTTAATAATATGGTACTATGCAACAAAATCAGGTTGAACCGTGAAGGTCAAATAGAGCTCAGCAGGAAGAGGACCGTCAATATATTGATGAATTTTGTACCTTCCACTTCGTAACATTGTAATAATGCTGGAGGAAAATGTATTATTTGGGAGCATGATGAGCGTAGGGAGTCAGATGAACGTAGTCCAAAGTGTACGGGTAAAATGTAACAGTAGAGCAACTACATGTTAAAAAAGTTATGCGATAAAATAACCGTTGCCCTACCCAAAATGGACGCCTATGACCGGTACTAGAAATTCGCAAGTTATGGAATTGATTTATCTCTGGAAGAGAAATCATCATCATTGCATCTACACTCCTAGCGGAGCGATTGCCGCCCCCTTTGGGTTCTTCTGATTCGTTTGTCGCGGTGAATCAATCCGCATTAACATTTTGGTTTTACAATTGGTTGTGTGATTTGGCATCTTCTACAATTATTTTTCTCAATTCGCTCCTGTTTTTACTTATGGTTACCCATTCTCTAACTCCCATCTTCTTAAGGTCCTCGACTATCTGTTTCTCCCATCTAGTTTTGGGCCTTCCTCGTGGTCTGCCTGATACAGCTCTCCATTTGGTAATTTTCTTTATAACGGCTTTTGGATTTTTCCTTTCTATATGTCCCCTCCGAAATAAGGTGCAAATTAACCCCTCATCCACCAGAATTTAAATGCATTGTTTTTCTTCTACAATACCTTTTATTAGAGTGTTATTTCTATGTTCAAAAAGTTAAACTGATTTAAAATGAATATTTTTTGAAAAAAATAAGATCAAATTATAGAGCGCATTTTTAGATTTTCTTAAAAATCTTCCTTTTTGTTCTTGTAATTCGAAAATGATAAGAGATACGAAAAAAAATACCATACAACAATGAAGGGTTTCTTTAGATAATTTTTTTTATTTCTCATTACTGTATCTCTTATCATTTTCAAGTTACAGAGAAAAAGGAAGAGATTTAAGAAAATTTAAAAATGCGCTCAATGATTTGATCTAATTTTTTTCAAAAACCATTCATTTTAAACTCATCCAACTATTTGAACATAGAAATAACACTGTAATAAAAGGTATTGTAGAAGAAAATCGATGCATTTAAATTCTGGTGGATGAGGGGTTAAACATATTTCTAATTTTTTGTTAAAATGCATTTATTCATCAATTTTTTGCAGCATATCTCGCTTAGTTTGAATGTAATCGACATTCAATATTCCTCATTTTAAAGATCTTTCCAAGCACTACAAAAGGTACTGGTAGCATTATACACCTAAAATCGACCGTTTCTCTGTTATTTCAAATTGAATACACCGATTTGAGCATACACAAAAAAAAACAACTCTTCACCTACCATATCTCTTTTAGTATTGTAACTAGAAGATTTATGAATGAACGAATCTCTTTGTTTTTTTATAGGCTACAAAAATGTTTTATATAGTTTTTAAGTTAGATACATAGTTTTTAAGGTATTCGCAAAAAACCGTTGGACAGTGTGTTATCGTTCAATGAAAATTGTTTGCCCACTTAGAAATCCAATGAAATTTATATACACTAAGCATCAAAATTAACGCACCACCTTAAAAATGGGACATTTGTGACGTTTCGTATTTCCTAAATCTGTTATACGATTTGAGTGATGTTTTAGTATATTATTCGCGGTGTGCAAGTACTTGGAAGGGATACGCGAAACGATCGTGCGCGAATAGCGGAGACATATTGCAACTTTCTTAAATAATTCATATTGCCAATTGAAATTGTCAAATTGACGTACATTTCATACCTTCTGTCATTGAAGCAGAAAAATTATATATTGCTCCACAATATTGATATGATATGCAATTATTATATAGAGGTAAATTTAATTAATTGTATTTTGCTTGCAGTACTGCATTTTAATAACTAATTTTATTTACTACATACTTTTGTTTACGTTTGGATAACATAACCTAAATCTTATTTTTTCTTCTTATTATTTTTTTTGGACTATGGCCTTGACAATTATGCAGTAACCAGGTCCATATAATTGGCCAATATAATTACAAGTGCGAATAAAAGTGCAGAGCGTAGAAATAGGTGTCGCTTTTCCGAACTTGCACGGTCCCAATAGCTTGATTTTTCAAGAATATTGATGTAATAATATTATTATTACTAAAGAGGTAAGTGTCATTGTATACCGGGTGTAACAATGATAGTGTGTTTTTTCCTCAAAGTTTGGAACACCCTGTGGAATATTGTAGCGTATATAAAATATTGAAATTAAAACTCAACTGTAGCCTTAGGCTTTCTTAACATTTTGCTTTTTGATTCATTCGATTATGTTGGATAATAAAACAGTTAGGTACTTTAACAACTAGCAATGTTGTTATCAATATCAATCAATACAGGGTGTTTCTAAATAACTGCGACAAACTTTAAGGGGTAATTCTGCATGAAAGAATAATGACCGTTTGCTTTATAAACATATGTCCACAAATGCTTTGTCTCCGAGATACGGGATGTTTAATTTTTTCTTACATACTGACGATTTATTTATTGCTCTAAAACTGGTTGAGATATGCAAATGAAATTTAGTAGGTTTTAAGGGGTAGTTATTGAGCATTTTGTGACATACAATTAAGAATTATATATTCACCATTGGCGTGCATACGGGTATAAACCTTTTTGATACACCCCGTATGCACGCCAATGGTGAATATAAAACTCTTGATTGTATGTCAAAAAATGCGCAATAACTACCCCTTAAAACCTACAAATTTCATTTGAATATCTCAACCAGTTTTAGAGCAATAAATAAATCGTCAGTTTGTAAGAACAAATTCAACATCCCGTATCTCGGAAACAACGTATTTGTGGATATATGATTATTAAGCAAACGGTCATTATTTGTTCATGCAGAATTACCCCTTAAAGTTTGTCGCACTTATTTAGAAACACCCTGTATTGATGAATAACATGGCTAGTTGTTAAAGTACCTAACTTTTTTATTATCCCACATAAGCGAATGAATCAAAAAGCAAAATGTTAAGAAAGCCTAAGGCTACAGTTGAGTTTTAATTTCAATATTTTATATACACTAAAATATTCCACAGGGTGTTCCAACCTTTGAGGAAAAAACACACTAAAGTATTTTCCCCCTAAGAAGACCGCTTTGTAATTAAATGCTGATAACTTTATTACTAGCAGACCAGATAAACGGCGATATGTTTTACACTGTCTGTATGAATAACATTTTACTGGTCTGTTGTGTCAGTCAGCACTACTCAACAAGTTTTCGTTTATTCGTGTTAATATTTTATTGCAATAGTACGGAATATATAGTGCGCTGGAATAAGAGTAACTCCTCTTAATAACTTATTAATTTTTAGCACATAAGCAAAACGCTCGGACAGGTCGATTTTTAAAATAATCATAGTATATTATAGCATCAATGTTTCGAACTCTACGCGGTCCCTCTTCAGCTGACAGTGATAACTTTGATTTTTTTAAATGGGAAGGTACATCATGTGTATACAATATTGTAAAATGTATTCATTTTTTTCGAATCCTGAGAAAAGTAATAAGTATTTTTAAAAAATTTAAACGCAGAATGAAATACCGTAGAACCCCGATTATCCGTGCTCCTCGGGACCGAAGGGTAACACGGATAATTGAAAAGCACGGATAATCCGAACATGTATTTCTTATTAACAACATTAAAATTGTATTTCTTATGTATAATACATAATATGTACGTATACACTTACATATGTATCTACCATAAAAAATAACAGAAAAAAATAAATCTTTCATTATGAGTCTTTCTTTCGTCATATAGAGTTTCCGTCAATTGATTTACGATGACGCTATTTTGATAAAACCTCAAAAACGCAAGTTGAGTAATAGAAAATCATAGCACGGATAATCCGCAGCACGGATAATCCGCAGCACGGATAATCCGCACCCGGATAATCGGGGTTCTATTGTATTACAATATTATCGATGGTCAAAAGTCCCTGAGAACTTCTATAATGATTATTTTAATAAGTCACAGGGGTAAAAAAAAAAAAGAAAATTTAGTCGGACTTTTTATTTCAAATATATCATTCAAATGAAATTTTTGTTTATTCTAAGGGACTTTCAGCACTCGGTAATAATGTAATATTTTATTCTGCGTTTAAATTTTTCAAAAATACTTACTAGTTTTCTCAGGATTCGAAAAAAATGAATGCATTTAAAAACAATTCGATCGAAATTTTGCGCCTACACTCTTAAAAAGGATTAAAGTATTATACATTTTTGTAATCAGTATTTCAAACACTTTTAAATGAGCTATCACATGATGTACTTTCCCATTTAAAAAAATCAAAGTTTTGCCTGTCACCTGAAGAGGGATTGCGTAAAGTTCGAAACATTGATGTTATAATATACTTTGATTATTTTAAAAATCGACCTGTCCGAGTGTTTTGCTTATGTGCTAGAAATAAATAGGTTATTAAGGGGGGCACTTATTCCAGCGCACTGTATCTTATTTAAACAGTGAATTTACATGTTATTTTTTTAATTTCTTGTGACGTATCGTATAATGTAGGTTTAGCCAATAATCAAAGTTATGCGTTTACAAAAGCATATTATTTAAAAAATATAAGGAGTACCATGTGTCATAATTATTATAATCTCCTTTATACACGTAAAAAAATGTGTTTAGTAAATATATATTTCTTAAATCCACCCAATCAAAATGATTCATGGTATTTAAAAATATCTATTAACGACACTGTTATCGACAAAGTCGATCAAATTCAAACTTGTCATCATATTACACTTTTGTTTATCGTTAAAAATTAAATGATGGTTGTGAATTGTATTAGTGTTATTATATTTTCGCAAAATACATAATCAGCAAAAATCTTATTTAAAATATGCGAACCGTTTTTGCAATCACTACACTTGTTTAAACCTTTTGTTTTGTTGAAAACACGGAAGTGATTTAGTGCCGGTTTGTTTCAAGGTTATATTTAATACAGTGTCTGTAGAAAGTAGACTCCTGGATGTATTTTATTCAAATTTGGAGTTACCAGCAACTTGTGAAGTATTTTCCAATTTTACTGCATGCAAAACCATTCGTATAATTTTCATTCTACGTAAAATAGAGATCTTAACGAACATTTGATGTCGACAAATAATTTCGAGTATTCGAAATATTCCGTCCCACTTCTTTTAACACGCGCTGTATATACATATATTCACTTTATTTGCCTTTGATAGAGTAAAATCCAATATTCTTACTGAACATAAAATACAGGAAATTCAATATTTTTACTTTTCAAGCGATCGGAATTAAATATTAACGCCCCACTGTTTGAAACCCACTGATCATCTTTTAATTGCATATCGGCCGTCATAGGGTAAAAGGACTTTATCATTGTTACACCCGGTATACAATGACACTTACCTGTTTAGCAATAATATTATTGCATCAATATTCTTGAAGAATAAAGCTATAATATACTAAAAAACTCACTAAAATCGAGCCATTAAAAATGTCCCATTTTGAAGGTGGTGCGTTAATTTTGATGCTTAGTGTATTTGGGGTCATGTGAATAAAAATAACGAATTACAGCAACATTACACTGATAACAGATTCCATGGGCTGTTTTCACTTCGTTGCTACAGATAGATAGGGGAGAGTTGGACAAAACCGGGTAGGTTGATAAAACCGGGTACCCCTTAATTCTTCTAATTGTCTACTGCTATCTATTAGACAATGTTGAAATTAGTGTCCCTTTACCACCAACAGTCGTGTGTATTCATTTCTACCTCATTTGAGTAATCTGTGCCGGAGCAGTAAGACCTCACCTGTTTTTTGATGCAGGAAACTCGATTTTTAAGATAAGTTTATAGCTGTTTTCTCCTCTAATGAATAACTAATGGCCATTTCAAAATTTAATACATGTAACTTAGTATATTACCTTTAATTTGGCCAAAAATTTTGAATATTATTTCATAACTTAAAAAATTAAATAACAATTAATGTCTTGTTTACGAGTTTGACAAAACCGGGTAGTCCGAAAATCGACAAAACCGGGTACCCGATTTTGTCAGACCTGTTGTTACTTCTAGTGTTTGCAGTGGTTTTTTTGCTTTTAGTTAACTACAACATGTGGCTTCTTCTGTTGAAGAAGCTAGTAGGAAAAATTTTAAAAAAATCTCCAGTCGTAAAAAAATTAAGACTAAATGAACTGGACAAAAAAAAGAAAAAACGTGTAAAAAGGGGTGCACCAAAAACAAAATTTTGGAGAGTTTAGAGGAAGAAGATAATAATGACTATGCGTGTCTATATTACAATTAACTATTTTCAAATTATAATGCGAAGGAAGGCTGGATAAAATGTGTGTCTTGCACCAAATGGGCTTATAACGCCTGTAGTGCCTATGATGATGTAGATGAAGTTTTTATTTGCGACTTCTGTTCATAGATTTTCGATTTTTGTTCACATACTTTTAATAAATATTTTATTTTCTGCCCATTAGTCATTTTACATGGTAATTAAGTTACTACCCGGTTTTATCATACCGGTTGGACAAAACCGGTTATTTTGCAATATTTTCATAAAACTTAAAAAAATTTAAAATCTAAGAATATTTTTAAAAATTGACATTGGCATATCAAACTTAAGTCATTTGAGAATATTTCAATCTGCAGCAAACATTTGCTACTCTCACATAGCAAAAGATACAGACGGTTTTTGGAGTGGTACCCGGTTTTGTCCAACTCTCCCCTACGCATGAATGTCAATTTTGACGTTTCACATAAATTAATATAAATTCAACATCTCAAAAGCAAAAAATTTTCTTCCGAATATCCCTCGAACATTGATAAATCCTCAAAAATTGAATAACAGATTTCTTAAGCTTTAATTTATTGTAAAAATATATATTATTGTAAAACTTAATTTATTGTAAACAGAGCTCCGCCTACGGCATCGGTCTGCTTTCAAGCAACAAGCTTTTGAAATCTGTTATTAAATTTTTTCTCACAATTATCAATGTCCTCAATCCTCGGGTTATTACTACTGAAAATGGCCAATTGTCAACCACGAATAACTGAAAAAGTATTGAGTTTCCAAAAAATATATATAACAGTTTTTGCTTAGAATTAGGTTCTCTAGCCCCTTCCGTGGTTATTTTAACCAAACAATTTTCCACCCCCGAGAAGGGGTGGGAACCGCCACCATGAAAAAAGTGCCATAGTATATAGGATAGACTTTGAATTAGGAGATAAGTAGAGGCTACTCCCAAATTTTCATTAAAATCCATGCAGTAGGATAGAATTCGGAGGTAAATCCTGTTATTACTCTTATTGACTGGCGTAATAGAGATATTATAATGAAATTCAAATAGCATATGTAAACTATTAATTTCTCAGAAAAATGAACTAATTTGAATTGAAAGTATGACTAATATTCTATTGATTCGAACATCGAACATTTTCTAAAATTGTCTCAATTTTACAAAAAAAAAATATAAAATTTACAGGAATTAATGATCGTAGAACCATAAAATATTTTCAAGTATACAAGATGTCTCTAAAATATCAAAATAACAGAGCAACTTTGTTATTTTTATAGAATGCCAGTATCTAAATATGTAGTACGATAACGATAATAGATCGGTACGATAAAGTTGTCGGGCGGCCTTTCCGTCCAGCGTTTTTTGTTATAGACTTGTTTAATAATAAAATTTTTAAACATGTTTTATTTGAAAGTTAAAAAAAAATTTATGACTTGTAATCGCGAAAGATAACCTGCAATAATTAACATATTTACGTTGTCGGACTTAAGCAACGAGGCTGTAAATGTTCCTACAAATTTACAGCCTCGATTGACCGATCTCTTGTCGGGCAAGAGATCGACAATTTTTTTAATTAGTTATAAGTACATACCTTCAATTAAAAATTAAGAGTTTTGTAATTACAAAACTGTACCACGCTATAGTGGCATTTTGCATCTTGCGGGTGTCGGATTCAACCTTTTTGGCCGACAAAAATAATTTATTTTATTTTAATTTATAAATCATGTTTTGATTAAAATTAAAAATTATAGTTTCTCAATAAGAAAACATAACCGCGCTAGAGCTACAAATTTAGGTATTGTGCATGCGGAAACGCGTCCAACTTGCGCTCTGAAAATTTACAGAAAGTGGTACACTCACTCAAACAAAGCAGTTAAGACTTTTGTAATAATTTTCAAAAAAGGACGGTGTACTGAGGACTATATGGTTTGTGATTCTGAAATAAAGAGTTTCATAATTTAATGTTTTTAGGAACCACAAACAAAGGCTTTGAAGATAGTGGCTACGGCAAGAATTTCAGGACGAAAACCGATCATAAGAACACCCTTTGTTGAAACCACTACCATATCAAGTAAAACGATTACCAATAATCACATTGTAAATGAACCTGATCACAATATAGAAAAAGAAGAAGTACATTCTCAATTTCCCAAAAATCATTTAGAATCAGAATCTGAAACTTCCACTGAAGTCAATCAACATATGTCCAAGGAGTTGCTCGTGTATGGAAAACCACACAGTAACGATAATCTAAAGACTGGTTTCTTCGGTGCTGTGACTACTTCGTTAAAAAAGTTGTTTACATTTAGAAAATAAGTACTTTTAAGAATTCTGCTTTAAGGTACGTTTTTACTGGAGCGGCTGTTGCGCTCAGCGCTGAACGATCATCGCAGACCGATGATCCCTATGCGACGATCGCAACCGGAGTGTTTTATGTAAGCGATAATTATAGTCTTCATCCTCTTCTTCTCTAGGTGCCGTCTCCGCTTCGAAGGTTGGCAATCATCAGAGCGATTTTTACTTTTTAGACCGTGGCTTCAAATAATTCGTTGTTACCAAATCCAAACCATTCCCTAAGGTTCTTCAGCCATGCGTTACGTCCCCTTCCTTGAAGCGAAAAACGCGATAGACTACCCCCCAGATAATCCAAATAATCGAAAATATTACTCCAATCATCCAATATAGCTATCGTTCACCCTAGCGTAGCTCAGTCTCCCAAGGTGTGAGTTGGTCTTGTCCTAATCTTAAACATGAACTGTGAAAATTCAGAATGGAAGCAAACAAAGCAATATTTTCACTAATCATGTTTATTGTTCATAAAGATATAATAAAAACAGGGACGCGCCGTCCATAAGGGCGAAGAGGGGCGGCGCCCTGTGAGTGAATCAAAAAGGCGCCGCGCCGGTATGTGCCGAAAAATAAATTTGACAATACCGAAATTACTAGAAATATTAGTAATATTTTATTATCTTGTAAAATTGAAAACTTAATCGTAGGTATCTAAATATTAAAATAGCAGTTAGTATTACTTTGATCCCATAAGTGTAGGAACCCTTATTTCTATCATTAAACTGAAATGTTAGTCCATTAACTCACGGTAAAATATTGCAAAACCTCCGAATTTTAGAACAGCTTAGATTTGACATAAAATTTGGCATACACATAACTAACATGCCAAAGAAAATAAGTGATATTGTATCAGCGTGTGCGTTTGCCCTGGGAGTGAGTACCACATCGTCTCAGAGGTGAAAAAATACAAGTTCAAAATAAGACCGGAGGTGGACAAACTGACGAATTGTAAGTAGTATGTAACTTTAAAGATAAATTATAAAGTTTTCGATAAAGTCGATCATCATCATCCAGCCTCAAAAGTCCACTGCTGAACATAGGCCTCCTCCCCTCGTTTCCAACCCCATCTATCCTGCGCCGCCCTCATCCAGTTTTTATTTACCTTTCTCAAGTCGTCAGTCCATCTTGTAGGCGGTCGACCGACGCTTCTCTTGTCTTCTCTTGGCCTCCATTCCAATAACCTCTTCGTCCATCGCCCATCTGTCATTCTGGCTACGTGTCCTGCCCATCTCCACTTCAACCTGGCTATCCTCTCGATGACGTCAGTCACCTTTGTTCTTCTCCTGATTTCTTCGTTTCTGATTTTGTCTCGCAGAGTTATTCCTAACATTGACCGCTCCATTCTTCTCTGCGTGACTCTTAGTTTGGTAGCCGAGGCTTTAGTTAAGGTAAGTGTTTCTGATCCGTACGTCAAGACTGGGAGGACACACTGATCGAATACCTTTCTCTTTAGACATGTGGGTAACTCACTTTTAAAAGTTTCTCTCAGTTTTCCAAATGCTGCCCACCCAAGACCGATTCTTCTCTTCAGCTCATGAGTCTGGTTATCCCTGCCAATCGTAATTTGTCATTATTTTTGTTTTTGAGATGTTTATATTTAAACCTACATTTTCTGTAGCTACAACGAGTTCTTGTACCATCTCTCTGCCATACCTAGATCCTCAGCTACTATGACTATATCATCGGCGAAACGTAAGTTGTTTAGGTATTCTCCATCTATTTTTATTCCCTTTGTCATCCAATCCAAACTCTTGAAAGCATGTTCTAAGACCGTATTAAAAAGTTTAGGTGACATTGGGTCTCCTTGTCTAACCCCCCGTTCTATTTTTATGCGATTACTGTTAGTATGTAATTTGACAGTGGTTGTTGCCTGTAAGTATATTTTGTGTAATAATTTTGTATACCTATAATCTAGCCTGCATTCTTTAAGCGCCTGTAATATTTTGCTAAGTTCAACTGTGTCAAAGGCTTTATGAAAATCGATAAAAACTAGAACTAGGGGTTTATTGTATTCCACTACTTTCTCTATCAGGGTTTTTATACTTTGTAGATGGTCATTTGTTCCGTAATTTTTTCGGAATCCTGCCTGTTCTCTTGGTTGATAAATCTCTAACTTTCTTTCCATTCTCTTAACTATTATTCGCGTAAATAACTTATATAAATGGCTGAGGAGGCTAATCGGTCTGTAATTCTCTAAATTGGCTTTGTCTCCTGCCTTGTGTAATAGAATCATAGTAGCGTTGTTCCAGTCTGTTGGAATATTGGCGTTGTGAAGGCAGATATTGAAAAGTTGTTTAATTTTTTCAAGTAGTATATTTCCTCCAATTTTTAGTGCTTCTGATACTATTCCATCTTCACCTGGGGTTCGATTATTTTTCATTTTCTTCAGAGCCTCTTTGATTTCTGATTTTGTTATATCGGGCATTAAATCCGATCCTTGATTTAATACCCCAGTTTTTACTGTAATTGGAGGTTGCGCATTGTCATCTTTTTTTCTTGATTTGTATAACTCTGTGTAGAACTCTTCGACTATTGTTAATATTTCATCTCTGTTTGTAGTTTCTTTTCCAGTTCTGTTTCTTAGTTTGTTGATTTCTATTTTTCCTTTTTGTACGCTTACGTTCTTCAAAACTTTCATGTCCTTATTTTGCTCTATTGCTTGTTTTGTTTTTTCTACATTGTAGTTTCTTATGTCTTTTCTTATTGACTTTGTGATAGTCTTATTTATTTGATTTAGCGCTTCTTTGCTGGAACTTGTATCTCCTTTCATCTGTCGTCTTAGTTCTATAAGGGTTTTAGTAGGTTGACTTAGTTTTTCATCTTTTTGGTTTGTTGGACAGTACTTAGTTTGAGCCTGTTGTATTGTGGTGATTATTTGCTTGTTCAGTATATTAATGTCTGTTGTTGTTGTATCTTTCAATGTATCATTAATATATTTTTCGAACTCCTGAATATTAGTTGGTTTTACCCATTTCTTTGGGTGTTTCTTATTTATCATTTTGAGTCTTTCCTTTTCGATCGATATCGTTATTTTAGCTCTTACTAACCTGTGATCACTGCTTGTGCTGAACTGGTTTAACACATTTACGTCTTTAAATAATTCTTTTTTATTTGTTAAGAAATAGTCGATTTCGTTCCTTGTTTTTCCATCTGGACTTTCCCAGGTCCATCTTCTGTGTTTTTTCTTTTTAAAGAAGCTTTTTCTTTTCTTTAAAGTCGATACTGTTTGAGTTATTTGCGAGTGAATATGTTCATTTTTCAATAAAAAAGCACGTTTTTAAACGCGTTTTTCCAAATAACTCCAAAAGTAAGTATTTTATCGAAAAAATATTCTTGGAAAAATTAAAAAAAAAAAAAGCATTTTTTTCAAAACTTCAAATTTTTTTTAATAATATTTTTTTTAAATAATCGCTTTGAAACGGTGAAACTTAGATATCATATAAAAATATATTACATAAATACATAAATAAGTACATAGGTAAATTGTAAAGCTGTAACGATTAATTTCATTTGAGATGCTAATTAGGCGGAGATTTTTGCGATTTTTTTATAAAAAAAAGCACCAACTTTATTTTTAGCGTACTTAAGTGGCTTACTTTTGATGCTAAAACATTTTTAAAAAACAAAAATAAAGGCTTTTCTAAAGACTTTAAAAAAGTTATGATGAGTTTTACTCGAAAAGTGCTTCATTTTTTGGTTATCTCAACTTGAAATATTCGATTTGGAATTTGACTAATAAGAACCCATTTTCCACGAGCTACAACTCTGCCTCTACTAGGTCTACTGACTCCATGCATACACAATTTTTTTCATTTTTTTTTATAAGCTATATTTTTGATAAGAAAATTTTTTCAATAAAATACACACTTTTTGTGTTATTTGCAAAGAACGGTCGTGGTTTTATGTTGAAAAATGAACAAATTCACTCGCAAATAACTCGAAAAGTATTGCGTTGCGGACATATATTTTTTCATCCCCGAAAAAGGGTGGCACTCATTCCCAGGGCAAAAGCACACATCGACGCAATATCAATTTATTTCTTTGATATGTTAGCTATGATAGTGTAATCTGTTCTCTGATAGTGTAATCGCTGTTTTTTGTAAATATTTATAAAATTCATAATATAATAACTTATCAGCATATTACCTTCATGCTGCTCAAAATCTAAGAGCAGATAACTAAGAGTTACCCAGAGGGCCATGCTAGGAATCACAAGGAGAGACAGAATGCCAAATAATATCATCAAGCAAAGAAAAAAGTCAAAAACATAGTAGAGCATGTAGCAAAAAAGAAATGGAAATGGGCAGGTCATGTGGCAAGAACACCGTCATGTGGAATAGCGATCGCGGGAGGACAAACGAAGCAGAGATCGGCCACCAACGCGCTGGTGTGACGATGTAAAAAGAACTGCCGGGAACTAAATGATGGTAGCTCAAGATAGGGTGAGATGGAGAAAATTAGAGGAGGCCTATGTTCAGCAGTGAACGATAACGGCTAGATTATGATGATGATGTTACTTTCCTAACACATAACAAATAGTTTGTAGGTATACCGTATACCGATTCACTAAGTTGCAAAAAACTACTTACAAAGGGAGGAGGAAAGGGGCGCTTAAAATTACTTGCCCCGGGGCGCTTGAAAGCCTTGGCGCGGCCCTGAATAAAAATGTGAATATTATATGCATTAACAAATACAGGGTGTCCCGGAAAATAGTGCGTTCCTTTAAGGTATGGATAGAATATACAATTTAGAACAAAAAAGTCCTATACCATTTTTTTCTAAAGTTTACTGTTTCCAAAAAAAAGATTACATTGGTTTCCATATACCTGAATTTTAATCTTCAGAAAATTAAATAATCTGGCAACATGTTACGCACTGGTGAATAAGAACTCGTTTGTGTCTTACAGTATTTAAAATAATCCAACCTAATACTTACTATTTTTGTTTACTATAATTTTTTTTAAAATGTAGTTGAAATATGGCATAATTTTAAACGAATTATACTTACATATTTTAAGATGAAAACACATGTTTTAACTGAACCACCACTTTTGCGAACACATGAATTCATAGAGTAACATGCACTCATACGACGAGAAATTCCAGCAAAACATTTTGAAAGAATTTTAGTAGGTATTATGCCTCTCCATTTATTGATCTGCCATAAATAAACAACATAATATCATAATATTACTCATGAACACACGATTCAAAAACATTTTCGGCGTTGACACTAAACAGGATTCTTCCAAATTATCTGTTTACTAAACATGGGACTATTTACGTTTAGATTTTTGTACTTCACAGAGTTGCCAGATTTGAATTTGCGTTCCAAAATGTTTTATAGTTTTTTGGTCAAACGGTTGAATTTAGAAAAAAATGTTATAAGAGTTTTTTGTTCTACATGGTGCCTTCTACCTATACCTTTAAGGAACGCACTATTTTCCGGGACACCCTGTATATTCGAATTCTTGCCAAAAACTAATAAATTCTAGATTATACTGATGGCTTTTGGTATTCGATGGTAACTTCTTGATGTCGAATGGTACAGCTGTCGACTTGGTGTAGACCTGGGCAGATGTTGTGACCCTAGGTCACTACAGTTCTAGTGTGATGGTTGTCTAGCTGTGGCAACTACAGATGGTGGATAGCTGCTGGATGCATCCTGTTGTCGTTCTTAGCCTTCTGAGTAGGATCACCGGTGATGTAGACGGCTTGAGGCTCCCGGAGGGAGAAAAATTGATTTATTCTCAAAAACTAGAAAATAAAACACATATCAAACATCAAGAAGTAAAAACAAAAATGTACATTATTTATTTATTAAGCGCAACATGCCTTGTAGGCCTAGGGCTAAAATGTTTACATTTCTGATTACATAAATAATATAATAAATAACTTAATATAACTTACATAACTTATAAAACTTATAAATTTTATTTAAATACACTTCAGTTTTTTTATACACTCCTTCACCACCTCTCTCCATCTCCTTCTGTCCAATGCTAGTTCTTTCCATCTCTCAATGTTACTTTTCTTCAAGTCTTCATATACACTGTCCTTCCATCTTTTCCTTGGCCTGCCTTTCCTCCTCTTTTGTATTGGTCTTCGTGAGAGTACCATTTTTGGCATTCGTTTACTTCCCATTCTCTCTATGTGCCCCAAGTATCGTATTCTCTGTGCTTTGATCGTCGTCGTAATCGTTGGCTCTTGATATAGTTCTTCCAATTCTTTATTTGTTCTTCTTCTCCACTGACCTTCTATTTTCACACCTCCATATATTGCTCTTTGCATTTTTCTCTCCCATCTTTCTAAAAGGTCTGTTTCTGACTTTTTGAGCACCCATGTTTTGCTTGAGTATGTTACTGTAGGTCTGATAACAGTCTTATAAATTCTTATTTTTGTTTTTCTTGATACGTATTTGGATTTTAATAATGTGCGTAATGCTCCATATTTTTTATTTCCTTTAGCTATTCTTGCCTTTATCTCCCCTTCTTCATGACCATTTTCATCTATTTTGGCTCCCAGGTAAATAATTTCTTTGGCTCTTTTGAACGAGTATGTTTTTTCTCCATCTATTTGTACTATGATGTTATTCTATTTTCTTTTTGGATCTCTCCCATTATCATATACTTTGTCTTTTCTTCATTTATTTTAAGTCCGAATTTTTTGGCTTCTGTTATTATGTTTTTCATTAACTTTTGTAGTTCTTTTTTGCTTGTTGCTAATAGCGTCAGATCATCTGCAAATGCTATGCATTGGTGGCCGTTTTTAAATATCGTTTCTTGCATGTTTACTCTGCTTTTCTTGATTATTCCTTCCAATGTTAGATTGAATGCCATTGTTGATAGTGGGTCTCCTTGTCGTAATCCTTCCTTGGTTTCAAACTTTTTGGATGTATACCCTTTCCAAGCTATTTCGTTTGTTGTGTTTTCCATCGTCATCTTTATCATCCTGACAATTTTACTTGGTATCCCCAATTCTTTCATCAGTTCGTACATCTGCTGTCTATTTACTGTGTCGTAAGCCTGCTTAAAGTCTATGAACAAAGCATATAGTACTGTTTTATGTTCGTAACAGGTAGTCTGTATTTCTTTTAAGGCAAATATTTGGTCAGTCGTTGATCTGTTGTTTCTAAAACCTGCCTGGTATTCCCCCAGCATTTTTTCCGAATAATGACTTAGCCTTTTTCTTATACTTTGTGCCAAGATTTTGTAAACTATTTCTAATAGTGCGATGCCTCTGTAGTTTTCGCATAGCATTCTATCACCTTTTTTATGTATAGGGCATATTCTTGCTATGGTCCACTCTTCTGGCATTTTTTCTACTTCCCATATTCTTTTTATCAGGTCATATATCTCTTTCTGTTGTCTTTTCCCTCCTGATTTTTCATTTCGGCCGATATTTCTGTTATTCCTGGGCTTTTGTTATTTTTCAAGCTCTTTATTTCGTTCTTTACTTCGTGTTCTGTGGGTATTTCTATTGCTATCTGATCATCTTCAATTTCATGGTTTGTTTCCTTTTGTACTTCGCTCTTATTTAGCAGTTCTGTGAAATAGTTTTGCCAGTTTTCCATTATTTTTTCCGGCTCATTTAGCAACATCCCTTTATCATCTCTCATATATGGGTTATTTTTTGATATCCTCTTTCCATTTTTTTTGCTTCCTGGTAGAATGATCTTATTTCTTTTTTTTTTTTTGAAATTTTTCTTCTATTTCTTTCAGTTTGTTCTCGTTGTATTTTCTCTTTTTGCTTCTACATTTTCTTTTCATGATTTTTCTCAATTCTCTGTATTTTTCTCTAGTGCTTTCTTCGTCATTTGTGAGATTTTTGAGTCTTACTTTTCTTATTGCTTCTGCTACTTCTTGATTTTCTTCATCATACCAATCTTTTGTTTTGTGTTTTCTTTTGGTTTTCGCTAGGGTTGCTTTACTTGTGTTCAAGATTGCTTCTTTGATATTTTGCCATTGTTTGTCTGGGCTTGACGTTTCTTGTTCCCTGATTAGTCTATTGGTTATTCCCTGTTCAGACTTCTTCTGTGTGTTGTTATCTTTTAGTAGTCCTATGTTGAATTGTTTTCCAAGTTTTTCTGTTGTTTTATTGTTTCGCTTTATGTTATGCTCGATTTTGTATTCTGCTCTCACCAAGTAGTGGTCAGAGTTACAGTCCGCTCCTCTCATGCTTTTTACATTTATTACATTGTTTGCATGCTTCTCTATTAAAATATGGTCTATCTGATTTACTGTCTTCTTATCAGGGGAAATCCACGTTCCTTTATATATATCTTTTCGGCGTAATTGTGTGCTTCTTATCACCATTTGCCTTTCTGTTGCAAAGCCTATTATTCTTTGGCCATTATCGTTCGACTCCTCATGCTTACTATATTTCCCTATTATGTGTTCGTATATATTCTCTCTTCCGACTTTGGCAAAAAATATGGAAAAACAAAAATGTACCTTTGCCAAATAGTATCCAAAAACTAGCAATTGGCAAAGGAATAAAATAAAATTAATACTAACGGGACTAGTTAAATAATTTGATTACTAAACGCATATTAATAGATAAAATGAAATATTCAAAATTAGATATCAAGAGACACGTGGAGAGAAACGTCGTGGTTAAGTATAGAAACAAAAAAGGTTATAAAAAATTAATACAGGCTTAGAAAATCTTGTACAGTGATGGTTAAAAACTTACCCCAAGAGATGATAGTTTGATGAAATAAATGGGGCCTTATCTAAAGCTCATCTTTTTAAATAAAATAATTTTACCCTCTCCATTACTAATTGTCGCTCTCATTAACATGACAGCGCAAAGTATTAGGAGATGGGCAACCATGTTCCGCATTAAAAGACAGATACCTACAGAGTAAGAATATATGAAGTACGTTCAGTTTGATGATTTAGATGTTAGATGAAAAGAGATATATTAAATAGAAAAGAGGGCGTCAACGAGTTTTTAACGAAGAAAACAGGAAAACGTTGCAGCCGAACGTTTCAGTTGATAAATAGCCTCTTTTGAAGCACCAATATCACCAATTTCTCCAATAATATTAAAGCACGAACCTTCTCCTCGTTTGTGAGTTTCTTTCAACCCATATTTGTCAGCTCAATTTAGAATTTGAGGATCTCAAACTTTTCGCGGTAAATGGGACGAAGTTTAACACTGACTAACCGCACAAAGCCAACTGTTTACAGTGCCAACGCGCAGAGTACCCTAAATAAGCTAAGCGGTCCGTAAACTACAAACAATTGCCGTCTTAAGTACGCTATCCCCCTCCCCACCCCTGCCTCCCAAGCACAGACAGAACGCATGCAAATTGTCTTCAAATTTGGTGATTTATTTGGCAATGTAAAGATTTTTTTTGCCGGCACTGTATTTCGTTTTGCTTATGTTGAGCGATAGTCCATATTCTTCACTTACCGCGCTCACTTTATTAAGCAGTATCTGTAGGTCTTTAAATGATTCGGCTAAAAGAACTATCATCAGCGAATCTCAGGTTATTTATGGTTATTAATTCTAATGCCTATGTTTAGTTCATCCATTGCCTTACATGTCTTCCGAGTATATATTAAATAATATTGGTGAAAGTATACACCCTTGTCGAACACCTCGTTGTATTTATATTTCTTCTGATACTTCAACCTCTATAGTGCTTCAACCCCGAACAATCCGCAATTTATTGGTGCAAGAGACGCGACGTTCCGCATACAAAGTATCTGGGCGATTGGAGCAGGTACATAGGGCTAAAAACTTGTCAGTTCCATATTCATGCACTCATCGTTGAACGATCGTAGCTTGGCGTTGATCACGGTGTACTGCTTGTGTGGTTTGTTAACCCGGGAACAGTCGCGCCGTTAGAAAAAATCTCACATGTTATCCTTTTCCGTGATAACTTTATGAAAAATTTTGCAACATTGCTTTCCACTCGTAAGTGCTTTGAGGAAGATCGTAGTGATGCGTGGAAATTTGTTTTTATTTATTTTTTGTGGAATGTATGGCTTTGGTGAGAACCAATTCGCTTTAGAATTGTTAGAAATAGATATTTTTAACATAACAAGTAAATAAAAATATAAAATAGAAATTTGTTTTAAATTTGTATTGTGAGATTTGTTCTCTACGCGCGACTACTTACGTGACAGAAGTGAGCGCGACTGCTCCCGAGTTAAGGAGTTGTTTTGACTGAAGCGTCTATAACCGTTGTATCGTTGGAATCGCTAGCGACGATTTTTGGCGACTAGTCTGAGAGCAGACACCGTCGCAAACGCTGAGCGGTTATAGTGGCGTGTGCATCTTGTTTCGGAGTTTTTTATTTGAGAGATTTTTAGCAGTTTGTAAAGTGAAGCTTTTTTTATAAGAATGCCTCATTTAATCATTTCCTAATGGTCGTTTATCAAAATTTTAAAGTATCCTATTTCTTGGGTTCTGTTAAATATTGCATGTTTTTCCAATCTTGGAGCACTTAGAATTTCTAACATTTCTTCTGCTAGCAGGTATTTTAAAAAGCATTGTTTTCTTTTAATAATAATAATAATTATTAAAAAAGGACTTTTTAAAAATTCTACTAAAATTTTTTGGAACCGGGCAGATATTATTTTAGATTGTTTGGATCATTCGAAACAAAGAAGGTCTTTTGTAATTTTTCTCTTAAGTTGATCGTTTTTTTTTTAAGTTGATTGTTTTTCTCTTAAGTTATAAACAATTTAAAACTAAAAAAAGAATGAAAAATGACGATTTTCAAGGCTCGAAAACACAAGTAAAAAATATTTTTGTAATCATCAAAAACCTAATTTCAAATTAAAACCTTCTTCTATCAGGTCTCGATAATAAATAATATTCTGAAATATACATAGTTTTTTAATTGTTAATGAGGAAGTTTTGTTATGGGATGACGGGCGATCAGGTTACATTAACAACTAAAAGACTTTGAATCTTGAATGGGTTGCATGTGAGAGTTCATTTTAAATGAAGTAAAAGTCAGACTTACTCTCAATCTTTATTATAACTTCCGACGACCGGTTTCGCTCTTTAAAATTTGTAGAGCATCTTCAGGTCAAAGGTAACAAGTTACAAAATGCTACAAATAAAAACCAGAATTAGGACATTGTCTGGTTGTAAAAGATGCTAAAGATCCATATGATCAAGCCAATGTTGAATAACATACATAAAAGTAGCGAAATAGCATACCAATGCACATGCAAGCATTCATGGGGGTGGTGGTACAAAACTTCCCTCAAACGCAACAACATGCGCAGAAGTATGCTATATATAATCATGCACTCATAACGTGTCGTACTTACATTCGGATACAAGGTGCTATCAACTCAGTTTTCATTATCATGATGTTTCTTTTAAAGTTATGTTAACGGGATATGGTGGAATAGACGGACGATGCAGCAAAGGTAAACAAATCTATGGGACTTAGGAGTTCTTGAGGGTGATGAGATAGTTGGTGTAAGTTAACCAGCAAATCTATGTCTGTTATTATGTTTGTGTAAATCAAATTAGTGAATGACTTATTTACAATTTTAATGTGTGTTGGTTTTAAAGATTTTGTTTTTATTTTATTTTAATTTTATTTATATTTATATATATATATATATATATAAATATATATATATATATTAGAGCGGAGTAATTTTTTTTGTCATCGGGTCACAATCAGTTTCTGATTCTAGAATGAATTCTGTGAAAAAAAAACTTTACATCATAGGTATCTGATGAATTTCGAGGCGCCACATTTTTCATTTTAGTTTTGAGGTACATCAGAACTCGTCATTTTACGACTTCTGATGTACATTGAGGTTGATTATGGACAAAATTTTAACTTTTTTTATTACGGAAAAGTGTATTTTTGTAGCTTTTGAGACGAGGAATCTATTTTTGATATCTATTTGTACCAAAAACACTCACCAGGGGGCGCTACAATGCAATTTTTGTCATTTTACGACTACTTTTTTGGATAAAACAGTGTTAATATTATTTTTTCAACGTTTTTATTTAATAAGCCCTGATTTTATGTTACAAAAAATAGGTAATATTAATTAGTTTATAATAAACTTTACTAAAGAATATTTTGCTTAATTAAATTTATTTGAAATATAATAAATTAGATGTTTTTGAGTAACCAAACCACTCAATTTTGGATCAAAAAAAAATTTGGATCTTCGATTTTTCTAAAACTTGATGTATAGCTTCTGAGGAACGTAAAAATAAGCTCAAGCTGAAACATTTAAGCCCGAACAGTCTTCTTATTTTTTCTCAATTTGTATATTTTATCATAAAGTATCAATGGAAAAATATAAGGTATTAATACGAGGGACTCAAAAATGTCATTATAAGGCATTATAACAAATTATTATGATTCAAAACGAGGTTTTGGTCAAATTTTGGTGTAGAAAACGTTAGAATGCCGTTTCTTACATTTTCCTCCATTCCCAAAATATTGTATACTTCGATTTTGCTGATCATCTTGGCAATATTTTGCCAAGCATAATTCCTGTCCTTTGACATGTTCTACGTATCGGACTTATGACTTATTAAAATGTCCAGTTGGTGATAAATAGTAGTCTGATTTTCGCAAATGTGTGAGTGTTTAATGAAAGGGTAACAAATCAATTGGAAGTTCTGACAAAATATATGGGACGTTTTCGTAGTCTGACGTTCCAAACCTTAACCTGTTTCACAAAAACTTCCCTTGTTCCAGTGTTCCCAAAGATCAAAGTTTGTCCGACTAGACACCGTTAAGCTATTAACAAATTTTCAGCTTGCTATTAATCAACTATTTTTTTGTACGCGCGATCCAGGCCTGTATACTTTTAGAGCGCTCACTTCCGCCTTTATCTTAATTGTAAGAATTTTATACCTTTTTTGTCTTGGAGTTACATGACTGCGGGCTCTTAAATCTCCTTCGCTGATTTTTGTAACTCATAATTATACACAATAATTGTTTAAAACGATTTTGGACAATATTTGTTACATTGCAAACCGCTACAAGTAATATTACAATTGGTTGAAGTTTTTATCAATTTCCGCGCCCAAATCATAAAAATCTCACAAACACATCACCGGGGATTACGGCTTTTAGATATGACATTGGTGAAGCAAGTTGTAAACCTTTAGAGATGTTTCTATGTAATCTCGTGAAATATTGATGGACAAACGTTGGAAATTATAAGTATTTTAGCGTGGGTTACTAGTCTTCTTACTAGTACTTCAACAGTAGTTTTGTAATCGTAGGATATTCAGTTATAATTTGTTCCGCAAGTTCAGAGTTTATTAGGTAGATGCATATTCTGTTATTGGAGATTCTTGAGGCTAAGCAAATGTTTATGGGACTAACAATGTTACCTATGTACTTGACATATTCGAGTAGTAGTAAATTTGGTTCTGCATTGATTAGTACCTATGGTTTGCTCTTTTTGGATAGGTATTTAGGTTTCGGCTTTGACATAGTAACAGTTGCATGTGAACTAGAAATATTACTGGTAGAGTTGAGTTCAGACATGTTGTTGCTATCTGTTACTTATATAGTCAAAAGTACTGGACTAGTTTGTAGCGTTAATGTTTTTATACCATTGAATGTAGCCATTCAATGGCTACATCACTGTACGGCAAAACATCACTGTAACACTATAACATAGAATATTATTAGGTAAACATCTATTACTGATCGAGGTTACAATTTTCTCTTGATGATTAACACTTTACACAACAGTTGATACTTACTATCTGATGAGTAAATAGTATTATAAACTAGTATTTAAGGTAATAATAGCAAAAATCGACACTAATTTTCAGATCGGTACGTAAACGATCTGACGCTTATTTGACAGTCAAATTAAAATTTGAATTGGTTAATTGAACTAAAGCTAATACCAAACCCTTCTTTCTGTGCATCATAGTTTGTCGAATTCTCTCGATCGTGATTATTATAAATAGAAGTCAGAAAATTATGTATTCATTGAAGAATAGTTACATACTTTCACAATGTCAAGAGAAGAAATTACAATTGTCATTCTAGGTTAGTTACAATTGTCATATTTCGACATTTTATCGTTGACGCACTGAAAGAAGGGTTTGGAATGAACTGTATGTATTTTTAGTATGTAATACGTTCGTATTAGTAGGGGAGACAGGTGTGCTAAATTGGCACTTACTCGAGCGTTATGGAGACCTATTGGATTGTGAAAATTAAGTCCGAAAACCAAAAAAACTTAAGTCAAGTTTTCCATTTTACTGGAGACTTTCCATTTTTTAGTTTTAATTTCAAAAATCATTTTTTCCGATTACAGTGCCATCTATCCATAATTCGAAAAAATGTCTCGAATAAAAGTTACTTATTTTTACCTAAGAAATCCAAATCTGCAATAAAAAAATGGGGAATCCTATTTTAAGGTTTTAAAGTAACCCCCCACCCCACCACCGTGGGTGGTCGTGTTTGATGTCATTTGATACATCTTTAAAAAATATTGAACACATATTCTTTAGTTTTTTGATCTCATATTCATTTCGCGAATTATCGCGGGGTTCCTATTTAAAATTTTAAAGTTACCTACACTCCACCTCTGTCCGTGGGGTGTCGTGTTTGGTATCATTTGATAGATTTGTGAAACATATTGAACACGTAGTTTTCAGTTTTTCGATCTGACGTTCATTTCCGACGATCAAAGTTGTAAAACTTTGTGACTCATCCATTTCCTTACGGATCTGCTCAAATCGCAAGATTTTTTTAAATATACTGCATGTACTTAACTTACCTTATCTTAATCTGATGATTTCGAGATTTTCTAAGGATAAATTCTTTCGGACCCCCCTTAACGAAATCCCCTGTAGTTACAGTCCATATAATATATATTGTGGTAGGGGTACATTTACAGGGTACAATGTTTCTCCCCATGTGATATTCTAATGTGCTCGAGTAACTGCAGGAATCCCCGCTTGGGCTCCCCTACCTAATATAAAAGTAATTGCTTAAGGTCTAGTTAATTATTATATTTTAATTAATTTCATTAACAGAATTATTAATTTTTTTAAATTTTATAATTATCAAGTTAATGTTAAATATTTTTAATAACACAAAATTAATATCTACCAAATAAAAATAAAAGAAAAAATAATAATATTAACATTGCTTTACTCACAAAATGACGCAAATTGCGCTGTAGCTCCCCCTGGTGAGTATTTTTGGTACAAATAGATAAAAAAATGAATTCCTGGTCTCAAAAACTACTAAAATACACTTTTTCGTAAAAAAATGTTTAAAATTTGTACACAATCACCCGCAATTTACATCAGTAATCAGAAAATGACAACTTCTGATGTTCATAAAATTGCATTGTAGCGCCCCCTGGTGAGTGTTTTTGGTAGAAATACATATCAAAAATGGATTAATCGTCTCAAAAACTACTAAAATACACTTTTTCGTAAAAAAATGTTTAAAATTTGTACACAATCACCCGCAATCTACATCAGTAGTCATAAAATGACAACTTCTGATGCTCATAAAATTGCATTGTAGCGCCCCCTGGTGAGTGTTTTTGGTAGAAATACATATCAAAAATGGATTGCTCGTCTCAAAAACTACTAAAATACACTTTTGCGTAAAAAATGTTTAAAATTTGTCCACAATCAAACGCCATGTACATCAGAAGTCATAAAATGACAACTTCTGATAATTATAAAATTGCAATGTAGCGCCCCCTGGTGGGTGGTTTTGGTGCAAATAGATAACAAAAATGGATTCCTCGTCTCAAAAGCTACTAAAATACACTTTTCCGTAAAAAAAAGTTTAAAGTTTGTCCACAATCAACTGCAATGTAGATCAGAAGTCATAAAATGACAATTTCTAATATTCATATAATTGTATTGTAGCGCCCCTATTGAGTGTTTTTGGTAGAAAAACATATTAAATTTAAATTTCTCGTCTCAAGAAATACTAAAATTCTCTTTTCCGTAAACAAAGTTTAAAACTTGTCCACAATTAACCGCAATGAACATCAGTAGTCATAAAATGACAACTTCTGACGTTCACAAAATTGCATTGTAGCGCCCCCTGGTGAGTAATTTTGGTAAAAATAGATATTAAAAATGGATTCCTCGTCTCAAAATCTACTAAAATAAACTTTTCCGTAATAAAAAAAGTTGAAATTTTGTCCACAATCAACCTCAATGTACATCAGAAGTCGTAAAATGACGAGTTCTGATGTACCTCAAAACTAAAATGAAAAATGTGGCGCCTCGAAATTCATCAGATACCTATGGTGTAAAGTTTTTTTTTCACAGAATTCATTGTAGAATCAGAAACTGATTGTGACCCGATGACTTTTTTTTTGTCATATAAATTACTCCGCTCTAATATATATTAAATATTTCTATTTATTATTAATGTAAGATTGACAACGTTTGGATCGTAAATGTATTGAGTAATTATTGTGTATGCTAGAACTTGATTGTGCAGTTGCAAACTGATTATTTAAGGTCAATACCTGATCTGTGACGTGTACTGCTCGTGTGGGACTATTGTTCTAATAAGAGTAGGGTGATCGAAAGCTTTTAAATTGTAGTTAAAATGCCATATCGGCAGTCATATAATAAATAGCAATACAAAGTAAAAAGGTGGATTTAAATTAAAACAGCAATGTAGGTAAACAAAACATTACAAATTTAAGGGTGGAGAATTGGAATAGAAATTAAATAGAAATGTAAATGTATTAAGAAGTAATTGTTTGTGAATAGCAACTATGTTTTAAGTGATATAAGCTATGGATAGATATTAATAAACTATTGAACCAGATAATGGAAATTAGTGGTAAATTATATTTTCTTGGTATACATACCTACATTGTGTTATAAATTTTTTTTGTCAATAAATAAATACTTGCTAGTTATGTAAATTCACCTCACATAGAAACACACAGGACAAAGGACGATACAACAAAAATGAGGGATTGGTTAGGTCTGGAGCACTACATTTGATTATTTTACTACATTGATTCTTAATTTCTTAAATTCTTTCTTAAGGTGTCAGTTTTGTTGTATCGTCCTTTGTCCTGTGTGTTTCTATGTGAGGTGAATTTACATAACTAGCAAGTATTTATTTATTAAAAAAATGCCAAGTTATTTATTGACAAAAATTTTATAACACAATGTAGGTATACCAAGAAAATATAATTTACCACTAATTTCCATTATCTGGTTCAATAGTTTATTAATATCTATCCATAGCTTATATCACTTAAAACATAGTTGCTATTCACAAACAATTACTTCTTAATACATTTACATTTCTATTTAATTTCTATTCCAATTCTCCACCCTTAAATTTGTAATGTTTTGTTTACCTACATTGCTGTTTTAATTTAAATCCACCTTTTTACTTTGTATTGCTATTTATTATATGACTGCCGATATGGCATTTTAACTACAATTTGAAAGCTTTCGATCACCCTACTCTTATTAGAACAATAGTCCCACACGAGCAGTACACGTCACAGATCAGGTATTGACCTTAAATAATCAGTTTGCAACTGCACAATCAAGTTCTAACATACACAATAATTACTCAATACATTTACGATCCAAACGTTGTCAATCTTACATTAATAATAAATAGAATTCTTTAATATATATATAAATATAAATAAAATTAAAATAAAATAAAAACAAAATCTTTAAAATCAACACACATTAAAATTGTAAATAAGTCATTCACTAATTTGATTTACACAAACATAATAACAGACATAGATTTGCTGGTTAACTTACACCAACTATCTCATCACCCTCAAGAACTCCTAAGTCCCATAGATTTGTTTACATTTGCTGCATCGTCCGTCTATTCCACCATATCCCGTTAACATAACTTTAAAAGAAACATCATGATAATGAAAACTGAGTTGATAGCACCTTGTATCCGAATGTAAGTACGACACGTTATGATTGCATGATTATATATAGCATACTTCTGCGCATGTTGTTGCGTTTGAGGGAAGTTTTGTACCACCACCCCCATGAATGCTTGCATGTGCATTGGTATGCTATTTCGCTACTTTTAGTTATGTTATTCAACATTGGCTTAATCATATGGATCTTTAGCATCTTTTACAACCAGACAATGTCCTAATTCTGGTTTTTATTTGTAGCATTTTGTAACTTGTTACCTTTGACCTGAAGATGCTCTACAAATTTTAAAGAGCGAAACCGGTCGTCGGAAGTTATAATAAAGATTGAGAGTAAGTCTGACTTTTACTTCATTTAAAAGACTTTGTTTTAAAATTAAATAAGTCCAAAATACTTACCAAAAAATGATAGAATAAGGTTTGAACTTGATTCTAGGCACTTCGTAATTTCAAAAATGATATTTTTTAATGATGTTAGAGCTCTAAAAATCCTCTATTTTTTAGTTTTAAATTGTTTATAACTCGAAAACGATCAACTTAAAGAAAAATTACAAAAGACCTTTTCTTGTTTCGAATGATTCAAAAAATCTAAAATAATATCTGCATGGGCCGAAGAAATTTTAGTAGAATTTATAAAATAAAGTAATTTTTTAACTATTATTAATTAATTATAGTCTGGAAAAAATTATATCGGGCACTTCTTGTTTTTTTTTATAATTTTTAACATACTAAATTACACATAATCAAATAATTTTTATCCATTAAAGAGATCGGTAAAGGTCGTTCTTATATACGATCTTATATGGAACTGACTTGACTGTGACGTCGCTGGTCACGACGATGCAAATAAAAATGGATATCTAAAAAATTTATTTAAATTGTAACAAAATATGATATATTCTTCGACATGTCCCACCCAGATTATAATTATACGTATTAAAAATAAATGTTCCATCAAAACTTTCTAAATTCATTATAAAATTTGTATAAAACGGTCTATACATTTCTGCTAAGTTCTGGGAACAATGTATCAAATTTTCCTTATTACTTGTACCTGAGGTTAATGCCATGTACCTACCCAAACATCTCTTTTTCTGAAAAATATACTGCATAAATGTCTTCATTTGTAAATTTAAAAAATAGATCGCCCACGCATACCTTTTATCAAAATTATTTCTCCAATTATTTCTCCTATTATCTCAAAATTATTCAAATTGGATTGAATTGCCTTTTTCGTCCAATAATACTGCAACAAGCAGTGTTTCTTCTTCATTATTAGCCTCCTAAATTGTTTAAATTATCGCACCATCTTTTTCTTGGTCTGCCAATATTTCCAACTGTGTTGTTTATACTAATGAGATCGCAGGTCGCTATCGCTCCGATGTGTTCGCTTTCTACAGAAACCGAGATCGCTATCGCCATCGTGGACGCGATCACGATCGTGGTCACTTCGTGTTCTCCGCTTAACGATCATCGGTCTGCGACGATTATTCAGCGATGAGCGCAACAGCCGTTCCAGTAAAAACTGTACTTTTTAATACATACTTTATACTTTTTTGTTAATTTGTTTATTATATGTTTGTTATGTGTATATATCATATTTGTCGTAAAGTCGGCTGCTTTTTCGTGAAGAATATTATCAATTTTTAAATATAACTTCATTTAAATATTACCCAATTTCTCTACATCGAGATTTTGACTGTTACTCTGTAGTCTTCATAGGGACTTTCAGGACCTCAGTCTATTAAGTTCCAAATCAGTTCACAACTGCCGTTTCTATTAGACCAGGGCGGATCTGTGAAAAAGCGTCTATTTTTGGATGTGCGAAATGGCATTCGGATTTTTGCAGATAAAGTTAGGTGACAACTTCAACAATAATAATTGACTTATGCTCCTTCTCAAATATGCCCGGAACACTAATAAAAAAATTTAGATATTTAAAAATTTCGAAAAACATCGATTTTTTCTGCTTTCTTTGCTTATAACTTTAAAACGATTCATTTTGGAACAAAGTCGTAGGGAAATAAAATAAAGATAATCGAATTTTGTATGATAATCGACTGGTTAAAAATGTCTTAAATTATTACCCTTTCTGCAAAATAGCAATAAATACAAAATAAGGGTGCAAAATAAGCCTCTGTTTATTCAAAGTTTTTCAACCACTTTGGTTGCACTTGGAACTTTCGTAATTCGCTTAGAAACTTGTCATAACATACTTAAATCGTTCACCAAATTTCATTAAAATTGACCTGATAGATTTTGCAGAATAATTTTGCAATCTAAATTTTTTTTAAGTTCAAATTTTTTAAAAACTTCCTGAAGAAAGAGTGGTCCATTTAGAAGTTTGCTAATTTTTTTACATATAAAGAGTTTGTCTACCTATCTAATACACTTTACAGAATTAAAATCGGATTATTTAAGCGGCCTCAGCACTGTTTTAAAGTTATATACAATTTTTTGGCTTATAAACAAATACAGTTGGGACGTTTGAGTTGGCATAAATTCATTTTCTCGAGAATAGGCGTCTCTGGAGATATATCCCGAAACAGTTCGATTTTTATTTTTAAATTCTAAATTTTTGGTATATATATCGCACTAGTGACGTCATCTATCTGTGCGTGATGACGTAATCGATGATTTTTTTTAATGAGAATAGGTGCCGTGTGATAGCTCAATCAAAAGGCTATTCAATTTTATATTCACTAATATAAACATTAACATAATTATTTTTATACAGGGTTTGAATTAAACAATTTTTTTGAATTAAATTAATTACAATATTTAGATTACGTCATCACACCCAGATGGATGGCGTCATTAGTATGATATTTATGCCAAAAAATTATAATTTAAAAATAAAAATCGATCTCTTTCGGGATTTATCTCCAGAGTCGCCCATTCTCAAGAAAATGAATTTATTTCAACTCTAACGTCCTCACTGTATTTGTTTATAAGCCAAAACATTGTTTATAACTTTAAAACAGTGCTGATGCCGCTTAAATAATCCGATTTTAATTCTGTAAAGTGTATTAGATAGGTAGAGTTTTTTAACCCGGGAGTAGTCGCGCTCACTTCTGTAACGTCGATAGTCGCGTGTGAGATTCTTTCTCAAAATACGAATTTGAAACAAATTTTTATTTTGTACTATTTTTATCTACTTTTTATATTGAAAATATATATTTCTAACAATTTTATTAAAAAAACCTGTGTTAACGGCCACCTGTCCTAACGGCCAGTTTAAAAATTTCCCAAACCAATTATATGTAGACTACAAAAACTAGCAATACCGTCCACCTTTCTATATCGACCAATAGTTCTTTCATTTTTAGTGGCCGTTACTGACAAATTTTACTGTACATGTTACGAAAAAGGATGAAATGTGAGATTCTATCTAACGGCGCGACTACTCGCGGTTTAAAGCTAATTGGCTCTCCCTAAAGCCATAAATTCCACAAAAAGAAGAAGAAGAAGAAAATTCCTACGCATTGCTACACCCTTCCTCGATGCACTTACGAAGTTTTTTCAAAATTGCAATATTTTTCATCAAGTTATCGCGAAAAAGGCTAAAAATTGAGATTCTATCTCACCGCGCGACTACTCGCGGGTTAAAAATTCGAACTATTTTAAAAAAATTTAGATTGCAAAGTCTATTAGGTCAATTTTAATGAAATTTGGTGGACGGTTTAAATGTGGTGTAAGAATTTTCTAAGCGAATTATGAAGGTTTTAAGTGTAACCCAAGTGGTTGAAAAACATTGAGAAAAAACACTCTTGTTTGCCCCCTTATTTTCCATTTATTGCTATTTTGTGGAAAGGGTAATAATTTAAGACATTTTAGACCAGTCGTATATTATACAAAATTCAATTATCTTTATTTTCTTTCCTTACAACTTTGTTCCAAAATGAATCGTTTTAAAGTTATAAGCAATGAAAGTAGGAAAAAATGGATGTTTTCCAAAATTTTTAAATATTTCAATTTTTTTATTCATGTTCCGGTCATATTTGAGAAGGAGCATAAGTCAATTATAATTATTGAAGTTGTCACCTAACTTTATGTGCAAAAATCCGCCTAATCCACCTCAAAACAGATCCGCCCTGGTCTATATGCCGAGATTAGGCTTTTATGTCGTCGATTATAACATGGTATGTGGCCGGAGGTGGTCAATTTACAATTTTTAAATGAGACAGAAGGTGCTATAGTCAATTATTAAATATAATTCTTTAAGTAATCTCGATTGAATCTCTTTTTTTTTTAATAAAATTAGAGAACTGTGGTTTAGTAGGATTATCTGCTGAATGCCTGTATAAAAAGTCCTTTGGTGGCATGACCGTTTTAACCAATCCATTCCTGTCCAATTATATTTTCTAAATCATGAAAGCCAGGTATTTATTAACAACATCTATGTCGATTACCCATCGATAGTGGCAGATAACATCGAAGATCTTCAATGGTTTTAATTGATCTAACTGTTGCAAGTGAAGCTCTGGGTCTGAAAATAAATATTAAGACAAAACCAATAATTATAGCTGTAACTAATCACCCAAACGCAAATATATCTAGCTGGAGAAGAAATCGAATAAGTTAGGCAGTTTAAATACTTACGTTGTCTGCTAAACGAGAGTTGAACCGTAAGACTGAAATAAAGAACAGAGTAGAAGAGAAAAAGAACAAGTCAGAAATGCTTTTTTGAGGCTTCGTAAATTTCTGATCGTCAGTTGGATTGCAACCTGAGATACAAGATGCTAAAGTGTTTGCACGGTTGGCATGTTGTCATGTACGGAATGGAAGCATGCCCATTAACAAAATTGAAGTTTTTCAAATGTGGTGTGTTGGAACCAAAATCTTCGGAAGTGGTTCGGGCTCACATATACTCTGGGCTAATTAGCAAAATACAAGGAAAAGTTATTTACCAGCAATTTTATTGCTGGTATCGAATCTTATGACCCTATATTATATTAATAATATAGGTATGCAAAGTCCGCAGATAGTGTGCTACTTTTTTTATAAACAAAATGGCGCCCGAGAATAGTGTTTTTTTCCCATTTTTGCTCTATAACTTTTTTTTAGCTCAAAGATTTTAACTTTTCACCAAAAACACCCAAATAAAAATTCACCATAATTAAATTCTGCATAGAGACGTATTTTTCCCGATTTACTTCGACGAAAATTTTCCCCGGAAAATGCGGCTTTTTCCAACAAAATATTTAATTTTCAACTAAAATTTTAGATAAGTAATTGTTTATCAATAATTAAATAACTTGGTAATATAAAAGCTCTTTTCGTATAGATTATAATTCCAGAAATCGATGGAAACTGAATAAACAGTTTAGCAACAATTGAATTGTTAATTAAAAATGTACGGTCGCTATAATAGCTACAATAATGATGATACATAAGAATAACTATGAATTTTGTATAAAAAGACACTGAACCTATCTAATGTACTTTACAGCAATTTTCTTCATTCTTTTTTTGTTCCCAAGTAACTCGAATAGAAGCATCTAACTAACGCATTATTAAATGTCAAAGTTGCTTTTGTTTTGTTATAATAGATTAATTTGTTTATAAGAAAAGAAAACTATATACTTTTTCCAGTTGTAGACTTTTTTTGGATAAACTTACTGCAAGTGTACTTTTTAACGTTAAAAACACAAATATTCTCATTTGAAAGCTGTATAATCATTTTAAACAATCTTTATGTAAACAAATTAAAAAATTTTGTTATAATAAATAAATTAATTTATTATAACAAAACAAAAGTAACTTTGACATTTAATGATGCGTTAGTTAGACGGCTCTACTCGAGTTACTTGGGAACAAAAAAAAGAATGAAGGAAATTGCTTCATGGGAAGCTGAGAAAATGCATTTTTTTTAACCTATACCGATCTTGAACTTTGAGATTCCATTTTCTCCAACCTAATTTTTGATTGTAATTTTGGTATTTTTTGCATTTTTCACTCGTAATATCGATAGTTTTTATTATAATAATATATGTTACGAGTCTTTTAAAGATATGAAATTTTGTGTAGAGAAAGAGGACCGAAATAAAAAGGTGATGGTTTGAAAATTATCATCCTATTGTTTATATCTTTGCAGTGCATGCCGGTCAACTTTGACCGGTTGTATCTCAGGAACAACTCATCGCAATTAAACGTTTTTTCCTTCAAAAGAAGCGTCTTGCCGAGTTCTTTCCAATATCGTTTTCATAATTTACTTTAATTTAATATTTCCCGAGACATTGTATTTGTTTATAAGCCAAAAAATTGTTTATAATTTTAAAATATTCCTGAGGCCGCTTAAATAGTCAAATTTTAATTCTGTAATGTACATTAGATAGGTATAGTGCCTTTTTATACAAAAATTATAGTTATTCTTACGCTTCGTAATTATTATGTTGATTATAGCGACCGTAAAT
This sequence comes from Diabrotica virgifera virgifera, assembly GCF_917563875.1. Taxonomy (NCBI): domain Eukaryota; kingdom Metazoa; phylum Arthropoda; class Insecta; order Coleoptera; family Chrysomelidae; genus Diabrotica; species Diabrotica virgifera. Next base: position 110,690,293 of record NC_065451.1, on the reverse strand, counting down.
GTGTAATTAACAATTTAATTGTTGCTAAACTGTTCATTCAATTTTCATCGACTTGTGGAAATCTAGTCTATACTAAAAGAGCTTTTAATCAGCAAGTTATTTAATTATTGGTAAATACATAATTACTTACCTAAAATTTTAGTTGAAAATTAAAGTTTTTGTTGGAAAAACAAGCATTTTTCGAGGAAAATTTTCGTCGAAGTAAATCGGGAAAAACATGTCTCTATGATTTAATTACGCTGAATTTTTATTTGGGTGTTTTTGGTGTAAAGTTAAAATCTTTGGAGTTATAGAGAAATAATTGAAACAAACACGATTTGGGGACGCCATTTTGTTTATAAAAAAAATAGCACACTCTCTGCGTACTTTGCATACCCATATTAATATATATGGGTCATAAGATTCGATTCCAGCAATAAAATTGCTGGTAAATAACTTTTCCCAAAAATCGCCTATTCTCCGATAACCTGCACAGACTAATATATTCGTAAGTGCCGTAAGCAAGATCAGAATTGCCATGTTAATAGCCAACGTTCACAACGGACAGGGCACTTGAAGAAGAAGAAGGTGCATGCGCCGAGTGCTTACAATATTCATGGAAGGACAATCGGAAATGAGGAAGTATCAAGAAGAGCGGAATTCTAGAATTAGGAACCTTTGAATCGTTTAAAAAGTAAGAAGACTCCATACTTACGGCACATTGTGCGAGGAGAACGATATACTTTTCAGCAACTGGTACTCGAACCAAAGATAGAGGGTAAGAGAGAATGAACAGGAATCCACAGCTTTGAAATGCTTCGCAATGCTGCTAAAAACAATAATTTAATCCTGACTATCTAACACCTGACAAGACAATGTATGGTGACCGCATACACAGAAATGCACGGAACTTTAGGAAGAAGTATATAAAGGTCTGTCGGAATTAATGAATATTTTAAAAAATTATCAGAATCAAATGCTTCCATGTGTACCTACTCTTTTATTATGGATAATTCCACATTGAGCTTTAACCCAAACAAGCTTAACTATTTTTCGTTCCTCGTACAAGTTTTTAATAATAACTAATATATTTTTTAAGTTATATTGAATACTGGAATTATTAGAAATATTTATTAGTCGGTTATATGTCGGTTAGGCAGGGGTTTAAATCCCAGCGCCGGTAAGACATTTTTAAAAATGTCTATAGGCCCAGGCCGACTCAGTCTAAATAAAATGAGTGCCTTGGGTAAAACCAGCAGTAATAATAGAAGGTTGAAGCGTAGCACTGGAACTGTTACCTTTCTCGAATACCGTAGGCCCTAGGTTATAGCAGACTGCTCTGCTATAATCCCAAAGCGGCGTTAGCGATATTGGGACCGTGCAAGTTCGGAAGAGCGACACCTGGTTTCATAGCTCAGCAACATTTTTAGCACTTTTAATTATATTGGCCAATTATATTAGTCCTGGTTACTGGATAATAATTGTCAAGGCCGTAGCCCAAAAAAGAATAAGAAGAAAAAGTCAGATTGAGGTTATGTTATTAAAAGGTAAACATTGTATTCTTTTTCTCATGATCATCTTTCAGTGCGTCACAGTTTTTCGATTTCTTTCTAACGCATTAAATTGTATATGACAGAAAAAAGGCACGTCGGTGATTACTTTGGTAATTATTCTAGTTCGGTGATTATTCTAGTTGTCGATAGATGGCGCCATAATAAAAAAAATTTTTAATTAGATAATAATATTACAAATATAATCTGTATAAGACTATACAAATCAAAGAAAATACCATTTTATAAATGCAAGAAACACATTTCATTTGTTTTTATTCCAAATTGAAAAAAAAAAGTGACAACTTTCAGATTTAACTAAAATGTCATGTTAGAATAAATGTCATAAATGTGTATTATCACGGACTTGCCCTTATTCCTATCATTTGTTACGCACTGAAAAATGCTCATGAGAAGGACAATAGGTATGCAGTAAATGAAATTAATTATTAAAATGTAATCCTACAAGCAAAATACAATTAATTAAATTCACTTTTAATTGCATATCATATCAATATTGTGGAGCAACGTATAATTTTTCAATTTATAACAGCATTTACGAAATCCCATTTTCTTCAATGGCAGAAATATACGTCAATTTGACAATATGACTTATTTAAGAAATAGAAAGGTGCAAGATTTCTCCGCTATTCGCGCACGATCGTTTCTCGTATCCCCTCCAAGTACTTGCACACAGCGAATAAAAAGTGAGACTTATTATTATTAAAAGATGTTGTTTATTGAATAAATTATTATTGTTACTATATTTTAACACTTGTAGTAGTGAGTTGTTTAGTTGAATACCTTAAAATCTCAGTCTGATGTTTTATCATCTGTTTTTAGATGCGTTTGTAAATATATGATTATTTTTAAAATCCTTTTCTATATCTTAAATTACACATTAAATTTCTCAGTGACTTCATGAATAGAATAGTTTTTTTTATTTTTAAGTTGATTGTATAAAGTTTCATATAAATATATAAATTATATTTTTTAAATCGTATGTTTAAGAAAAACCGTAGATATATTTTTTTTAAATTTATAATATATGATTTTTTAATAAAACTAAAAATTTTCACATGGTTTTTACTGAGTTTTAATTAGAAATAGATAACTACGGAACTCTTAACCGAGCTAGCAGCAGTAGCAGCTGAACAAATTGGATTACATATCATCATCAATCAGAAAATCGCGTCCGCTGCTGGACTTAGGCGTCCCTCAGTTCTTTCCAGTGTTCTCTACACTGGGCAGCTTGTAGCCAGTTTCCCGCTACTCTTTTTATGTCGTCGGTCCATATCGGCGGTAGTCGTCCTCGGCTTCTTTTATAGTTTCTGCGCCTCCATTCCATGATTCGTCTTGTCCACCGCCCATCTTGTTTTCTAGTTAAGTGCCCTGCCCAGTTTCACTTAATGGTCTAAGAGCTAGCAACGTTTTCGAGCAACTATTTTAAGACAGCTGATTCTTTAATATATTATTCCCTATGCATCCTAGAACACCTTACCGGCCATCTGGCTACTGAGACAGGTTGCGTTCATTACTGCGCAGCGCACCTGTACAGGTAAATATATCGAATTTAAAATTATTTTAAGACGAAAAATTTTTTTGCCATTGTAAAACATTCTTAGAAATATGAATTATAATTGCCAGGCATTTCTGTGGTTGCTAAATAGGTGCCAGACGCTATAGTCTAAATGGCTATCAACGTTTTCGAGCAACTGTTTTAAGACAGCTGATTCTTTAATATATTATTCCCTATGAATCCTCGAACACCTTCCCGGCCATCTGGCTACTGAAACAGGTTGCGTTCATTACCGCGCAGCACACCTGTACAGGTAAATATATCGAATTTAAAATTATTTTAAGACGAAAAATTTTTTGCCATTACTTTTTAAACATTATCAGAAACATGAATTATGATTGCCAGACATTTCTGTGGTTGCTAAATGCGCGCCAGACGCTATTTATTATAAATAATAATAGAAAAATTTAAATCATTTTAGTATGTCTGTAATTTTAATATTATATTATTAACACATAAATAAATGCAAAATTAATTTGCCAGACATTAGCTCGGTTGCAGTCATCAGCCAGATGGATTTTTTTTTTTTTTTTTTTTTTATTAACAAAAATCGCATCAGCCAAATTGGCTATTAGCGAAACAATAGTGGTGAACAATAATTTTTATTACATTTGTGTTTTTATATATTGTATAAAATGTTAATTGCACTTAGGAACCTCTTTAAATTTGACATATTGCACTGTAGGCCTAAAATGTCACTCAGTTTGTTTGGTATATTGTACAATATGCGCTTTGGCGTTAATGCTGCGCAATTCTCCAATAAATGTTTGATTGTTAACTTTTCTTCACAGTTGTCACATCTTGGTTCTTGTTTGTAGGAAAACACATGACTATTAGTTAATCGCGTATGACCCAATCGGAGTCGCGTTAATATTACCTGGTCTCTCCGACTTGTTGGTAATGTTGGCCAGGGTTTTATCGATTTTTTAATTTCGCGTAGCTTGGCCGATGACACTTTCCACTTTTCTTCCCACATATACCGCACTTTACGTTTGACCGCCGCTTTCACATCCGCACTCGTAAATGTTTCAGTACACTCCGCACTATCACTAGTTGCAGCTTCTTTTGCAGCGTTGTCTGCCTCTTCATTTCCTTGAATTCCAATATGGGATGGTATCCAGAGGAATATGATAATTTTTCCATTCAGTTGAGCGGTATGAACTTCTTGTTTTATTTTGATGACCAAAGGATTAGATGGGTAGACATATTGGATTGACTGTACCGAACTTAGAGAGTCTGTGAGTATGATATATTTGGTATTACTGGACGCATTGACAGCAAGGGTGGCCTGGTATAGAGCGTATAATTCAGCAGAGTAAATAGAGTACTCTGAAGGGAGTTTGTATTTATTTGTTGATGTTGGGGTTATGACTGCAGCACCAGTGCCTTCATTTGATTTAGATGCATCGGTGTATACTTGTGTATACTCCTTGTAATTGCGGAGTATATCATTGAAGGCGGATTTGATTAACTGTGGGTTTGTTGAATGTTTATCGAAAGAAATGAGGTGTGTTAGGCACTGAGGGTTTTTTATTTGCCACGGAGGAATTGAGGACAGTTTGGAAGGAAAGCATTCTGGGAACGCATAGTTTATTTGATTTAAGTAGCTTCTAATTCTTGCGTAGAAGGGTTTGGCCGTTCTTGGTTTATTTATGAAGAGATTTGGGAACTTTTCTGTAAAACAATTTTGTATAGTAGGGTTTTTTGAGTTACACCTGATTTTCGCGGCGTATGCTACACTTAAATAAACTCTTCTGTCTTCTAAGGAGGGTTCTCCAACTTCACAATACAGACTTTCGATTGGTGTTGTGCGAAAAGCTCCAGATATTATACGTAAAGCGAGATTGTGAAGACTGTCAAGTTTTTTCAGCAGCGTCTTAGCCGCTGTAGAATACACAGTAGACCCATAATCTAATTTTGATCTGATTAATGTTCTGTATAACATTAAAAGTGTTTGGCGATCCGCACCCCATTCTTTATTGGCCAGAGTTTTTAGAAGATTTAGTCGCTTGTGACAAGATAACATCAGATTTGTTATATGAAGTTTCCAGCTTAGGGTTTCTTCGAATGTCATGCCCAAGAACTTAATTGACGTTGCACGCTTTAGGTTTTCATCACATAGTCTTAGGTTGGGGATATTTGTGACGTTTCTCTTTGAAAACAGGATGAAGCGAGTTTTTTCAGCGGAAAAACAGAAACCTGTTTTTTGTGACCAGATTTCTAAGTCTTGTATAAAGTTCTGTGTATGACGAAATATATTTTGTATATTTTTACCTTTGCAGAAAACTACAAGATCATCTGCGTAGACTCGTGCCTTTACAGGCGATTTTAGGTTTTTGAGGATATCATTGATTGCCACTATGAAGAGAGTAGGACTTATAACCGAGCCTTGAGGGATACCATTTTCTGGATACATTATATCTGATGTTATGTTATTTGTCCTAACTCTGAAAGTTCTATTTTGAAGGAAATTTTTAATAAAGAATAGGCTGTGACCTTGAATGTTCCAACTATGTAATTTTTTTATTATATAGTCGTGCCAGGCTGTATCGAAAGCTCTTGATATGTCAAAGAAAACCGCTAGACATTTACCCCCTAGTGCGAATGCTTCAGAAATGTCACTCTCCAAATCTATGATATTATCTATAGTTGACCTTTGGTCTCTAAAACCACTTTGTTCTGGAATAATCAAATCTTGTCTCTCCAAGTGCCATCTTAGTCTATTGTTAATAATCTTTTCTAGTAACTTACACATGGCGCATGTTAAAGATATCGGTCTGTATGACTCGGGACTTGTCTTAATACTATTAGGTTTTTGTATAGGTATTACTATGGATTCATGCCATTTTTCAGGAAATTTGTGTTGAAGCCAAATAATGTTAAACAGATCTAGAAGTTGTTTGTGAGCGCTCGCTGGAAGGTGTTTAATAAAAATACTAGGAATATCGTCCGGGCCAGCGCTAGTTTCTTTAATATTTGATAATGCTTCCGTATACTCTAATTGAGAAATGGGTAAATTTAACGGTTCATCTGTGTTAGGAGTAATGCTAATTTTCTTATTTTCTTCATGTTGTTTGTAATTAATGAAAGATTTTTTATAATTAATATTACTGGATCGGTTTTTGTATGTGTTAGCAAGGATTTTAGCAATCTCAGTATTACTAGTAACTGCCTTTCCATTTCTCTCGAGGCTTTTGATATTCTGATTGCTGTTTAATCCAGATATTCTTCTGACTTTGTTCCATACTTCAGTCATGGGAGTGTTTGCATTTAACGTTGATACATATTGAGTCCATGACTGGCGTTTGGCATTTCTAGTTGTCTTCTTGGCTATTGCACGTTGTTTTGTATATTCAATTTTATTCTCGAGAGTCTTGTAGCGCTTGTATTTGTTAAAAGCTCTTTTGCTAGATTCGACTGCTGTTTTGCATTCATGGTTCCACCATGGGACGGGGTTGCGTTGTTTTATGTATGAAGTTTTTCCTATTGCTCTTTCTGCTGCTTCTGTGATAATGGTAACAATGTTCTTAAGGGTCTCGTCTATATTTGAGGTGCTTTTAAATGTGGTCATACTGCTTTCGACTAAATTTGAAAAAAGATTCCAGTTAGGTTTTTTTAAATTCCATTTTGGGGTAAATGTCCGTCCACGTTGGTTTTTGTTGTTATGAATAAAAATTGGGTAGTGATCACTGTTATACAAGAAATCCAGCCTATCCCAGGTGAGCTGTGGGGTCAGACCTGGTTCGCATATCGTAAGGTCTATACATGAAGATTCACCGTTCTGTATATTAAATCTAGTGGGTCTGCCGTCGTTTAAGACTGAAAGGTTGGACTGTTCAAATATCTCTTCCAGCAATCTTCCTCTGGTATTTATAGTAGAAGAGCCCCATGAAAAGTTGTGAGCATTAAAATCGCCCAAAATAAGCCTGGGTTGGGGAATTTGTTGTAAGAGTTCAGTTAATGCTTCTGAGTCTACTTGCGTTGATGAAGGTAAATATAAGTTACAAACGTAGATATTTGGACTCGAGTTAACTTTAATGCAAATTGCTTCTAGATTAGTTTGGAGAGGAACTACTGTAGTTTCAATTGACTTTTTTACAAAGATAGCTACTCCACCACTGGCTTTATCTTGGTTAGTTCTGTTTTTGCAGTAATTTTTAAATTTTTTTAAAGCTTGTATGTTTTCATTTTTGAAATTAGTCTCCTGAAGACAAATTATATCTGGATTGTGTCTGGATAGAATTATTTGGAGCATTGGAAGGTTATTATAGAAACCGTTAATGTTCCACTGCAAAATTGATGAGAAGCCCATTTATAATAAATAAAACTGAAATTTGGGATTGTCACAGAAGTTCATGACTCTATTCTTGAGAAAACTCACTTTCAGTCTCTGATGCCTCAGTATCCGAGTAAGCCATCTGTAAATGCTTCAATAGTTTCTTTCTAATTTTTGTACATCTAGCTTTAATCGATCTTTGTTTGAAATACGGGTATATTGCTGTTAGCATTTTCACTAAAGCTTCAAATTCGCTAGTGTAGTTTTTTATGATGCTGACTGGGTCCTGTGCACCATAAACATTTTCAAATAGATCGGATATTTGATCAAAATCAAGAACAAATGAAGGGTTTTGCTCTGAGATGAATGCCTTGGTCGGTTCCATGAGTACGTGAGTTGGAGTCTTTCCCTTACTTTTCTTTGGTTTTTTTAGCTGGAGCAACATTAGGTTTAACAAATGGTTCAAGACTTTGGTTTTCTGAATTATCATCTTGCGCTAGAGGAGGTGTAACAATGTCATCCAAACTGCGTTTTGAGCTATTTTGTGTGGACTGGGTTGTATCTATATTGATAATTGGTTGTGAGGTTGGAGTTTTTGAGGGGTTGGTTGAAAGTATTTCGGAAGGTATGGGTTGCGAAGATGATTGGGAGTGGGGGTTTTGGTTATAATTTTCAGAAACTGATTCTTGGATTGTTTTGCAATTTGCTGCAGTGTGGCCTGGCCTTTTACATGAAAAACAGATCAAGGAATCTTGTGCAAAATAAATTCTATAGTTGGTGTTATCATAATTCATTAATATGGATTCAGGTATTGGGGCAAGCGGTGGTGTGATAAAGATTTGTCGTCTAAAACTATAAATGTGGTTGAATTCCGGCAAACCGGCGCTTATCTTGAGAAATGACATGGGAGACATGGGTTGAAGGCCCAATTTTTCAATTTCTTGAATTAATACAGCATGCGGTATGGAGGGACAAGCGTTTGACAGAATTAGCCTTTGTGATGGAGTGATTAGTTTGCGTGCTTGGACTTTTTGGTTATTAATTTCTATGGATCCTCCATAATTATTCATGAAATTTTCAACAACATTTTTGTTTGCAAGGTACATACACACTCTGTTGTTAGAAAGCCTTGAGGAAAATAGGATATTTTTGGGCTCGATCAACTTTCCTAGTGAAATCAGATAATCTTGAAGTTTAAGGTTTTCAATGGATGGGAATACAATGGCTTGTTCTTTTGTTGGAAATTGTTGTTCAATCAAAGCAGTAGAATAAGTTTTAGTAGTGTTTTCCATTTGGGCGCTCCTGTAGTCAGAAGTCCCGGCAGTCGGATTTGACATATTTTATTTATTATTCAAAACTAAGTAAATCCTGAAATACGGACCTGTCTTACAACAGGTGATTTTATCATGTCGTTATAGATAACGAATAAACGTGTTTAGGGTTTTTTGTATCAAACCGACTTCTGATAAATAATAAATTCCAGTGAAATAACTTGGCTTTATATAATTTTAAAGAGTACTTACGTACAATAATTGAACGCACTATAATACACTTATATATGCGAAAATAAAAATTTTTTACTCATTAGCTACTATCTAAAATAACTATTTTGTTTGGAGCTGACAAATACGCACCAACTAGTATACCTGCCAGGACCGAACTCCAGCCAGATGGATTTAAAATCGTTTAAAATGATATATTTTCATCAAATCGTACGCTGGCTGTGTTAAGAAATAAGACAAACAAAAGATACAGGTAAATATATTTGAAATTGGTTTAAGACGAAAAATTTTTTTTGTCATTACTTTTTAAACATTATTATTAGAAAAATGAATTATAATTGCCAGATATTTCTGTGGTTGCTAAAATAAATAATAATAGAAAAATTTAAATCATTTTAGTATGTCTGTAATTTTAATATTATATTATTAACACATAAATAAGTGCAAAATTAATTTGCCAGACATTAATTCGGTTGCATTCACCAGCCAGATGGATTTAAAATCATAAAAATAATGTGTATTTTCAGCAAAACGATGGCTGGCTGTGTTAAGAAATAAGACAAACAAAAGATACAGGTAAATATATTTGAAATTAGTTTAAGACGAAAATTTTTTTTGCCATTACTTTTTAAACATTATCAAAAACATGAATTACAATTGCCAGACATTTCTGTGGTTGCTAAATATGCGCCAGACGCTATTTATTATAAATAATAATAGAAAAATTTAAATCATTTTAGTATGTCTGTAATTTTAATATTATATTATTAACACATAAATAAATACAAAATTAATTTGCCACACATTAATTCGGTTGCATTCACCAGCCAGATGGATTTAAAATCATAAAAATAATGTGTATTTTCAGCAAAACGATGGCTGGCCGTGTTAAGAAATAAGACAAACAAAAGATACAGGTAAATATATTTGAAATTAGTTTAAGACGAAAATTTTTTTTGCCATTACTTTTTAAACATTATCAGAAACATGAATTACAATTGCCAGACATTTCTGTGGTTGCTAAATATGCGCCAGACGCTATTTATTATAAATAATAATAGAAAAATTTAAATCATTTTAGTATGTCTGTAATTTTAATATTAACACATAAATAAATACAAAATTAATTTGCCAGACATTAATTCGGTTGCATTCACCAGCCAGATGGATTTAAAATCATAAAAATAATGTGTATTTTCAGCAAAATGATGGCTGGCTGTGTTAAGAAATAAGACAAACAAAAGATACAGGTAAATATATTTGAAATTAGTTTAAGACGAAAATTTTTTTTGCCATTACTTTTTAAACATTATCAGAAACATGAATTACAATTGCCAGACATCTCTGTGGTTGCTAAATGTGCGCCAGACGCTATTTATTATAAATAATAATAGAAAAATTTAAATCATTTTAGTATGTCTGTAATTTTAATATTATATTATTAACACATAAATAAATGCAAAATTAATTTGCCAGACATTAACTCGTTTGCAGTCACCAGCCAGATGGATTTAAAATCGTTTAAAATGATATATATTTTTAGCAAAACGTACGCTGGCTATGTTAAGAAATAAGACAAACAAAATATACAGGTAAATATATTTGAAATTAGTTTAAGACGAAAAATTTTTTGTCATTACTTTTTAAACATTATTAGAAACATGAATTATAATTGCCAGACATTTCTGTGGTTGCTAAATGCGCGCCAGGCGCTATTTATTATAAATAATAATAGAAAAGTTTACATCATTTTAGTATGTCTGTAATTTTAATATTATATTATTAACACATAAATAAATGCAAAATTAATTTGCCAGACATTAACTCGGTTGCAGTCATCAGCCAGATCAAATTAAACATGTAGGGTATTCCAGTAATATATTAGTTATTACAGAAAGATAGCGGTAGAGTAGACTGGCGGAAAGAGACAGGAATAAATCTACCTACCTACGGTATTTAAAGAAATTTTTATTTATCTCAACCTAGCTAATAATGACAGAATTAAATATGTAAAATGTTAATAAATAAAAATGATTGTCGACATTTTCAAGAACATAATAAAAAATAATATTTTTTATTCTGGGAATAATTTTTTTCATTTAAATTGTTTAAATTAATGTTTTCAAATTAAATAATCATAGAAAAAAAAAGGATAAAATGAAATTGAAGTCGTATCAAAATTTATACTTGTTGAACAATATCCTTTCGTTGGCTCAGTGTAGATGGTCTTTAAGTTGTGATGGAAACACCAAATAATAGTAGCAGAGTTTATTGATGAGACTTACACTATGGATGTTGACCCGGGGTACTTTGAGTAGAGACTTAAATGATGAGCGTTGAAGACAATCACTCGCGTTAATGAATTAATAATAATTGAATTTCTAGACAAGAGATCTTAGTTTTATATAAGTTTAAATTGGGTCAATGTAAACACGGGCCCCGCGTGATTTTGTGTATCTAATTAAGGTAAATTGTTTATCTTATGTCAGCAACTTTTGGCTGATGTCCAAATTATATTATTGTTAATTGACCAAATGTGTATGTAATTTAATTAATTACGTGTGTGTGTTTAATAACAAATAAATGCATTCGATCTACTGGGTGATAAAATGATACTGTCCAATTTCGGATATGAATACTGAATATTTGATATTGGACATACTGCGGATTCGGGCAAAAACTGGCCCAAGTGTCAATACTCAAAGTTTACATATAAGTATTACATAAAATAGTCAAATTCAAACATGTTAATAAATAAATAGTTTAAGAATAATCAACAATCTTCCAACCGTACTCTAGCTATCAATGTCCGACTCTATCTCTAGATTAAAATTAGGGCAATTGGATGAAAATGTGGAGAGTGGGATGTCGGCCTTTGAAGTCGACGGTACATTGTTATGCCGATTACTACTTAATACAGGTACTTCCTGTTCGTTAGTCTGAGTATGTGGATTCCCTGACCGACATAGTCGTACAACAGGACGGTATTTCCATAACGTGAGTATCCCAATAATTACCATTATAGTGATGGTCCCGGTGGCTACAAAATAATGCCAATTAGATTCTGGAATCGATTGCCACTGCGTATGCGTCATTTCTTGTTCTAGACTTTCCTCCTCAAGTAACGCGTGACGTAGCTCTCCTCCTGGTATGTCCAGGTAGGTGTTTAGAGGCATGTTAAACCTGCGGGGTGTCCTCGCCACCAATTGGGCCACGGGAGTGATTGGCGCCTTCAGGTAGCTTGTTACCGCTCTCTCCATCCCACTGCTAGTGGGGAGTAATGTAATATTTGTCGTTTGGGCGATACTTTTGGGTGAAAGTTTCAGGAATGTGACTCGTTCCAGTACTCTTTCGCTCCGATTTCCATCGCAAATAATGGATATGTGTATCGTGACTGGCGTGATAACGAGCCAGAGGTTGGGGGTACCCATCTTACTCCATTGAGCTGTCTGTATTGTCCTGGCTACCATTGGACATGTGCTATTCTTAGATCGCTCATAAATTTCTTCAAATATGCAGTTTGGTTGGGTATCCATGTTCCTTATAGCCGTTGGTGAGCACGCTATCTGCGTCTTTGTCAACAGTAAACATCTTTCCCTATCTTCTGCGGTCAATTCGAAGTAGTGCAGTGTGTTATAATCTACGACCAGTAGATTCCTTGGGGCGACAAATGTGCGCAACACCGACCCCTCAACGTTAAGTGGTATGGCCGTGACTTTCAGCATGCTGTACTTAATTTTCCCTGTCACTATGAAATAGCCGATGACTGTTATATATCTGTCGTCATGACTGACTTCTGTTTCTATAATGGGCTGTCGTCGTATTTCGACCCCTTGTGGCAGTATCTGCCCTGCTTTCTCTATCAATTTGGTTATCTCACCCGGTTTCACTATATCATTGAAGTGTCCGTGGTTATAGTGAAGGTTTAATATTCCCTCGTAAAATTGAGTATATTCGTTTATGAATTCCATAACTTGCAACGCTATCGTTTGTATTCGCAACGTGCTATATTCGGTTTCTAGTCTCTGTGCTTTGTCTTCTACTTCGTTAAGTCCTTTAGATATTTCTTGTAGGCCTGTGATTAGTGCTTTGTTAAACTTGTTCATTTGCTCGTTTATCCTGTTCTCTGTGTGATTGATTGATGTTATTGTTTCTAACATTATCTTCGCTTGATGCTGTGATCCCTTTATTAGCTCCTTTTGGTTATTGTCTAATGCTTCAATGTTACTGTAGGCTTCGTCATTGACTCCAAATACTGAGGTTAATATTGTTCCTAATATTCCTCTTCTTTCCCTTGCTTTTATTTCTACTGTCAACCCCTCGCTTACTGATTCCGCCTTTCTTTGTCCTTCCTCTAACTTCCCTATTATATCCTTACAATTCACGATTTTTATATCCTGACACAGTTCTCGTACTCCTTGTATCATATTTCCTATTAGTTGGTGCTCTGTTCGAATTCTTCCCTTTTCTAGTAACACCTTTATTCGAAATGTTCCCCGGTCTATAACGACCTCTCCAAGATCTTCTGTGAAAAATCCTGGTTCCGGATTATATATTTTATATGGTTCTGCCTTTATGGGTTTTAACATCGTTAAAAACATTATAGCTACTAGTATTTTCTTCCATCTTAGTGCTGCTGCCTTCTTCGGCTTTTCCTGTTTCTCTTCTTCCAGTCGTATTAGTTTATGTATGGGTCTTTTTGTCAGTTTCCCGTTCGCCTTTCTCACTGTTACGACTCTGGTTAGTCCCTCCGCTCCAGGGTGTGTTTCTGTTACCCTCGCTAATGGCCATCTGCCTGGAGGTGTATCTTCTTCTTTTATTATAACTATTTCTTCTTCTTTTATGTTAGAGTGCGCCTTATGCCATCTATTTCTCTGTTGTAATTGGTGCAGGTATTCCTGTTTCCAAATGTTCCAGAAGTCTCTTTTTATTTTCTCCAATAATCTCCACCTCGTCGGCATCTTCAAATAAGTCGTAAGCTCTTCTTCCCGATTTGGTGATATAATTTCTCTCCCTATAAGGAAGAGAGCTGGTGTCAGAGATATTTTCCCTTCAGGGTCTTCTGATGACCCACATAATGGTCTCGAGTTCATACATGCTTCTATTTGTGTCAGCACCGTACTCAATTCTTCATATGTTAGAACTGTTTCCCCGATGATTCTTTTCAAGTGATATTTCATTATCCGCACTGCGCTCTCCCATAGTCCTCCGAAATGTGGTGCATATGCAGGTATGACATGCCATTGGGTACCTAGTGCCAGTAATCCTTGTTTTATCTCGTCATCTATTTTTTGATTTTCTTTTTTCAACAAATTTGCTGTTCCTACGAATGTGGTTCCGTTATCGCTGTATACGTTGTTGCACTGTCCTCTGCGTGCCGTAAATCTCTTGAACGCCGCGATGAATGCATCCGTAGACATATCGCTTACTACTTCGAGGTGTACTGCCTTCGTTGACAGACACACAAATACTGAGATGTAGCCCTTATAGCTCCTCTGTCCTCTGCCTCTCGTGGTACTTATTTTTATTGGCCCGGCATAATCTATCCCTGTGTTAGTAAAGGGATGACTCGGGTTCACTCTGTCTTTCGGTAGATCTCCCATTAATTGTTGTGCTGCTTGGCTTTTATACCTCCTGCACCTTAAGCATTTTGCTAGATGATCTTTCACGGTTCTTCTGCCGTTGATTATCCAGTATTTCCTTTTTATATACTGTAGTGTTTGTTGTAATCCGCTATGTAGATTTTTTGCGTGACTATCTGATATAAGTAACTTTGTTAATGCACTATCCTTTGGCAAAATTATCGGATGTTTTTCTCCGTACTTTAGATTCGTGTGTCTCAGTCTTCCGGTGACTCTTAGAATTCCTTGTCTATCCAGGAATGGTACCAATGACGCTAATTTATTTTTCTTGTCTAACTGCTGTTTCTTCTCCAGCTTCTTTATTTCTTGTTTGAAGTAGGCGTGCTGTGAGTGCTTTATCACCTTTAATAGCGTTTCCTCTAATTCTTGGACTGTCAGCTGACTTTGTCCACTGTCCTTCTTTTTTCTGCATTTGTCTGCAAATCTCCTACAGTATGCAAGTACTCTTCTCATTCTTTCTAAATTTGAGAATCTCTCGCCTATGTCCTCCTTTATCGTTGTCGTGTGCACCGTTATTTTCGTTTTGACTTCCTCCTCATTTGTCTCTGGTATTTCTTCTGATTCCTGCGTTAAAGTTTTGTTACTAGTCAGCCAAGTTGGTCCCTTCCACCATAGCTCTGCTTCTAATAATTCTGATGCTGTACTTCCACGTGAGAGGATGTCCGCTGGGTTTTCCTTCGTATCTACCTTATGCCAATTTTTCGGTCCTATAACGCCTCTTATTTCCTCTACTCTGTTGGCAACGAACATTTTCCACCTTTTTGATGATCCCCTTATCCAAGCCAGGGTTATCATTGAGTCTGACCATGCATATACCTCAATGTTTTCCCTATTCAATGCTTGTAGGGTTTTCTTCATTAAATTTGCTAATAGCACCGCGGCACACAACTCGAGCCTCGGTAATGTCGTTTTTCCTTTCAATGGTGCGACTTTCGATTTTGCTATCATTAGATTCGTTTTGATTTCTGGGCCTAACACCCTTGAGTAGATTACCGCTCCATATCCTTTCATAGATGCATCTGCAAATCCATGTAGTTCTACTCTGTTTGTCTTGCTTAAGTTGTTCCACCTTGGCAATATTATTTTCTCCAGATTTACTAATTGCGCCTGGTATGTATTCCACCTGCTTTGTTGATTGCTAGTTAATTCTTTATCCCAACTGGTTTTTTGCTCCCATAATTCCTGTATGAACATTTTCGCCTGAATTACTACAGGTGCTATCCACCCTAGTGGGTCGTATAGTTTTGCTACTTCTGACAGTACGTGTCTTTTCGTTATTTTCTTTGCTGTCGTTATCCCTATTTTGAATGTGATTATATCTTCTTTAGGGGACCAGTGTATTCCTAACGTTTTCCGTACTTCTTCTTGTTTGAATGCCTTGGAGTCTACGTTCCTGATTTCCTCCGGTACGTTCTCCATTATTTTTTCTTCGTTGCTCAACCATTTTCTGAGAATGAAACCTCCTTTTCTGAACAGTTGTATTAATTCCTTTTGGGCTATTTCTGCTTCCTGCACTGTCTCCGCTCCTCCTAGTATATCGTCTACATACATGTTTTCTTTTACAATTTTCGATGCCAACGGGAACCTCGCTCCTTCGTCTTCTTGTAATTGCTGTATTGTTCTCAACGCTAAAAATGGTGCTGCTGCAGTGCCGTATGTCACCGTCGTTAAGTTATATTCTTGTATTGGGTCCTTTGTGTCCTTTCTCCACAAAATTTTTTGATATTTTTGGTCTTCTTCTGCCATTCCGATTTGTCTAAACATTTTTTCCAAATCCGCTGAGTATGCTATCTTATTGGATCTCCATCGTAATAGTATATTTGTCAAATCTTGTTGTAATTTCGGCCCTGTGTGCATAATATCATTCAGGCTTACTGCCGATGAGCTTTTACTTGATGCATCAAACACGGCTCTTATTTTCGTTGTAGTACTGTCCTCTTTTCTCACTGGATGATGAGGTAGGTAGTACCCATCTCCCTGGTTTTCTGCTATTACCATATGACCTTGGTTTTCGTAATCTTCCATGAATTGTCTGTAATTCGCTTCTAACTGTTTGTCTTTTGCAAACTTTCTTTCTAGTTGCATCAATCTGGCGAATGCCTGCTGCTTAAATTCTCCTAGCTTTGTTACGTCTTCCTTAAACGGAATTGTCACTTAGTATCTCCCGTCTTCATCTCTTTTTACTGTCTGTCGATACATTTCTTCACATTCTTGTTCTTCTACTGACAAACTTGTTTCCTGATTTACTTCTTCTAATTCCCAGAATTTCTTTATTTGTATGTCCATCTCTTGTCTGGATATCATACAGCAAACTTCTGCTTTTGTAGTCTCCTTCTCTCGTGCTATCCCCGAAACTATCCATCCTAGTTTGGTGTTTTGACTCAGGAGTCCATTACTTATTCTGTGCATCCCTTCTGTCAATATGTAACTGTATTCTTTTACTCCTAGTAGTAAGTCTATTTTCCCTACCTTGTAATATCTTGGATCTGCCAGTATTGCATTTTCTCGTTATAGTCCGGTAGAATTATATCCTGTTCCGGTAAATTCCTTGTTATCTTCGGTAATACTAGTGCTTCTATTTCCATCTCGAAGTCACTTTCGTAATGAGTTTCGATTAAAAGTTTCATACTCCAATTGGCTGTTTTTTCTCCTGACGAGCCTATCCCGGATATGGTCGCCTGTATAGGCTTCCTTGTTGTTCCTAGCGTCGTCACAGCTTGTTCCGTTATAAATGCGCATTGTGACCCTTGGTCGATTAATGCTCTCATTATGTGTGAATCTCCTTTCGCATCTCTTATGCGTACAACAGCTGTCGCTAGTAATGCTTCACCTTCCTTATGGCTTGCACAGTTTACTGAATTCTGCCCTCTTTGGTGGTCGTTGATATTCCTATGCCCATTGGTATCTTGTGTATTTTCTCGCCTTCCGTTATTTTGTTCTCTGGCGTTGTATGGATTATTATTTCCTCCTCTGTACCTATTAGCTTGATACCCGTTTCTTCTATTATTCGAATCTCTTCCATTTCTTTCTTGTGTTTGTTCTCCTTTCGTTTCATTGGAGTTTCTTTTGTTGCCTGTGGTTCCTTTCTCATAATGCAACATATGGTGATGGTCTCCGCCACAGTGTCTGCACCTATATTGTACATAACATTGTTTTTCTTTTTTATGTGCTAGGCAGTTTGCACACAATCCTTTTTCTTTTATCATCCTGTTTCGGTCTCTTACATTGAGTTCCTGAAATTCTCTGCAGTTCGGTACTCCGTGATCTCCGTTGCATATCACGCAACGTGTTCTTGGTTTCCTCCCAGATCCTCCTTGCTTCTCTTGTCTTTTTTCTGACTCCAGCAGTTCCAGTGTCTGGAATCTTCGCTGTAAGAATGTTTGTGTCGATTTGTACGTCGGTATCTCTCTACTGTCTCCAACGTGGTTTTCGTACAGCCTCCTGGTTTCATTGTCCCATTTCGTTATGATAATTCGGGCTACCAATGGGCTCCACGCTTCCGTGTCTGTTCCTAACCCTCCTATGGCTTCCAGACTTTCGTGGAAGGTGTCATGTAGTGATTTCAATGCTCTAGCAGAAGATTCCTTTACTTCCTGTGCTAGTAGCATCCTGTCTATCAATTTAAACAATATCATCCTTGGATTCTCATATCTATCTTTTAGCATGTTCCAGGCCACTTCGTAGTTGGCCTCGGATATGTTTAAGTGTTGTATCATTCTGTTGGCTTCCCCTCTTAGTTGAGTTTTTAGGTACTGCATTTTTTCTGCGTTTGATAACTGGTCGTTTTCATGTATTACTTTAGTAAACAGATCGTGGAAAGTTCTCCACGTTTCATACCTGCCTTCATACACAGGGATTTTTACCTGCGGTAATGTCACACCGTCCCTCCTCTGTGTGCTTTCTGGCCGTTGCATTCCTGGCCTTATTTTCTTCAAGGTTTCCCTGACTCTCCTCTTTAGTTGATTTATTCTCTCTAATTCTCCATTATCTATAGCGTCTAGTTCCTCATTTACTGCTGCTTCAATTATTAGTGTATTCACCTTTTTCATGTATTCTCTTAACTCTGACTGCAGGTCTTCATCCTCCTGCAAATCTTGTTCATTTTCTGGCCGTAATAATTCCTCGATTCTTTGCTTCCTTATCTGTATCTCCTTTACTTTCGGTGCTTTTCCTCTTTTCAGCACCCTTCCATATTCTTCCAACAGGGTTTTCCCCTCAATATATGTCTTAAATACCTGATCATGGTATTTTGTTTCAAAATATTTTTCTTTCGTTATACCTCCTTCTAGCAGCTTTTCGTGGTTATTCAGAAATTTTGCCCAATATTGTTCTAATTTATCCTGCCTATCCCTGATGTATTGTTGAGTCCTCCGAGATTGAGAATCCTTTTTAGTATTAGAAACTAGTTTCGCTAATTCTGCTCCTATCTCCGCTTGCTTAACGTATACACTTTCCATGGTTATTTTTATAAAATTTTAAATTCAGCGGTAAATATATTAAACAATATGAACTGTATTTTATTTATTAAGCAATGTACTTAAATATGCCTATAATGTCTGGCTAATTGGCTAGTCCAAGGCCATCAAATTCACACAAAAAAAATATCTGCTTATTAACAATTATATTAATTTTCTATACCTGTACTATCACGCTCTCTCGTAAGCCAGAATGTATATAAATAAAAATGTAATTGTATGCCCTTGTCAAGTTTGCAATTTTTTCAACGTTACCGTAGGTCGCTTGCCTGACTAAGTGATTTCTGTTTGTAAATAAACTGAATAGTATTACGATTTCACTAACGCTAAAATTGAAATTCTTTGGTTGGATAATGTAATGAACCTTTGTATTTATAAAAGATCTGTAAATGATATATTTAATATTACTACTGGAATCTTATTCAAATTTGGCAATTAGATATCTATGTGATTAATTTTTACAGAAGTAGGTAAAATATTTTCATTTTCTAAAATAGTGAAAATTTAACTGAAATTATTATATAAAGTGGACTTTTATCGTTCTATAAATTACGTAGTATTTTAATTTTTTCGAAATAAAATATTTAATTGAAATTAAAGCAAGCTATATGTTTATGAACGTTTCTTTTTTTTTCAAATTATTTTTCAAATATATTTTTGTCTCT